>NC_090325.1:56827510-57136568 GCF_035084215.1 Heptranchias perlo
GGTTGCTAAATTTGCTGATGACACAAAGGTAGGTAGGAAAGTAAGTTGTGAAGAGGACATAAGGCGTCTGTAAAGGAATATAGATAGGTTAAGTGAGTGGGCAAAAATTTGGCAGATGGAGTATAATGTGGGAAAATGTGAACTTGTCCAGTTTAGCAGGAGGAATAGAAAAGCAGTATATTATTTAAATGGAGAGAGATTGCAAAACTCTGAGGTACAGAGGGATCTGGGTGTCCTAGTACACGAATCACAAAAAGTTAGTATGCAGGTACAGCAAGTGATTAGGAAGGCAAATGGAATGTTGTCATTTATTGCAAGGGGAATGGAATATAAAAGTAGAGATGTTTTGCCACAGTTGTACAGGGCATTGGTGAGACCACATTGAGAATACTGTGTACAGTTTTGGTCTCCTTATTTAAGAAAGGACATAATTGCTTTGGAGGCAGATCAGAGAAGATTCACTCGACTGATTCCTGGGATGAGGGGGTTATCTTATGAGGAAAGGTTGGACAAGTTGGGCTGGTATACATTGGGGTTTAGAAGATTGAGAGGTGATCTTATTGAAACATGTAAGATCCTGAGGGGACTTGAAGGGGTAGATGCTGAAAGGATGTTTCCCCTTGTGTTGTGGGAGAGACTAGAAGTAGGGGCCACAGTTTAAAAATAAGGGGTCTCCCATTTAAGACAGAGATGAGGAGAAATGTTTTCTCTGAGGGTTGTGAGTCTGTGGAACTCCCTTCCCCAGAGAGTGGTGGAGGCAGGGTCATTGAATATTTTTAAGGTTAAGTTAGTTAGATTCCTGATTAACAAGGGAGTCAAAGGTTATAGTAGGTAGACGGGAAAGTGGGGTTGAGGTCACAATCAGATCAGCCATGATCTTATCAAATGGCAGAGCAAGCTCGAGGGGCCGAATGGCCTACTCCTGCTCTTAATTCATATACACACACACACACACACACACACACACACACAAACGTGTGTGTGTGTGTGTGTGTGTGACCTGCTCTTGTAGCTACAGTATTTATATGGCTGGTCCAGTTAAGTTTCTGGTCAGTGGTGAGCCCTAGGATATTGACGGTGGGGGATTCGGAGATGTTAATGCCATTGAATGTCAAGGGGAGGTGGTTATTGCCTGGCACTGACCTGGCACGAATGTTACTTGCCACTTATCAGCCCAAGCCTGGATGTTGTCCAGGTCTTGCTGCATGCGGGCACGGACTGCTTCATTACCCACTCCTAGCATCTGTTGTGAACCCTCTAAAGGACACAGTTTAACCATTTTTTTTATATAGCAGCAGATCTTTGAAATAAAAATTCGTACTAATCATACCAGCTTTCTGCCTGAGAAGGAGGATGCATCAAAAACAACAATTTCTGATTGTTAAATGCACTCCAGTTTTTTATATAAATCTGCTGCTTTCAACAAATTGTTTCTTTTGGAAAAGTAGAAACCTAAACTTGAGTGTACAGATTAATTGGAGTTTAAGTTGTAATGCAAAGGTAGTGTTGTACTTTTATCAACTGGACTGGTAGCGGGGACCACACTTCAACTGCTCCTAGTACTCAAGTTTTGATTTTTTGAAATCTTAAAAAGAGCAATTTAACAAATTTGTTAATAGCAGAATTTTTAGTTTATATTCCCATTAGTCATTATTCTAGCTTTCCCCGAAAGCAGAACTGTATTTCAATAGTAATCTGCAATTCTTGCATTCAGCACAATTTCTCAGTATTATCTGCAACTGTTTTATGATTTTATACTAAATTTCTCATGATTAATCACTAGCCTTGATTACAACATCAAACTGCATTTTGAATGTATCTACTATTTTGCCTAGTAGATTATTCCAATTGCTCTCTGCTTCCTTTTTTTTTAATCAACTTTTTATCCAGCCCCACGTTCTACCTTGGAATTGTTACAGCTTTTAGTTTAGTTAGAAATTTTTCATGTGGAACTTTGTTGAAAAGTTTCCTGAAAGTCCACATAAACTATATCATAGAGAAATTCTTCTTTCCACTTAATTTGTAACCGAAAGGCCAGTTCTAACGCATTGCACCATTTAGTCACTCTCAGGTCAAATTTCAAGATGATTCTTCAAAAAAGACCTTGAAGTATATTATTTCTTCCCAGATGTGACAATAACATCTAACCTTTTTTATTTATATTCATATATGTATTACAGCAATTCTATTTAACGCAGTAAACTAAACTTCTATTTGTGTTAAAAGGATTTGTGATTATTAAACTCTCAATGTCTTATGCTAATCAGTATTCATATTAAACTTTTTGATTTTCTTTTGTTTAATTTTAGGTTTCATACTTGGCTAATGTTGTTCGTCTGGGTCAGACTCCTGAGGCCTTATTTAATCACTGGGCATGGGAATTGGTTGTCAGATTGAAGCTACGCAATAATGATCCATGCAATGACCAGGGTTGGTCACCTATTAACAACTCCCTTACTGCACCTGAAATTAATGAGTCACTCGCCCTCCATCCTCTCGCTAAAGCTGTAAAAGCTGGCATTCCTATTGGTTGTTATCTTGCACTGTCAATAACATCAATAGGTCACAGGTATGATGCGCACGGTGTATGTCATATTAGAGTGCATTACTAACCAAACCTCTTAAAATAAAATAGTTACTACAAAGAACTATCATTGTTCTTCATTCATTAATCTTCCAGTCAATAGAGCTGCTATGTAATCCAACATGAGAGGTCAAGAAACGTGATCCCTTTTAATATTTCCATGTGATCTCTCCTCTTCCTCCTCCTCTGAGATGTGTGATACTTCATCACTGAACTGCTCTTCAGTTATTTTCTCCTGTCTGCCAATACTGTCATACTTTTGCACTATGTTTGGGAATTTTTCACTGCAGGATTTCTTGCACTTCTCGTCTTCGTCTTTTCCTGTTCCTTCACCTTGTTCACTTTGTTTGCCTTGCTGCTCCTGCTCCAGAGGCAGTGATCCATGCTAGGGCATGGTTCCATGGGCAGCAGTCCTCTATTCTTCATGTGTAATCATGATAGCTATCAAAACCAAGTCCAATTCTATGCTCCCCTAACATTGACAGTTTATTGAATACTAGATATCAATCAGGAAAGTGTTTTTTTTTCCTTTACAGCCTTTTTAAGACTTCAGAGTAAGTTATTTTCTAAATAGTGAAAGCAACTACACTTAAGATAATGTAGCTGTAACATCCTTTTATATATTGTGAAAGATGGAAATTAATATATACTCAAAAGCAAAATACTGTGGATGCTGGAAATCTGAAATAGAAACGGAAAATGCAGGAGAAGCTCAGCAAGTCGGGCAGCATCTGTGCAGAAAGAAACAGAGTTAACGTTTCAGGTCGAAGACCTTTCGTCAGAACGATGCTTGCAGAGCTTCTCCAGCATTTTCTGCAATTAATATGTACCGTTGCACCAGATTTTGCTGTAGCAGGGCATCTAATGGCATCTGCCATTAGTTAGACTTGCCCATGCACCCTTCAGCACTTAGTATCAACTAAGTTGCTGAAAGTGCGAGCTGATAACGACGAAGCGAGGGAAACGGGGCATCTGGGACCTGAGTGAACAGGACAGCCAACAGTGTATCTCTTCAACTAATCAGATTTAAGGATTGGGAAATAAACAGTGAAAGGACTGAGAAATAGGGTGAATTAAAGGGGGTGACTTCAATGTCAAATCAGATTTGGAAAGAAACAAGGAGAGGGAAAGAAAGATTGGATTAAGAGAGAGAAAAAAAAAAGAGACAAAGGAAAAGTAAGAAAATTACACAGAATTACATAGAATGTGCAGCACAGAAACAGGCTATTCGGCCCAACAGGTCCGTGCCAGTGTTAACATCTAAAACAATTCACAGCTTAAAGGAATGAGACTCCATGCTTATAATAGTTAATTTTTGGTGCCAGAGAGGTTGATTGGCAGTCGTTAACTCTATTCCCTTTCCCAGTTTCTCCATCTCAGTCGCATCTGGTCTGACGATGCCACCTTCCACATCTGGTTCACTAATGTCCTTTAGGGAAGGAAACCCGCTGTCTTTACCCAGCCTGGCCTACATGTGACTCCAGATCCACAGCAATGCGGTTGATTCTTAATCGCCCTGTGAAATGGCCTAGCAAGCCACTCTGTTCATAGAATCATAGAAAATTTACGGCACAGAAGGAGGCTATTCGGCCCACCGTGTCCGCGCCAGCTGAGAAACGAGCCACCCAGCCTAATCCCACTTTCCTGCATTTAGTCCATAGCCCTGCAGGTCACGGTGCTTCAGGTGCACATCCAGGTATTTTTTAAATGAGTTTCTGCCTCTACCACCCTCTCAGGCAGTGAGTTCCAGACCCCCACCACCTTCTGGGTGAAAAAATATTTCCTCATTTCCACTCTAATCCTTCTACCAATCACTTTGAACCTATCCTTCCTGATTATTGATCCCTCCGCTAAGATAAGTAGGTCCTGTCTATCCACTCTAGGCCCCTCATAATTTTGTGCACCTCGATCAAATCACCCCTCAGCCGCCTCTGTTCCAAGGAAAACAACCCCAGCATATCCAATCCATCATCGTAGCTAAAATTCTCCAGTCCTGGCAACATCTTTGTAAATCTCCCGTGCACCCTCTCGAGTGCAATTACATCCTTCCTATAATGTGGTGACCAGAACTGTGCACAGTACTCAAGCTGTGGCCTAACTAGTGTTTTATATAGTTCCAGCATAACATCCCTGCTTTTATATTCTACACCTCGGCTAATAAAGGAAAGCATTCTATATGCCTTCTTAACCACTTTATCTACCTGTCCTGCTACTCTCAGGGATCTGTGGACATGCACTCCAAAGTCCCTCACTTCCTCGATACCTCTCAGTATCCTCCCATTTATTGTGTATTCCCTTGCCTTATTTGCCCTCCCCAAATACATTACCTTACACTTCTCCGGATTGAACTCCATTTGCCACTTTTCTGCCCATCTGACCAGTCCATTGATATCTTCCTGCAGTCTACAGCTTTCCTGCTCACTATCAACCACACTGCCTATCTTTGTGTCATCCGCAAATTTCTTAATCATGCCCCCTACGTTTAAGTCCAAATCGTTAATGTATACCACAAAAAGCAAAGGACCTAGTACCGAGCCCTGTCGCGTCCCACTGGAAACAGCCTTCCAGTCGCAAAAACACCCGTCGACCATTTCCCCTTGCTTCCTGCCACTGAGCCAATTTTGGATCCAATTTGCTGCAGTCCCTTAGATCCCCTGGGCCTTAACTTTTTTGACCAGTCTGCCATGTGGGACCTTGTCAAAAGCCTTGCTAAAATCCATGTGGACTACATCAATTGCGCTACCCTCATCGATCCTCCTTGTCACCACCTCGAAAAATTCAATCAAGTTAGTCAGACACGACCTCCCCTTAACAAATCCGTGCTGACTGCCCTTGATTAGTCTATGCCTTTCTAAGTGACAGTTTATCCTGTCCCTCAGAATTGATTCCAATAATTTGCCCATCACCAAGATGTACAATCTCGCTACAGAAAGTCACAATAAGAATAAAACCGGATGGACCACCCAGCATCGGACCACTAGACACCGGACGCGACAAAGGCAAACCAAGCCCAGTCGACCCTGCAAAGTCCTCCTCACTAATATCTGGGGACTTGTGCCAAAATTGGGACAGCTGTCCCACAGACTAGTCAAGCAATAGCCTGACATAGCCATACTCACAGAATCATACCTTTCAGCTAACGTCCCAGAATCTTGCATCACTATTCCTGGGTATGTCCTGTCCCACTGGCAAGACAGACCCACCAGAGGTGGCGGTACAGTGGTATCAGGAGGGAGTGGCCCTGGGAGTCCTCAACATTGACTCCAGCCCCCATGAAATCTCATGGCATTAGGTCAAACATGGGCAAGGAAACCACCTACCACCCTCCCTCAGCTGATGAATCAGTCCTCCTCCATGTTGAGCACGACTTGGAGGAAGCACCGAGGGTAGCAAGGGGCACAGAATGTGCTCTGGGTGGGGGACTTCAGTGTCCATCACCAAGAGTGGCTCAGTTGCACCGCTACAGACCGAGCTGGCCGAGTCCTGAAGGACATAGCTGCCAGACTGGGCCTGCGGCAGTTAGGCAAGCGAACCAACACGAGGGAAAATTCTACTTGACCTCGTCCTCCACCTGTCGCAGATGCATCTGTCCATGACAGTATTGGTAGGAGTGACCACCGCACAGTTCTTGGGACTTTGTCTCCACGCCTTCCCACTGAGGACACCATCCAACGTGTTGTGTGGCACTACCACCGTGCTAAATGGGATCGATTCCGAACAGATCTAGCAGCTCAAAACTGGACGTCCATGAGACACTGGGCCATCAGCAGCAGCAGAATTGTATTCCGGCACAATCTGTAACCTCATTGCCTGGCATATTCCTCACTCTACCATTACCAACAAGCCAGGGGATCAACCCTGGTTCAACGAGGAGTGCAGAAGAGCATGCCAGGAGCAGCACCAGGCGTACCTAAAAATGAGGTGCCAACCTGGTGAAGCTACAACAAAGGACTCCATGCATGATCTACAGCAGAAGCAACATGCTATAGACAGAGCTAAGCAATTCCACAACCAACGGATCAGATCAAAGCTCTGCAGTCCTGCCACATCCAGTCGTGAATGGTGGTGGACCATTCAACAACTAATGGGAGGAGGAGGCTCCATGAACATCCCCATCCTCAATGATGGCAGAATCCAGCACGAACGCAAAAGACAAGGCTGAAGCATTTGCAACCACTTTCAGCCAGAAGTGCCGAGTGGATGATCCATCTCAGCCTCCTACCGCTATCCCCACCATCACAGAAACCAGTCTTCAGCAAATTCGATTCACTCCACGTGATACCAAGAAACGGCTGAGTGCACTGGATACAGCAAAGACTATGGGCCCCGACAACATCCCAGGTGTAGTGCTGAAGACTTGTGCTCCAGAACTAGCCGTGCCTCTAGTCAAACTGTTGCAGTACAGCTACAACACTGGCATCTACCAGACAATGTGGAAAATTGCCAGGTATGTCCTGTCCACAAAAAGCAGGACAAATCCAATCCAGCCAATTACCGCCCTATCAGTCTACTCTCAATCATCAGCAAAGTGATGGAAGGTGTCGTCGACAGTGCTATCAAGCGGCACATACTCACTAGTAACCTGCTCACCGATGCTCAGTTTGGGTTCCGCCAGGAGCACTCTGCTCCAGACCTCATTACAGCCTTGGTCCAAACATGGACAAAAGAGCTGAATTCCAGAGGTGAGGTGAGAGTGCCCTTGATATCAAGGCAGCATTTGACCGAGTGTGGCACCAAGAAGCCCTAGTAAAATTGAAGTCAATAAGAATCGGGGAAATCTCTCCAGTGGCTGGAGCCATACCTAGCACAAAGGAAGATGTTAGTGGTTGTTGGAGGCCAATCATCTCAGCCCCAGGACATTGCTGCAGGAGTTCCTCAGGGCAGTGTCCTAGGCCCAACCATCTTCAGCTGCTTCATCAATGATCTTCCCTCCATCATAAGGTCAGAAATGGGGATGTTCGCTGATTGCACAGTGTTCAGTTCCATTCGCAACCCCTCAGATAATGAAGCGGTACGTGCCCACATGCAGCAAGACCTGGACAACATCTTGGGCCGATAAGTGGCAAGTAACATTCACGCCAGACAAGTGCCAGGCAATGACCATCTCCAACAAGAGAGAGTCTAACCACTTCCCTTTGACATTCAACGGCATTACCATTGCCGAATCCCCCACCATCAATATCCTGGGGCTCACCATTGACCAGAAACTTAACTGGACCAGCCACATAAATACTGTGATGCAAGAGCAGGTCAGAGGCTGGGTATTCTGTGGCGAGTGACTCACCTCCTGACTCCCCAAAGCCTTTCCACCATCTATAAGGCACAAGTCAGGAGTGTGATGGAATACTCTCCACTTGCCTGGATGAGTGCAGCTCCAACAACACTCAAGAAGCTTGACACCATCCAGGACAAAGCTGCCCGCTTGATTGGCACCCCATCCACCACCCTAAACGTTCACTCCCTTCACCACTGGTGCACCATGGTTGCAGTGTGTACCATCTACAGGCTGCACTGCAGCAACTCACCAAGGCTTCTTCGACAGCACCTCCCAAACCTGCGACCTCTACCACCTAGATGGGCAAGGGCAGCAGGCAACATGGGAACAACACCACCTGCACATTCCCCTCCAAGTCACACATCATCCCGACTTGGAAATATATCGCCGTTCCTTCATCGTCACTGGGTCAAAATCCTGGAACTCCCTATCTAACAGCACAGTGTGACCCTGACCTGCCAGTCGCTTGCCATTTTAATTCCCCGTCCCACTCCGACCTCTCTGGCCTCGGCTTCTTACACTGTTCCAATGAAGCTCAATGGAAGCTCGAGGAACAACACCTCATGTTTACAACCTTCCGGACTCGACATTGATTTCAGTAACTTCAGACCATAATCACTGCTCCCATTTAAAAAAAAAATATATTTTTTTTTGTTTATTGGACTACAGCTGCTGGTAATGGCTGTTGCCATTTACAGCTACCCTAGACTGATCTTTTGTTTCTTAACTTGCCCCATTGCCACTCTCCTTGCCTTACAGCATCATCCCTTTTGTCATTTAATCACTCCTGCCCTCTGCCCTATCACAGACCTTCCTTTTTGTTCTTTCCTCCACCCCCCCCCCTTTCTCTGACTCAGTACTTGCTTAAAAACTTTAATTCTTTAACATCTTCCAGTTCTGACGAAAGGTCTTCGACCTGAAACGTTAGCTCTGTTTCTTTCTCCACAGATGCTGCCTCACTTGCTGAGCTTTTCCAGCATTTTCTGTTTTTATTTCAGATTTCCAGCATCCGCAATATTTTGCTTTTGATTAACATTTATCACGTCATTAAAAGGGTACTTATGCTTGTAATTACTAGCCCTAAATATCTGCGGTGGGTTTAATTCATGTCTGCCGTGCGAATACAGCAACTTTGCTACATTCAATGCATGTCAATGGTGAGACAAACAGTGAAATGCCGTTTTCGCGAAGCTGTCTTTTGGATATTCACATTTAACCATGCATCTGCCCCTTGCCTGAAGTTGCTGTATTATTTATGCAAAAGTAACAGCGAGCGCCATTAGCCTCACTGTTATTTTGACAGCAATACCTGGCCGGTTATTTTCAGTTGTGACACAGTGTACAAATGATAGCAGGTATCTCTATTATCTGTGCATTTCTTAGTCTGACATTTGTTAGGTAACAAAAATTATACAATGGCCTTGGTTTCCAGCACAATATGTTAACACCAATCTGATGCCACTTTTTCCTGAACTTGCTGGTAATTATTGCATGCTGTACCATATGAACAGGTTCTCATGGCAGCTGTATAGACATTTTGATTCAAAGATGTAAAGTCAATATTATGATCTTCTGAATTTGCTATTTTATTTCTTTCTTTTAGCATTGACAAGTTCTGCTCTGAAGGCATACCTCTGCTTTGTGTACTAGTACAGTCAAAGCATCTCAAAGCAGTGGTCCACGTGTTGGATAAGATCTTACCACTCTTCTACCCTTACCAATATTATCTTCTGAAAAATGAACAGTTAAGTAGAAACTATCTTATATTCCACTGAATATAAAAATGTAATAAAAATCTTGCATTGTTTAGAATATATTTCTTTGTTCAGAGTAATGATCTTTAAATCCACAACAGTTTACAGAATGCTTTAAAGCCTTCTTTGCAATGTTGGACGGCAGGATAGCCAATAATTGCTCTATTTGGAAAGTAATCAATATAGTATAATTATTTAAGGGTTTCATTTGCTCAATACACAATTTTTAATGCAATGGTTACCAAGTTTGCATTAAATTCCCATCCGAATCATTTTAATAGAACCATTTAACCAGTTTATTTTAACTACTATTTGGCCATTAAGATCACAGAATTACTTTGACCTTTGTTGACTGATTCTGAAAATGATTTCAAAACAAATCATCCAAATTGTTTTTTTTATTCTGTTTGCATTGTTTTGACGAATTGTGGAAACTAATATCTGTGCTATTCATCTGATTTTTGATTGAGATTCTGAATTGTTGACATCCCAGCAAATCCTTTGTTGGCACAAAACTAATTGATAAAATAATAATTACTTATAAATGATTTAGAGTAATTACTTTTTTTTCCATTTTTAACTCAATTCATTCAAGTAAACCAAGTCATTGACATGACTGACTTCATAGAAATTAGGCAATACTAATTTTTTGTCATTTTATTTTTTTTAAAAGTACATATTTCAGACCTCTGCATCATAATTACTCACAGTGTACTTAATAATAAAGTAGGCCTGCTGCACTTTTTGAGTGACTCATAGGTAGTTATATATGAACATTCGAAAACAAAGGACAAAAAAAGACTAACTGATCCATCGATCCTGTCCTATAATAAGGCAAAGTGCTCCAGATCATCAGTTTTTTTTTATTCGTTCACGGGATGTGGGCTTCGCTGGCAAGGCCGGCATTTATTGCCCATCCCTAATTGCCCTTGAGAAGGTGGTGGTGAGCCGCCTTCTTGAACCGCTGCAGTCCGTGTGGTGACGGTTCTCCCACAGTGCTGTTAGGAAGGGAGTTCCAGGATTTTGACCCAGCGACAATGAAGGAACGGCAATATATTTCCAAGTCGGGATGGTGTGTGACTTGGAGGGGAACGTGCAGGTGGTGTTGTTCCCATGCGCCTGCTGTCCTTGTCCTTCTAGGCGGTAGAGGTCGCAGGTTTGGGAGGTGCTGTCGAAGAAGCCTTGGCGAGTTGCTGCAGTGCATCCTGTGGATGGTGCACACTGCAGCCACAGTGCGCCGGTGGTGAAGGGAGTGAATGTTTAGGGTGGTGGATGGGGTGCCAATCAAGCGGGCTGCTTTATCTTGGATGGTGTCGAGCTTCTTGAGTGTTGTTGGAGCTGCACTCATCCAGGCAAGTGGAGAGTATTCCATCACACTCCTGACTTGTGTCTTGTAGATGGTGGAAAGGCTTTGGGGAGTCAGGAGGTGAGTCACTCGCCGCAGAATACCCAGCCTCTGACCTGCTCTCGTAGCCACAGTATTTATATGGCTGGTCCAGTTAAGTTTCTGGTCAATGGTGACCCCCAGGATGTTGATGGTGGGGGATTTGGCGATGGTAATGCCGTTGAATGTCAAGGGGAGGTGGTTAGACTCTCTCTTGTTGGAGATGGTCATTGCCCGGCACTTATCTGGCGCGAATGTTACTTGCCACTTAACAGCCCAAGCCTGGATGTTGTCCAGGTCTTGCTGCATGCGGGCTCGGACTGCTTCATTATCTGAGGGGTTGCGAATGGAACTGAACACTGTGCAGTCATCAGCGAACATCCCCATTTCTGACCTTATGATAGAGGGAAGGTCATTGATGAAGCAGCTGAAGATGGTTGGGCCTAGGACACTGCCCTGAGGAACTCCTGCAGCAATACCCTGGGGCTGAGATGCTTGGCCTCCAACAACCACTACCATCTTCCTTTGTGCTAGGTATGACTCCAGCCACTGGAGAGTTTTCCCCCTGATTCCCATTGACTTCAATTTTATTAGGGCTCCTTGGTGCCACACTCGGTCAAATGCTGCCTTGATGTCAAGGGCAGTCACTCTCACCTCACCTCTGGAATTCAGCTCTTTTGTCCATGTTTGGACCAAGGCTGTAATGAGGTCTGGAGCCGAGTGGTCCTGGCGGAACCCAAACTGAGCATCGGTGAGCAGGTTATTGGTGAGTAAGTGCCGCTTGATAGCACTGTCGAGGACACCTTCCATCACTTTGCTGATGATTGAGAGTAGACTGATGGGGCGGTAATTGGCCAGATTGGATTTGTCCTGCTTTTTGTGGACAGGACATACCTGGGCAATTTTCCACATTGTCGGGTGGATGCCAGTGTTGTAGCTGTACTGGAACAGCTTGGCTAGAGGCGCAGCTAGTTCTGGAGCACAAGTCTTCAGCACTACACCTGGGATGTTGTCGGGGCCCATAGCCTTTGCTGTATCCAGTGCACTCAGCCGTTTCTTGATATCACGTGGAGTGAATCGAATTGGCCGAAGACTGGCTTCCGTGATGGTGGGGAAATCGGGAGGAGGCTGAGATGGATTATCCACTCGGCACTTCTGGCTGAAGATGGTTGCAAACGCTTCAGCCTTGTCTTTTGCACTCACGTGCTGGACTCCGCCATCATTAAGAATGGGGATGTTTGCAGAGCCTCCTCCTCCCGTTAGTTGTTTAATTGTCCACCACCATTCACGACTGGATGTGGCAGGACTGCAGAGCTTTGATCTGATCCGTTGGTTGTGGAATCGCTTAGCTCTGTCTATAGCATGTTGCTTCCGCTGTTTAGCATGCATGTAGTCCTGAGTTGTAGCTTCACCAGGTTGGCACCTCATTTTTAGGTACGCCTGGTGCTGCTCCTGGCATGCTCTTCTACACTCCTCATTGAACCAGGGTTGATCCCCTGGCTTGTTGGTAATGGTAGAGTGAGGAATATGCCGGGCCATGAGGTTACAGATTGTGCTGGAATACAATTCTGCTGCTGCTGATGGCCCACAGCGCCTCATGGATGCCCAGTTTTGAGCTGCTAGATCTGTTCTGAATCTATCCCATTTAGCACGGTGGTAGTGCCACACAACACGTTGGATGGTGTCCTCAGTGCGAAGACGGGATTTCATCTCCACGAGGACTGTGCGGTGGTCACTCCTACCAATACTGTCATGGACAGATGCATTTGCGACAGGTAGATTGGTGAGGACGAGGTCAAGTAAGTTTTTCCCTCGTGTTGGTTCGCTCACCACCTGCCGCAGGCCCAGTCTTGCAGCTATGTCCTTCAGCTCAGTCAGTAGTGGTGCTACCGAGCCACTCTTGGTGATGGACATTGAAGTCCCCCACCCAGAGTACATTTTGTGCCCTTGCTACCCTCAGTGCTTCCTCCAAGTGGTGTTCAACATGGAGGAGGACTGATTCATCAGCTGAGGGAGGACAGTAGGTGGTAATCAGCAGGAGGTTTCCTTGCCCATGTTTGACCTGATGCCATGAGATTTCATGGGGTCCAGAGTCAATGTTGAGGACTCCCAGGGCCACTCCCTCCTGACTGTATATCACTGTACCGCCACCTCTGGTGGGTCTGTCCTGCCGGTGGGACAGGACATACCCAGGGATGGTGATGGAAGAGTCTGGGACGTTGGCTGAAAGATATGATTCTGTGAGTATGGCTATGTCAGGCTGTTGCTTGACTAGTCTGTGGAACAGCTCTCCCAATTTTGGCACAAGTCCCCAGATGTTAGTAAGGAGGACCTTGCAGGGTCGACTGGGCTTGGTGTTTTGCCGTTGTCGTGTCCGGTGCCTAGTGGTCCGATGCCGGGTGGTCCGTCCGGTTTTTTTATTCTTATTATGACTTTTCGTAGCGAGATTTTACAACTGAGTGGCTTGCTAGGCCATTTCAGAGGGCAATTAAGAATCAACCACATTGCTGTGGGTCTGGAGTCACATATAGGCCAGACCGGGTAAGGGCGGCAGGCTTCCTTCCCGAAAGGACATTCGTGAACCAGATGGGTTTTTACGACAATCCGGTAGTTTCATGGCCATCATTACTGATACTAGTATTTTAATTCCAGATGTTTTTTTAATTAATTGAATTTAATTAATTAATTGAATTTAAATTCGCCAGCTGCCGTGGCGGGATTTGAACTCATGACTCTGGATTTTAGTCCAGGCCTCTGGATTACTAGCCCAGTAACATAACCACTATGCTACCAGTAACATAACCACTATGCTACGTAGTCTTCATGATGCAGACAATTAATCTGCATTAATTATGTTCTGTCCCAGCCCCCAGTGTGATTGTGGATTATGATTTGATAACTTAATATTAAGCAAATTGGAAAACTCACCACATTTTATTTCTTCCTCCACCTCAGGTTTTTAATGTGTCTGCAGCTTTTTCTTCAGACTGACAGTGGTGTGCCTCAGGGAGTGACTCAGCAGGTGACCCAGAAAGTAGCACAACATTTAACTGGCATCAGCTATGGAGAAAACATTAAATTGTTGAACAGTATGGTCCAGGTATAAAGAAACATTAGTTAGAAGATGGTCGTAAGAGCAATACAAGGGTATATGATTGAAAACACAGAATCATAGAAAAATATAATCATAAGAAAGAATAAACTTGCATTTATATAGGGTCTCTGGTGACCTCAGGATGTCCCAAAGCGCTTTACAGTCAACAAAGTATTTTTTGAAGTGTAGTCACTGTTGTAATGTAGGGAAACCTGTGATGAAGTGCTGCCACAGAGATATGTATAAGCACTGCCATTTTTAACCAATGATTACACATGGTTGTATCCCTCTTGCACTTCTTTCTGCCTTTCAAAGCACATACCCCCTCAAACATAGCTTCAATGCATCACAATAACACAGCATTAGCTGGGCTCTAGTTAATACTGCATAGCATTATACTCATTGTCCAAGATTACATAAATCGGCAGGGCTATTTAATGGTTGGATTACTTGTATAGCTGACAGCTTTGGATAATAGGACTATACTTAAAATCTATTCAGCATATTGCTGATAAACTGCTGGCTTTGACAATATTATTCCTTGATCTCTTACAAACTTGTCCTTTAATGCCGGTTATTGTAGAGTTTTGCGGATCTGCCTCCTTCATCACTGGGGATACCTGCATTGTCGATCCATCCATAGTTTTGTGGTGTTCCTTCCCACATAAGTTATCTGCTTCTATTCCTGGTATATCCAATTTTGCAAAAACTTGTATTTTTAAGTATAACTCAATCCTAATTGCTTTCACATAACAGAATGATCCACATTAAACATTTACCTCTATTACGCTAAATATCCTAAACTTTCAAGCTTGGCTTCTTAAGCTCTGTAATCTTTTCTTCCGAATGCATCTTCAGGTTTCTCCAAATTTTCCTTTTTCTGATTTGGGTGCCAAAAGCACAATCTTTTCTATGCTTAATTTTACAAAGTAAGACCCCTTTTCTCATGTCTTTTGTTACGTAACCAATCAAGATGACTTGTTTTTTTTGCAACGATTAACTTTAAGTTTCACCTTAAGAAGACATATATCAAGGACTTATAATGAGAACATTTTAAGTATTTAGCAAAGAAAGGTATTCTCATTAGCTGGTAAATTCCTTTTACTTTCCTGGTCTTAAATAATGGTAAACCAGACAACACAAGATAAAACTGGCTTTTCTTTGAGTCACTCCAGAATTTTCCTTATTTTCCCCAGATGGCACAATCCATCCATTATCAATAGGCTTGTGCCCAGCTCCAGTCATTAATTAGACCTAGCTGCTAGTTGTAAGAGACCTTTGGTTTAAAAATACTGTCTGAACTTCCCAGAGTTATAGGTTTTCCCAGAATTCTCCTGGGTGGTTGAAAACATTTTTAAGGCCACTTTTCCTACAAAAGTTTGGTTCTATATCCTGTTCAAAAAATTGAGTCAAAATTGAGTGTTATGAATATGTGCAGAAAAAATGTTCAGTATGTAACAAGTACTCCTTATGTTAAAGTCTGTGTGCATCTTAACTCAATGACTGATTGTGTTTATGTGTTATACTCTAAAAGAAACTAACTGGTCCTCATTTTTACAGACTCATGTCTCAGAGAGCAATAAACCTGGCAGAGTGGGAGCAGTGGCTGTTCTTGAATTCTGGATTCAGGTCTTGACAAGTCAACATCTGTGGCACAGGGACAAAAGTGCTTTGTTTCTGATAGATAATCTTTGTACAGTTGCATTTCTTCATCAACAGGAAGACTGTTTACAAAAGCCTCTTTACCAGCAACACAAGGTATCTCACAGAAATTAAGTTTTCAGGTGCAAGCTAACCTAAAATGCTGTTGATACAACCAAAAATGAAACATATATACATGGTTTCATGCCAAAGATAAAACAGTAGCCAAAGATATTTAGAACTAAATTCATTGACCATATTTGAGTAAGACTTGAAATTATAAACCAGCTTATGAAGAAGTTTCATTCTGAAACATTTAGCATATATGTTAGTAACATCTGTTTTTATATTGCAAAAATATGCATAAGATTACTGTTAAAATTGAATCACTGATTTGGGAGTGTTAATTTAGTATGTCAGTTTGCGTCCCTCCTGTTTACAATCCATAATTATAGTAGTTAAGCCTGCTTGCACCAGGTTGTACAAATCCAATTATATGATGTATTGCTTGTTATAAATACCTAAAGAGATATTCTTGTTTACTTTGACAAAATGTTTAGAATGCTCTTGGATACCATAGTGATCGTGGATTACTAACTTCATTCATGAGCTGGATGTTAGCTGGCAACGTAACTCCATCATTCATCGAAGGCAATGCCACTTCAACTGAGGTAATACATCTATTTATTTATATATGTATATATATATATATATATATATATATATATATATAAAAAACACCCACCTCTGTTTCTATCATTGCTTTGAATAACTTGCATATTGTTGAAAAGAAAATCCCTCACGATAATAGGGATGCCTGATTGCTTGAGACAAATGTGACCCATTTGACTGCTTGTTGCTTCAGAAACAAAGCATATCTACAAATTAAAATCCCTCTTACTTGCCCTAGTCTGGTTAACAGCCATGAAAGAAGTTGCTGGATGTATCTCAAAAATAATACAGTTCATCTGCAATGAATTAAAATTCTTACATCTCCATATATCATATTTGCATCTGTCAACCTTTTCCATTCTAAACTCTTATGTCCACATTTAAAGAGGAAACACTCTATCTCAAGCTGTGATTGCACCCTTCCGCCGGTGGAGGTGCTACAGGAATTTATAATGGTCATATGTACAATAAGGACAGAATGTATGACTTTAAAATGGGAACTGTATTACAGCTCTGCACCCTGGTCTCTGGCCTTTAACCCGGGTTCATCTAAAGGCTACACTTGGTCTCGATTTCACATGTGCAGTGCCATTGGAGATAGTTTTGAATAAATACAGCAATTGGGGCGGTCAGAATTATCATGAATAGATTGGAAAACTTAAAATTAACAAACATATGCATCCTTGGACAAATAATAAACCTTTCCACTTAATTAACAAATAAATCGATTTGGAGGTGAAGTGAGAATGATAAGAGTCTTTGTGTGTGTGTATGTTTGTGCACAAACAGCAGTAGAGACATGAGAAGAAGAAACAATCTGATAATATAAATGAGATAGTGACTGGAGAGAGTAAAATGAGTATTTAGCAGAGTTCTTCTAAACAGGAATGACCTGCTGGACTAAGATTTTTAGGAGGGGCAAAAAAACAGGTGCTCCTGCATTCATCATTCTTTAAGCACTAAATAGAAGTACAGGCCATTGTGCCAAAAAAAGATATTTGGAAACCTCATTATTTTAAAGCATTGACTGACTCTGGATATCTGCTTAGTACTACAATGTCTAGCACATGCTTACCCAATTTTTCTTCTAAGGAAAATTCTTATTTTATAGGTGTGGTTTTCCTGGATCATATTCAACATGGAGGCAATCTTTGAAGAAGATTCCCAACTCCGTAGATATGTGGAGCTTGAATTAATTAGCAACCCTTCAGTTACTCCTGATCAAGCCCTAAAGGTATTAGAATCTCCATGTAAGCTAACTGTATCGAATTCAGTTTAAATTGCTTCTTCCCCATTCTAAGTGAGCATAATGGCTAATTCATATGAATGCTTGCAAATTATCAAGCATAATTTCATGTCTGTTGGCTAGAAAAGACTTTTCTAGACGACTTAGCTGGTGTAACTATCTTTTACTAGATGCCAAATAGTTAAGTAGGCAACAGTGTTCATCCTGATTCTCATGGCCACAGTTTGCATTTTTTCTGATTAAGCATTCAGCTAGAGTGGCACAATAGTTAAATGTATTTGCATTTACATAATTACATAGAAATTACAATACAGAAACAGGCTATTATGGTGTTTATCCTCCACATGAGCACTAGTCCTAATCCCATGTGCCCACCCTGTTCCCATTTACCTTTGTCCCCCTTACCTTCAACTACTTACCTAACCTATTGAATGTAAACAATTTTACAACACCAAGTTATAGTCCAGCAATTTTATTTGAAATTCACAAGCTTTCGGAGGCTTCCTCCTTCCTCAGGTGAATGTGGAAATGTACTATTGAATGTAGACATGGGGGTCGATTTTAGGATGGCCGAGCGGGTCCGTTCGTGGCGGGGGGGCTCCGAAAATTGGGGATTCCCGGGGCGGGTCCGGAGCCCAGCTCCAGGCCGCCCACTTCCGGGTTTCCCCAATGACGCGCTTAGATGCGCGCAGCCCCCGCATGCGGGACTCCCACCGGCAATTAAAGCCGGCAGGATCCCAATTAAATCAATTATTTTGATACTTCAGGTCGTTAGGAGACCTGATTTGGAGGATATTTTAGGAGGGGTGGGATTTTCATCCAAACTGAGCGTGTTTCCCGTACTGGGGGATACACTCCCAGTTGAAATGGATGTGTTGCTGCAAAGGTCCATTTGACAGGTGAGGCGGGGGGAGACCCTCACTCATTGCAGGAGGCCACTCTGTCACTTTGGACAAAGTTTGGCCTCCACCACCCTCCTCCTAACACACAAAATCACCAACTTACAACCTCAACCCTGGTGTGCAGACACATTTACCTACCTTGCGGACCCCCTCAAACTTCCGGATGGGGGCCACCATAGCTACAGTTACAACCTCCTCGGAGGACGAACAGCATCACCAGCCTCGCCGGCCACACCGTCCACCTCTGACACGTGGAGCTCCACAACACAGTGCTGTGACACATCCACCTGCACAGCAGGAGGGAGGGCAACCGCAGAGAGAGATGCGTCGCAGAAGGCACTAACCTCACCACAGGGTCTACAGACCGAGGCTCAGCTTCCTGGACCTCTCTGAGGAGCAGTGCACACGGAGGCTGAGTCACTCGACATATAGTCATGGACGTCTGCAGCCTCCTTGATGCCGAGCTGCTCCCGGCTGGCCCCAAGCACCATCTTCTTACCTGTCGCTGTCAAAGTCACCACTGCCCTCAACAACTTCTCCGCATCCTTCCAGGGTTCCACCGGGGACATTGCCGGCATTTCTGTCGTCTGCACAAAAGAGCCCTGCAAATACACCTACACCCACTCTGCAGTGGCACAATGGGTGGCATCAGGTGTGGGTCTTCATGGTGATCCTCAGGAAAGGGAATTATTGCACAAACCAGACAAGATTTGCAAAGACATGGCAGTAGTGGTGATAACAAATTTTAATGTTTTTTTGCAAAACAAACGAAAGTAAATCAAAAACATGACATTTTGTCTTACACCCTTGTGCATCCCCTTTGTGCTCACAAAACCTTTGCCTTACGTTTACGGGAACCCCTACGTGGTGCTACCCCTGTGGCTTCAGCAGAGGTAATGGCAGGTTGCTCTTGTCCATGCCCTGACCGATGAGATGCTTTTGCGCGGACGCCCTCTGGGTTTCGGTGCCTGTGAGGGCCCCTCCAAAGACTGCTGCACCTGCACCTGTGCAGGGGCAGACTCTGCCCCCTGGAGAGGAGGCAGCATTGCGGATACTGGTTGAGAGGGGGGCAACGGGTGAGACGTGGAAGCGCTTTGAGTGGCGTCCCCACTTCCGCGTCCCCACTTCCATGTCCCCTTTCGCCATCATCCCTCTCCTGGGCCTTCTGGCATCACTTCTCCTATCAAGGCAAAACACAGAGGCGTGATTGAGTGATGGTTGCATAGTGACCCACTGCATGAATTGACGTGGGCGACCGTGAGGGAGATGCATGGGAGGGTGCGTGTGAGACATAGCCATGAGATTGTATGAGGATTGGGTTGCGTGGTAGTGTTCGAATGGGAACTGGGGCGATGTGCAGGCAAGGTGAGGATGATGGTTGAGTGGATGTGAGGAGTGATGCGAGAGCATTGTGGTGATAATGCAGAAGGAGTTGTGTGGTGGTGGAGGTAATGTGGAAGACGGAGTGTGGGAGAATGCGCAAGTATACTCACTTTGACTGACCTGGTTAGGTCATTAAAGCGCTTCCTGCACTGGACCCAAGTTCGGCAGACGTTGCTGCTGCTGGTGACCGCCTCTGCCACCTCGAGCCAGGCCTTCTTGGTGACAGAGGGAGGCCACCTCTTCCCATTAGATGGGAACAAAATTTCCCTCCTCCTCCTCACCCCATCGAGCAGCACCTGGAGTGAGGAGTCAGAGAACCTTGGAGCAGCCTTGCTTCTGGCCTGCTCCATGCTCCCAAAATGGTTCTTTACTGCAGGAGGTGCATTAGAGGACTGCCCTTTTAAATAGGGCTCCTCCTGCTGACAGCCTGTGATGCGGTTGCGCAGTGCACCCGCTGCGCAGGTCTGGAACTGGAAACCCGGAAGCACGCGTAAGTACCTTCAATTAGGCTGCGATCACGTGCGGAGCACCCCGATTTCACTGGGCACGTTACCCACGCGCCCAGTCGACCCCCGCCCCTGCTGCCAACCCGCCTCCCTCCTAATATCGGGCACAAGGTCTCTGCTCCAATCACCAACTCCTGTAGTGCATTCCGCAGCTTTACAACCCTCTTTTTTTTAAAAAAAGTTTCTCTCTTACCTAAATCTCTTACATTTAATCTTATATCTTTGTTCCCTCATACTGGACCCCTCATTCACTGTAACCAGTCTGATTCTATCTACTCTGTCCCATCCCTTCATAATTTAAAAAAGCCTAATCTGCTCTGTTCTAATGAAAACATCCCCAATTTTTCAAGTCTTTCTTCATATTTGTACTTATACCAGGCAGTGAATCTGCATTGTACCATGTCTATTGTCTCAACATCTTTTCTATGGTCTGGAGCCCAAAACTGCGCTCCGCATTCCAACTGTGGTCTTACTAAGGTTTTATATAGATTCACCATTATATCTCAACTTTTCTATGCTATGAGTTTTGCCAAAAACTCAGTATTCCACTGGAGTTGGCTTCTGGGCATTCAGGTAGATCTTCAGTTAGTGCCACAGCTACTCCTAAGTTTAAAAGAATGGATTGATCATTCCAGCACACTGATCTATTGCTGAGCCTGAATTCTACATTGTGCAGAGAGGGTGGAGCATTTCAGCTGCATGGTTCTTGAAAGTCCATCACAAGCAGCAATGTATGATAGTCTACCCTTCACATTAGCGCCAGATCACACAAAATGTTCAAGCATCCATCAGACATTTTAAGTTCCAGTGATCACCAGAGGAAGAATCAAGTTGCATAGCCTATCATACAGTTGAGTGCAGTATAAATATTCTGCCAGCATATACCATAGTATTTTAAAAATATACATTGTTATTTACACATATGCTGTTGAACACAATTATTGCAAAAATTCTCCACCAGTTGATTGTTTCAAGAAGTAACAAGATGTTCCTGGAGAACAGGGGTTGAGGGTTATGGTAAAATGGTGGGTAGGTGCGATCACAATCAACCAAAAAACGATGGGCGTGATGAGCTTTTTTTTTAAACCGAATATTCATAAGTTCCCCTGTTGTTTTCACTGGAGGAAAGAAGATTGAGGAGAAATATGATCCAGTTTGTTAAAATGCTGAGGCGTAGATGATGTAGGTGTAACCAGGCTTTTGTCTTCTATAGTTCAATGTGCATCGTTGAATACAATTATCAAGCCTCCAAAGAGACTTTTCTCTCTCTTGTAAAGTAATGGATATGTAGAAGAAACCCAAAGCAGATTATCTGATTGAGAATGCAGCCCTTATACAATGGTTCCTTTGCTTCAGGGTTGAAGTGTAGTAGACTGCGGTTGAATTACATTGATCGATAAAGATGCAATGGCCAGGAACTATTTATGCAGAACTTTACATTAGGAGATGAATTAGTGGGGTTGCGTCCATAATCATGGAAATACCTTGCCTTTCCGGAAACACAGGAAAATGCAGAACAAGAGAAGACTCTGCAGTCCATCTGGCCAGTCCTAAAAACTAATAATCTTTAATCGTTCACTCCCTCAAATATCTGTCCAATTCTCCATTAAGTCTACCTCTCTGGGCAGACTGTTCCATATATTAAACACCATGTACATAAACCAAAGCTGTCTAAACACCTTCACTCTTCTCAGCTTCAGCTTGTGTTCTCCTGGTTCTAGAGTTTCTGACAGTTTCAAATATCTTATCCAGGTTCAACTTATCTATTCTCGTAAGGCTCTCAAATGCTTGAATAATATCTCCCCTAAGTATTCTCTTCAAAGTAAACAATCCTGGGCTCTTCAACCTCTTCTTATAGCTCAGATGCCTTTGAACTAGGTATCAGATTGGTTGCCCTTTTGTGTACTTCCTCTGGTGCCTGGGTATCCTTGTTGTAGTATGACGGCCAGAATTATACACAGTGCCCCAGCTGTAGCCATACCAATGCTTTGTACAAACTCCTTACTACCTCCTGGGATTTGTGCTCTCTGGCTATATATGCCAAGATCTAGTTAGCTTTCCTTACTGCTGCTAAACACCACTCATTGTCTCATACTGGCACCTCCCACTGATGGCCTGAATGGAATTTTAAAGAAATGTAGATGTTACAAATTTGGGTCTGCAATAGGATTCAATGATGTCAGTCCCTTAAGTGGTCTGTTTCCTCTCCGACTTCTAAAATAAAGCAGAATAAGCATGAAAAGAAATACCTGCAGATGCTGAAAATCTGAAATAAAAATACACAGGTTCAGAGCAATTGTAAAGAAAAGGTATGTAAACACCATAAAGACCTTTTGTCAGAACTCAGTTTTGACAGAGGGTATCCACTCAAAATGTTAATCCTTTCCTCTTTCCAAATGCTGATGGACCTACCGTGTATTTACAGCATGTACTTAACTAGAGTTCTTGTATTGACAGGTGTATTCTGCTCTGCGATTTCCCTGCCCATTAAAATGAACGGGAGGAAAATAGCCAGCAGGCAATTGCATGGCCATTGAGTCTTGCTCTGTTTATACTCAAGCTCCTTTATGTCAAAGTAAACAGTAAGATTCACCTTATGCACAGGGCATGGGTCGGAAGGCACATGGATGATGTTCCTTAAAGGAAAGTTGTCCCTTATGAATCCCGTCAAATTTCTACACCCCCCCCCCCCCCCCCCAACAAACAGTACAAGGCTGGTCCCACTCTAGCAACACGTGGAGAATGCATTTGAAAAAAGATCCCACTAGTTTGTTGTTTTTCTCAGTGTTATTTTTATGTCGTAGTATTACATTTTATTCTCACCTATTTTTATTTTATTCAGTGATAAAATTGTCTCAGCGGTCAACTACAGATTTTTGCATTAACTATTTTTAGTTTGTTTTGCAACACTTAAACATAACACTTAGTTCTTTATAAGTCTTAGAAATATGTGGGCAATGAATGTATGACTCCTTATCTGTTTTATTTACAGAAGGCCCAAAGCCACTTAAAGTTCCCAGTTGTGCCATCCATCCAGCGGCTCATGATCTATCGCTGGGCCCATCAGGCTTTAGCTACTCCTGCAGATCACCCACTTCTCCCACTCATCTGGCAGAAATTCTTCTTTCTGTACCTTCACCGACCTGGACCAGAGTTTGGGTAATTTTAAGCACTTCTTAAAATTATTTTTCTTGGGTTCCTCTGATTCTTCAGGTATGACATTTTTTAAGGGATATTGACTATCAAATAATACATATTTGGTATGTATTAATTTAAAATCTTGCATAAGGTGCACACCTGTTCACAAATCTTATTTCCTGCTGTCAATTTTTAATTGCTCTTTTTTATCAGTGTTTTGTCAACATGTCAACATTTCTCATTCAATTTTATGGTAGCTGTCGTGATGTAGTTGCAGGCTCTAGTCACCAGGTGAAGTCTCTCTCCAAACTCCATCTGCCTAATCCTTTCTCAATTTTTTGCACATTCAGAGATTGGCTACAGTTTTTAACTTTATTTTAGAATTTTTAAATGTTTTTAAACTTCTTTAAAATATATAAATAGCCTGTTGCCTTCCCCACTTAACCTCTTAGCTACTTTTTCTGTTTTTAAACACTTTCTTTTTTACACTCGCCCAAGGCCTGTTCCTGTGCCTTTTCTCTTTTTTTAAAGCCCCATTCCTATAGCTGCATTCCTGGCTATAAAAAATGCAGTCTGCTGCTGCCTCCTCTTCAGCCTCGGATTGTGCCTCTGCTCCCCATTTTTCAGCTTCAGATTGCCCCTTTCTCAGCTATGAAAAAAGCTGTTACCCATTCTTTGACTTCAGACCAAGAGAAGAACAAACCAAGTGCAAATCCAAGTGCTTTGCGAGGAGCAACAGAGTATATTTTAATTTTTTTTCAATTTCCGTGGCCTTTCCATTTCTGTTTTCTCTACCATTTCTGTCATTCCATCATGGGAGAACCAGTGGATATGGTGTATTTGGATTTTCAGAAGGCTTTTGATAAAGTCCCACACAAAAGGTTAGTGTGCAAAATTAAAGCACATGGGATTGGGGGGAATATACTGGCATGGATTGAGAATTGGTTGACAGACAGGAAACAGAGAGTAGGAATAAACGGGTCTTTTTCCGGGTGGCAGGCAGTGACTAGTGGGGTACCGCAGGGATCAGTGCTTGGGCCCCAGCTATTCACAATATATATCAATGATTTGGATGAGGGAACTAAATGTGACATTTCCAAGTTTGCAGACGACACAAAGCTGGGGTGGAATATGAGCTGTGAGGAGGCTGCAAAGAGGCTCTAATGTGATTTAGACAAGTTGGGTGAGTGGGCAAGAACATTGCAGATGCAGTATAACGTGGATAAATGTGAGGTTATCCACTTGGTTGTAAAAACAGAAAGACAGATTATTATCTGAATGGTGGTAGATTGGGAAAAGGGGAGGTGCAACGAGACCTGGGTGTCCCTGTACACCAGTCGCTGAAAGTGAGCATTCAGGTGCAGCAAGCAGTTAGGAAGGCGAATGGTATGTTGGCCTTCATTGCAAGAGGATTTGAACACAGGAGCAGGGATGTCTTACTGCAGTTATACAGGGCCTTGGTGAGACCATATCCTGGAGTATTGTGTGCAGTTTTGGTCTCCTTATCTGAGGAAGGATGTCCTTGCCATGGAGGGAGTGCAACGAAGGTTTACCAGACTGATTCCTGGGATGGCAGGACTGACGTATGAGGAGAGATTGGGTCGACTAGGCCTATATTCACTAGAGTTTAGAAGAATGAGAGGTGATCTCATCGAAACATATAAAATTCTAACGGGACTAGACAGACTAGATGCAGGGAGGGTGTTCCCGATAGCTGGGGAGTCCAGAACCAGGGGTCACAGTCTCAGGATACGGGGTATGCCATTTAGAACCGAGATGAGGAGAAATTTCTTCAGTCAGAGGGTGGTGAACCTGTGGAATTCTCTACCACAGAAGGCAATGGAGGCCAAGTCATTAGATGTATTCAAGAAGGAGGCAGGTATATTTCTTAATGCTAAAGGGATTAAGGGATATGGGGAAAAAGCGGGAACAGGGTACTGAGTTAGACGATCAGCCATGATCATTTTGAATGGCGGAGCAGGCCCAAAGGGCCGAATGGCCTACTCTTGCTCCTATTTTCTATGTTTCCATGTTACTTCAGAGTAGGGGCAAAAAGGCTGATTGGGATTGCACAACTGTACAAATTCTAGATTTTAAAAAAATTAAGAGGCTGTGAATTGAAGTGGTAAAATATATTTTGGGGTACAGGTATATGTCACCTTTGTAACACAAGCATTTTCTGCAAAAGTGACACTATAATTCTGGAGTGAAATTCCACTCTGACGTGGTGAACCAGCTAGGTTATTATAACAATCCAAAGCTTTGTGGCCATTCTTTCTGGTGGCAGCCCACAAGTTACCAGATTTATTGGGCTCAATTTTCAGACCTCCAAGCCGGCAGGTTCATGGCGGGGGGACTCCGAAAATTGGGGATTCCTGGGGCGGGTCTGGAGCCCGGCTCCAACCCGCCCACTTCCGGGTTCCCCAGTGACGCGCTTACGTGCGCCTGCAGCCCCTGCATGTGGACTCCCGCAGGCTTCCCACTTTAACCAATTAAGTAGGTACTTCAGGTCGTTTGCAGACCTAATTGACATGATATTTTAGGAGGGGTAGGATTTTCATATCAACTGAGACTGTTTCCCGTACTGGGGGAAACACTCCCAGTTGAAATGGACGTGTTGCAGCCACCAGCATGTAGCAGTGCAAAGTCCATTTGACAGGTGGGGGCTGGAATCTGCCACTTTGGACAAAGTTTGGCCTCCACCGCCCTCCTCCTAACAATAAAATTCACAACCTTGCAACCTCAACCCTGGTGTGCAGACACATTTATCTACCGTTCGGGCCCCCTCAAACGTACATCTTGCAGATGGGGGCCGCCATAGCTACAGTCATGGCCTCCTCGGAGGATGAACAGCGTCGGCAGCCACGCCGTCCACCTCTGACACGTGGAGCTCACAACACAGTGCTGTGACACATCCACCTGCACAGCAGGAGGGAGGGCAACCGCAGAGAGAGATGCGTCGCAGAAGGCACTACCCTCGCCACAGGGTCTACAGACCGAGGCTCAGAATCCTGGACCTCTCTGAGCAGCAGTGCACACGGAGACTCAGAGTCACTCGACATGTAGTCGTAGACATCTGCAGCCTCCTTGATGCCGAGCTGCTCCCGGCTGGCCCGAGCACCATCTTCTTACCTGTCGTTGTCAAAGTCACCACTGCCCTCAACAACTTCTCCTCCGCATCCTTCCAGGGTGCCACCAGGGACGTGGCCGGCGTCTCTCAGTCGTCTGCACAAAAGAGCCCTGCAAATACACCTACACCCACTCTGCAGTGACACAATGGGTGGCATCAGGTGTGGGTCTTCATGGTGATCCTCAGGAAAGGGCATTATTGCACAAACCAGACAAGATTTTCAAAGACGTGGCAGTAGTGGTGATAACAATTTTTATGATTTTTTGCCAAACAAAGGAAAATAAATGAAAAACATGACATTTCGTCTTTCAACCCTGTGCATCCCCTTTGTGCTCACAAATCCTTCGCCTTACGTTTACGGGAACCCCTACGTGGTGCTACCCCTGTGGCTGCAGCAGAGGTAGTGGCAGGTTGCTCTTGTCCATGCCCTGACCAATGAGATGCTTTGCGCGGACGCCCTCTGGGTTTCAGTGCCCGTGAGGGCCCCTCCAAAGACTGCTCCACCTGCACCTGTGCAGGGGCAGACTCGGCCACCTGGAGAGGGGCAGCATTGCTGCGGGTACTGGTTGAGAGGGGTGCAACGGGTGAGACGTGGGAGCGATTTGAGTGGCATCCCCACTTCCATGTTCCCTTTCACCATCATCCCTCTCCTGGCCCAGGCTCACATCACTCCTTCCACCCTGCTGGACCGACAGCTTGGAGGTCTTGTGAGAAGCCTTGGCAGGCCAGTTGTAAGGTATCTGTCAGCCTGTTTAAGGCGGCAGAATGTTGCTCACCCTGAATCCGAACGGCCGTTGTCAGGGCTTGAATGGACTCGTTGAGCCGTGCTTGATGCTCGATGGAGGCTAGCCTTTCCTCCATCGCAAACATTCCTGCAACTACCCGCGACACTATCTCAGAGATGCCTTCACGTCCCTGTGACGGTATTCCACGCAGGCAGGAGTTGGACTCCTCCATCCTCTGCGCGATTGTGGAGAGTGCGCGTGGCACCTGTTCCAGTACCTCGGCAATGTGCTGCTGCCCCTCGATGACTCTCCTTTTCACGGTGGCCCCCAGAGTTCAGCATCTGGGTCCAGCTAAGCAGAGCCTGGAGAAGAGTGCTCCCACCGACGCGGACTCTCCACTGCTGCCCCTGCCACCAGGGTCTGCTCGTGCTCACGTGCGTGGTGACTCACCTTGTGCAAGCCCAACTAAATGAGGACGGGGACCCACCGAGGTGTGTATATCTGCACTGGTGGATGGATGGCTCAGGTGTGACGATGGACCCTCAGAGGCCTGCAGGTCCTCTGAGGAATCGCCCTCCACAGTCACGGCGGTCGCAGATGGGCCTGCAAGAGAACAGAAAGCAATATTAAGCATGTGGACAGATGTTGAGGTGCTGCAGATCCCAAGTGATGCTAAGATCATTCGCTATCATGAGTGCTGAGTGTTAGATTTCTGTCACCAGTCACTTGTGCACTCCCAGTCTCGGCATCCGCCACAGACAGGCACTCCAGCGTGCGGCTTATCTCGTGTGCCTGCTGCTCCGCATCTGTTAAGACCACCTGGTGTGGCGGGCCCCCTCCGGTCCTTGCCCTCTCCCGGGCATTCTGGCATCTCTTCTCCTATCAAGGCAAAACACAGAGAGGCATGATTGAGTGATGGTTGCATGGTGACCCGCTGCATAAATTGGTGTGGGTTGAGTTGAGCGTGAAGGAGATGCATGGGAGGGTGCGTGTGAGACATAGCCATGAGATTGTATGAAGATTGGGTTGCGTGGTAGTGTTCGAATGGGAACTGGGGCGGTGAGTACGTGCAGGCAAGGTGAGGATGATAGTTGAGTGGATGTGAGGAGTGATGTGAGAGCGTTGTGATGGCAGTGCAGAAGGGGTTGTGTGGTGGTGGAGGTGATGTGGAAGACGGAGTGTGGGAGAATGTGTAAGTATACTCACTTTGGCTGACCTGGTTAGGTCATTAAATCTCTTCCTGCACTGCACCCAGGTTCTAGACACATTGCCACTGCTGGTGACCTCCTCAGCCACCTTCAGTCAGGCCTTCTTGGTGGTGGAGCGAGGACACCTCCTGCCATCCGATAGGAAAAGAATTTCCCTCCTACTCCTCATCCCATCGAGCAACACTTGGAGTGAGGAGTCAGATAACCTTGGAGCAGCCTTGCCTCTGGCCTGCTCCATGCTCCTAAATTGGTTGTTTGCTGCAGGAGGAGCATTGGAGGACTGCCCCTTTAAATAGGGCTCCTCCTGCTGACAGTCTGTGATGCGGGTGTGTAGTGCGCCCGCTGCGTAGGTCTAAAACGGGAAACCCGGAAGCCAAGGTAAGTGCCTTCGATTAGGCTGCAATTGCGTGCAGAGCACCCCGTATTCACTGGGCGCGTTACCCACGCGTCCAGTCGACCCCCTGCTGCCAACCCGCCTCCCTCCTAATATCGGGCCCATTGAATTAAATGTTGCCATGGTGGCAATTGAACTCACTGGTTCCTAGTCCAGTACCATAAATGCTATTCTATCATATCCTGTGAATAGCTTGTTTGACATTCTTGTTGCAAATCTGTGCTGCAAACCAAAACCTCAGTTCTATGAACTGATTACACATGAATAAATGGTAAATTAGGAACAACTTGCGTTTACATAGGATCTTTAACTTTAAGTGCCTTGAGACATTTGCTAAGGAAAAATAAATAGCATCAACATAAGTTTTAGGGGCAGACAAAGGCATGAATGAAGTGATAGATATTGAGGAGGCTTTTGAAGATAGGAAGTACTGGAAGCAAGCTAGAAATTTTTGGAGAGAGACTTAGAGTGTAGGGCTTTGATGGCTGAAGACTTTGTCACTGAGGGTGAAGCAGAGGGTGTGGGATGCACAGGAGACCAGAGTTGGAAGAACAGAGTTACACTCTGGCACCTGGACCTGGAGGAGGTTGAAATGGAGAGATTTGTAAATGAGAGGATTTTGAATTCAACATATTAAGTAATGGAGAGCCAGTGGAGGTCAACGAGGACAAGGGTGAAAGATGAGGATGCCAGTGGTGGAGTTTTGAATGAGTTGAAATTTATGTGGGTTGGAATTTTGATGGCCAGCATGGAGAACGTTGGAGAAGTCAAGCCAGAAAGTGACAATGCCATGGATGAGGGTTTAATAGTGGGTGGGAGGTAGGCAATGTTGCAGAGGTGAAAATAGGAACATCTTGGTGATGGATGGGATATAGGGTTTGAAGCTCATCACAATCAAATAGGACACTGATGTTCTGCGTGTAGGCTTCAGAGTGAGCGAACAGATGGGGATGGGATTGTAGGATAGAATGCGGAGTTTTGATGCCAATTGAATAAGATGTCTTCAGTCTTGCTACTATTTTTTGTAAAGTTTTAGTTCATCCACAATTTAATGTCTGACAACCCAAGAGTGGTCACGGAGAGAGAGAGCTGGGTACCATCAGCATGCGTATGAAAGCTAACCTGATTCCTACAGATAATGTTACTAAGGGGCAGCTTGTAAATGAGAAAAGGAAAGCGCCAAGGATATTGCCTTGGAGAATGCCCTAGGTGACTTTCGGGAGGTTAGAGCAGAAGTCATTGCAGGTATACCAGCTGAGATAGCACAGATAGGAGTGGAACCAAGTGAGGGCAGTACCAACGGGCAGGATGAAGTGGTTGTCCATGGAAAGATTGAGGAGACAAGGATAAAGTGTTACAGTTGCAATCACAAAGGATGATTGCTATTGGTTAGTTTTCCCATATACCAGGACAGATATTGAAGTCTCATTAGCAGGAGAACCATTCTTTCAGTTTGAATACATACCAAAAAAAATGCATTTTTAATTTGAAGTATTGTACATTTTGGTTTATCATCTTCTTCCACTGAACGACAAACATACACAGAATGGCATCAGTTTATCCTTGTAATTTATTTGTAAATAAAAGTATTTTATGCCATACTGGAATTACATATTTACCTCATGCAAGGAAATCCAAACCACAGCACACAGATTTCTGTGAAATATTCGGGTGGAGATGAGGAGAACATTTTTTATGCAGAGAGTTGTTATGATCTGGAATGCACTACCTGAAAGGGTGGTGGAAGCAGATTCAATAGTAACTTTCGAAAGGGAATTGGATATATACTTGAAAAAGAAAAATTTGCAGGTCTATGAGGAAAGAGCAGGGAAGTGTAACTAATTGGATAGCTTTTTCAAGGAGCTAGTACAGGCATGTTGGTCTGAATGACCTCCTTCTGAGCTGTAAGATTCTATGATTGTCTGTGTCCTAAATTGCTGCTTAGTTGCAATTAAATATTTCTCTTTCAAATATGTAAACATCATAAGAATCAAATGATACTTCTGTGGAAAATTAGGGCCTATGATGTGTATATGAAGTCTCACTGTAACTGTATGAAAACAATTTTAATTGTAATCATTGTACTTGAAAGAAAATGTAATAGTTTTTTTTTGCTTCAGATTGCCTGTAAGTGGCTGTATTGGAAAACGTTATTTCCATAGCACCTCACACTCTAACTTGTTGAAAGAAATGAAAAAGCGTCTTATCGAAATAGCAGATTTTCATCATGCAGCTAGTAAGGCTGTAAAGATCCAGAAGAATGTGGATCGTGTTGAAGATACCTTATCATTGAATGAGAATTTTGGAAGTCGCCTGTCTGAATCCATGACTTCACCAGAACTGCACAAAGAATTGCTCAGGTATAAAATGATTTTACTACTGCAATTTTATTCCTCTATTGTATTCTCACTTGCACCTCTTATCACCACAGAAAATAAAGAGGAAGCATCACAGCCTTTTCCACAGCCAGTGTCACTTATTCATCTGGTAGGAGGTACAGTCCATAAGACAAAACTTATTCTGGGGAGGATAACAGGCCAGGCTTGAATACTGGATATTGGGGAGGAATGGGTATTTCAGAGCTTTGCTTGATTACCTTTTGGAGATGAGGGAATATTTATGCAGAATGTCGAAGATTAAATGGGTGGGTAGGATCCATGACAGTTCGTAGTTTGTTTGGTGTATCTCTGTATTTCCCCCTTATGGCCATGAACCGTCTTTCCATTCTTTCTCAGTTGTGTCCCTCCTGTCCTTTCTTACCATGTTACTGAGATATTGTTGCTCTGGTCTTTTCCATTTCTTCCTTTCTCACTATGGATGCTGAAATCTCATGGCACTAAAGAAATTTAAATTATCCAATAATAGCAACAAAGTAGGAATCTAGTGTTAAAAATGAATTTTCAGATGCTGAATTAAGAGTAGGTTATATTCAAAGAATGTTGATTTCTACCCAAACAACACCACTAAGATTAATTGGTCATTTTATCTCATTGTTGTTTGTGGGATATTGCTGTGCACAAAGATGCTGTCGTTTACCTACTTAATGACATTTACTGCTGTTCAAAAGCAATTCATTGTATGTGAAGCACTTTGTTCTGAGACATGATAAGGTGCTACAAAAATGCACATTTGTTCTTACTTTTTATAGGCTTTTCCATGTTTTTGCCTTTTGGCTGGAGGATATGAATCTACAAAAAACTGATCTTTATTTGCCTTCTCTGCCTGTGCAGTATGATACACACAGATTGGCCAAGCTCATGCAGAACCAACAGGTAATTCTTCATGCTTACCAAATTTGAATCCATTGAAATCACTAAACAGAAAATAGGAAGTAAAATAAAGCTAATTGAATAGAATTGTGTATAAGACTTCAGAATTTAATTATTTTAATCTGACTTTGTTTTCTGTTTATCTAGGATCTTTGGACTGAATATGTTGACAATGAGCGTATTAAGCATGAGCTCCATGAGATGATTAATCTCTGGATCCAGCTCCAGTATGAGCCTTCTGCGACTTATAGAAGAACGTCAAATATTAATAACTTTTGTGATCCATTTTTAGGCAAGTGTTTCAAAGCTCTATGTTGAGATAAATAATAATGACAATGTTGTTAAGAAATGTAACTATGTACAGTGTTAATAAAAAACTGGTAGGAAAAATATGTTGGTTTATGCACAATACAACAAGAAGTTGGATTTCTATATTACTCTTCCCATAAAGGAAATCTTCTGTGTACTTGACAGAGCAGAAGAAAGGTGGGCATCAAGCATGAGCAAAAAAGAACAGGAAATTAAAGTGGGAGCTGTTCAATAGAAGAGTTTTTAATAGGCTGTAGAAAGCAGATAGACAAATGGCAAAGCGGAGAAGTTTAGGGAAAAATCTCTTGAGCAGTCAGAAACGTAGTCGCATCCCTGGAGTTGATGGGTGAGGCAGAGAGTGAAAGCTGGGCGTTGTCATTGTACATGCTGAAGTTCATCCTGTGCTTACAGATGATATTGCCAAAAAGTCACATCTAAATATATGCAATACATCTGAAGTAACCATTCGTGCAGGGGAGGAGGATCTCTTAGAGAAAGTGTAGACCAAGGTTTTCCACTTCTGTGCTTGCCAGCCTGTAATTTTCCTCTCCATTAAAATGAATGGGAGGGAAGTCACAGGCCAGCAAGCACAAAGGTGAAAAACCTGGCCCTAATGTCTGCACCGTGACAGATATGACAGGAACCATGAGAGAGCAGTGCTAGAGTGATGGATTATTGAGAAGAAACATTGGAGAAAGATGGAGTAGTCAAAGGTGGTGAAGAGGCTGACATGGACAAGGAGAAACATTAAGTCACAGTCTCAATCTGTCATTTGTGGCTTTGATCATTGCAGCCTTCGTGCTACGGGTAGGGCAGAATCCATATTGTAGGTTCTGGAACAGGTGGAGGTGGGAACATATTTGGGAAGCAACATTGCATTCCAGGATTTAGGACATGGGTAGTAAGTGTAGAGAATGGAGAGGTTGAATGTTATTACACATCAGGTGTAATTTATGTTTTGTGTTCTATAAACTTCAAAAAGCACATTAAGCCAAAAGAGATTGTCTTTTTCCTTGTGCTAATGTTGAATTTTATTTTAAAAGTTGAATTTTGAAGCCAACAGAAAGCTTCTAATTCATCTCATCTGTTTTGTTGACAATTAGAAAATGTAAATATTGTAATTGCTAACACCTGTAAGACAGAGATTCTTAATTGCTTACACCTGAGAAAAAAAGACAGTATCTTACCTTTTCCTGAAAGCAAACAAAGCCTCCTTAAGGAAAACGAATTAGAGGGTAAGGAAGGGGAGGAGGAAAACAGGTGGTGTGTTAAGGATGAGATGGGTAATAGTTGAGCAAACGGGTGGGGAGAATACAGGGCTGAGCAGGAAGTTCAACAAAGAAAGAGTATGGATAATGGTGGGAATGAGGGGTTAGGGGGAAGGCAAAGGAATTGGGGATACATGGTCAAATGTACAAGGAGGGGAGAGGATGGGAAGGGAGCTTCTGAGAGGCACAATTTCCCTGCAAGACCCACCAAAAAAAGCAGCCTGAAGCCATTAGTGGCGCCTTTCCCCGACATGTGATGTAACCCACCACCTCCCACCTGATAGAAAAGAAAAACACATGAAGACAGAAGAGGACAAAAGGTGAAGCAAAAAGATTTAGGGGGATAGAAGCAGAAAAGAGATAGAAGAGGACAGAAGCAGAAGGGGGGAGAGACCAAGAAAAATATGAAGACAGTTGAGAGAGAGAGACTATATTTTCTGACTTACCATGTGCGACACCATAGGAGATCCACTTGTATAAATAAAAATCCCAGGTGAATGCTGAAGGGATACCATAAGTCAATTTCCTGACAGCAGATAGGTGCTGGTAAACAGGTCTGCAATGCCTATTTCCATTGCCAGAAATGGGTTGGCAAAGGTCTCTGAACTGATGGTAACAGGAAGGAACTGTACCGTTGGAACAGGCTCTACCTGAACCGGGCTGGGACCAGGGTCCTAGCAGAAAGGATAAATAGGGTGGTCACAAGGACTTTAAACTAGTAAATGGGAGGGAGGGAGGGAGGGGGGGCTCAGGTGGAAAAGGTAGTATAAATAATAATTCTAAAACAAATGAAAAAGAGAGTAGAGTGATAGAAATTATGCTTTAGGCACTATAGGTAAAGGGAAAACTAAAAGATGTAAAGTAATTAAATTAGGAAAGAGAAATAAGAAATGTGTGAGAAAAACAACATTAGTGCAGAAGGACATGGTAGGGTATATGGCCCAAACAAGCTTTCTTTATGCAAACGCACGGAGTATAAGGAACAAATTGAATAAATTGCAGGCCCAAATTCATCTTAGAGGGTACATCATGGTAGCCATTACTGAGACATGGCTGCAAGATGGTCAGGACTGGGAACTGAATATAGCAGGTTACAAGGTCTATAGGAAGGCTAGGGAAACTGGTAGAGGGGGAGGAGTAGCCTTAGTGATTAAGGATGAAATTACTTCAATGATAAAAGAGGATATAACGAGAGGTAAGCAGGCAGTGGAGACTTTATGGGTAGAATTAAGAAATAGAAAAGGATTTAAGACTGTAGTGAGAGTTGTGTATAGGACCCCTGGTAGCAGCTGTGAAGTGGCAGATTGTATAAATGCAGAAATTAGACTATCATGTAGCAAAGGCAGAGTGGTTTTAATAGGGGATTTTAACTTTCATATTGACTGGGATAAGCAGATGAGCTCATGTCAGAAAGGTAGCAAATTTCTTGTGATCAGGTCAGCTTTCTGCAAAAATATGTTCTAGAACCAACAAGGGGGCAGGCCATATTAGATTTAATAATGAGTAATGAGCCAGATTTAGTTAACAGCCTAACTGTGCGTGAACATTTATCTAATAACGATCATAATATGATAGAGTTCAACATTGTGTTTGAAAGGGAGAAACCCATATCAGCTACTAAGGTTCTACATTTAGGTAAGGCTGACTTCAATGGGATGAGACAGAGGCTGTCCACAATAAACTGGGCAAATCTGTTAATGGGTAAAACGACAGAAGATCAGTGGGAGGTGTAATTTAACACGATACAGAACCAGTTTATACCCCTAAGGGGCAAGAGCTGTATTTGCCAAAAAAAACAGCCATGGAAGACAAAAGAGGTAAGGGTCAACATAAAATTAAAAGCAAAAGCATACAAAAATGCAAAATGTAGCACAGATCCTTGTGACTGGGCGGGGTACAAAGAACAACAAAGGGTGACAAAACAGATAGAGCTACAAAAAGAGAGTATGAAAAGAAACTTGCAAGGGATATCAAAATCAATACCAAAAATTTTACAGTTATATTAGGAAAAAGAGAGTGGTCAAGAACAATGTGGGCCCTTTAAAAATGGTGATATTGCAAATGAGTATAAGGAAATGGCGAACATGATAAATAATTACTTTGCGTCAGTATTTACACTGGAGGAAGAGGATAGCAGACCAGACACCCCAAGGAAACTAATTTTGAATCAGGGATGGGGACTCACCATAATTAATGTGAGCAAATTAACAGTAATGAAGAAAATAATGACATTAAAGAGTGACAAATCCCCAGGACCAGATGGTTTCCATCCCAGGGTTTTAAAGGAAGTAGGTGAGAACATTGCAGGTGCCCTAACTATAATCTTCCAAAGTTCTCTCAATTCAGAAACCGTTCCCTTAGATTGGAAAATTGCACATGTCACTCCGCTATTTAAGAAAGGCGAGAGAGGCAAACCAGGGAATTATAGACCAGTACCCTTACATCTGTTGTCAGGAAATTACAAGAGTCATAATTAAGGACAGTGACTGAACACCTTGAAAATTTTCAGCTGATCAATGAGAGCCAGCATGGATTTATAAAGGGTAGGTAATGCCTGACGAACCTGATTTAATTTTTTTGAAGAGGTGACTGAAGTAGTAGACAGGGGAATGTCTATGAATGTTGTTTATATGGACTTCCAGAAGGCATTCTATAAAGTCCCTTGTAAGAGACTGTTGGCTAAAGTTGAAGTTCATGGAATTGAGGGCAAGTTACTGACCTGGTTAGGAAATTGGCTGAGCGGCAGGAGACAGAGTAGGGATAATGGGCAGGTATTCAAATTGGCAGGATGTGACTAGTGATGTCCCACAGGGATCTGTGTTGGGGCCTCAACTATTCATTGTATTTATTAATGACTTAGATGGCGGGATAAAAAGCCACACATCCAAGTTCACCGATGACTCAAAGATAGGCAGCATTGTAAGCAGTGTAGATGGAAGCATAAAATTACAGAGATATTAATAGATTAAGTGAATGGGCAAAACTGTTGTAAATGAATTTCGATGTAGGCAAGTGTGAGGTCATCCACTTTGGACCTAAAAAGGATACATCAGTGTACTTTCTGAATGGTGAAAAGCTCAAAACAGTGGAGCCTTAGGGATCCATGTGCATAGATCATTAAAATATCATGGACAGATACAGAAAATAATTTAGAGGATTAGAATACAAGGGGGGGGAGGGGTAGAAGTTATGCTACAGCTATTCGAAGCCCTGGTTATACCACACCAGAGTACTGTGTTCAGTTCTGGGCACCACAACTTAGGAAGGATATATTGGCCTTGGAGGGAGTACAGCGTAGATTTACTAGAATGATACCTGGACTCCAAGGATTAAATTACAAGGCAAGATTACAAACTAGGGTTGTATCCCCTGGAATTTAGAAGATAAAGGGGTGATTTGATTGAAGTTTTCAAGATATTAGGGGGAACTGATAGGGTTGATAAAGAGAAACTATTTCTGCTGGTTGGGGAGTCTAGGACTAGGGGACATAGCCTAAAAATTAGAGCCAGGACTTTCAGGAGTGAAGTTAGGAAACAATTCTACACGCAAAGGGTGGAAGAAATCTGGACGCTCTTCTGCAAACGGCAGTTGATGCTAGCTCAGTTAATTTTAAATCTGAGGTTGACAGATTTTTGTTAACCAAAGGTATTAAGGGATATGGGACTAAGGCGGGTACATAGAGTTAGGTCACAGATCAGCCATGATCTCATTGACTGTCGGAACAGGCTAGAGGGGCTAAATGGCCTATTCCTGTTCCTCCTGTTCCTTTGTATCCTTCCTGTTGTCAAAATGATTAGCTCCAAACTTGCCTGACCATCTCTTCAGTCCTTCCTGCACCAGTCCATTTTTCCTTCTTGAAAATTTGCTGATATTCTTAAATACAAGAAATGTGACTTCTCTTAATGTAACTATTGACCTATTGTTTCTAAAATTACAGAGCTACTGTTAACTTCCCCATTATCTTGTCACTTCGAAAATTCTAGTCAAATCTATGATTGCCAGTACGGTTTTCAGTATAGCCACTCCACTGCTGATCTTGTTACCTGTGTTATTACTTCTGGAATTGTGCCCAATCATAAGTTGTGCAATAGGAAATATGATTTGTCCCATCAAAGTCATTCCCTCCAATCCACTAGGTACATTTGCTTGTCATGGCCTCTTATATAAATTTCATGAGGGAGGCAATTAAACTTAAGTAAAATTTCCAAGAAGACAAAACTGAAGCTCCTCCAGATATTTCCTCATCCTGAATAATGTGCCTCATGGCACTGCATAAATCATTCAATTATCTTTATTTAAATTTATTTAGCCAAATAATCATTCAACTCCACTCATCAGTCACTCCTAGAGGGAAAACAATCTATAAATCTGTCTTACATTCGGCTTGACTATTTTGTAATTATGTCCAGTAATCTGTGATCACCATTGAAGTTAAAAAATCTATTTATATTGATATCCATTCCCTTTATCCTCCAATGGACTATAAAGAGTTAAAGTAACCTGTTTAGATTTGTAATTCAATGCTGTTGAGATGCACCTGAGGTCCTGATTTACTTCATTAACAACAGCCTCACATGGGATTTAGAAACAGGAGCAGATTATCAAGCTTGCTCTGCCATTTTGTTAACAATGGCAGCCTTGTATTTTTAATCTCAATTCCCTGTCTTTTCTCCATATCCCTAATACAATCACTTTCCAAGTAAATATCTCTCTTTTAAATCATTCAATTGATTTTGCATCTACAGTCTTCAGAAGCAGCATGTTTCACATTCTAATAACCCTTTGTGCAAAAAAAGATTGACTTTTAATTGGCTTAGCTTGAATTCCAAAATTGTGTACCATTGTCTGGATACTCTTAGTATATGATCAATCAGTTCCAAATTATTTTCATTTTTCACTGTTGCCAGTGGAAATCCATCTATGTATAGCCCATTTCGTAAAAGGCCCTGTCCATTGTATACAGATTTCCTGTACCAATATGCGTTACCTTAAACAATTTGTTTAATCATATGAGCCTATTAACAGTATTCAAAGAGGGGAGAGCTTCTAAAAGCTCTTGATTTATAGAAAAGTTTGATTCATTAATGTTTGCTGTCCTGCCAGCAATGGTTACAATATTTAGGAAGTTATATGAAGTTCTAGAAGAGGCAGGGATGCCATGAGAATCTGTTATTTTATCTTTAAACTATAGTTCATCAATTCACAATTATTGCATTTAGATTTTATACAAATCAATTTGATTCCAGAATTAGCACCAACTTGAAAACAGTGCCCAGAAAACAGGTTTTAGGAAACTATTGCTGAGACCTGGTTTTCATGCAGGGAGTTACATTTTGGAGAAAGTACCATAATTCACAAAATCGTGGAAAATAATGACACTTGTGATTCTATAGACTTGCTAATAACAAGTATTATAATTGACCATTGTAGTTTGTTTCCCCCAAATACTAATGATAATGATGGTAGTTTTCTTTCCACTTTAGCAAAAGACAGAATCTTTAGCAATCTGAAGACCCACGAGGCCCCGGTACCTACGGTGTCCATACAGCGTGTGAAACCTCCTGTTCCAGATATTGTTGGAACTAGTCTGTCAGACAAAAAAGTGGCAATCAAACTTATCCAGCAAGATCTAAACATCTTGCAACAGCAGGCAAAGTAAGTAACTAGCAGCTTTAGTTAGCCTTTCCTTGCTTGAAAAATAGGACCCTTTTACGGTTAGTATATTTGAATGAAAAATAATACATCCTTGGAGCCCTGTATAACTCAGTTCAAATTAACGTGAAAGAGTTGATTCCGAAAAATTTTTAAAAATTGGGATAAATTTGAGAACTCTGCACCAAAATTGATAGTGAATAGAATACTTTAGTGAAGGTATCAAAAAGGTGCATTATTATGGTACAGATACAGCAGTTGATGAAAAATATCTTGGGACTCTGTCCCCTTAAGAGTTAGTTTATTCTTTCTGTGAGCCATCTTGATCAGGATAGCTTTAGGCGGGTGATTCAAACCAAATTATATCTGGGAACACATTGTGATTTATAAAAATACAACAGACTGGTATATTGCTCACCAGGATGGTATCTGTTTCTGACACTCCACCCTGTTCTCTCCTAGGTATATAGAAATCTATAATTCCATCCCTTGTCATAATACTTTCCAATAGCAGTAACATTTTCTCGTTTGTACTACTATTTTTAATGGTAAATAGAAATATGATTTTTTCTTCTAAGGCAAGACAACATATTGCTAAAAGTGACTTAAGATAATGGAGGACTAATTTCATGGATCGTGGAGAAAAACAGAATAACCTTTTTGTTCTTCAGAATTGCAGCCCAGTGGGAGTCCCAGCAAATAGCGCTAGACATTGTGCTTTTGAACATACTGCCTAAATTGTATAGCAATCGGGAGGAGCAAATCACAATGAAATTGGAATGCCGAGGTAGCTCTGCTAATCATGTGTGCCAAGGAGCAGCAAAAATCTCTCTAAAGGTTGGTAATTATTCCCCCATGTGTATGCTACATAGCTAAAGCAACCAAAATGTAAAATTAAACATAGCCTGAGAACAAATCAACTGCCGTAAAATTTAGAAAAATGCACCTAATCAATAATGGTGTGTCCAGTGAACAAAGTAGCATCCGCCAACTTAGAAATTAGTGCGCTATTCCCTCATCCTCGCTCACTGTCACTTAAAGAACTCCTAAATTGTCTGGAGATTTGAAACCTGATCCAAACACAGTTTAGTGGTGTCAGTTTCAACATAAAAAACTTTGAGCTGAAGTTGATGGGTTAGTAAGAAAGAAAGAACTTGCTGTTATACAGTGCCTTTCTCATCCTCAGGGCACCCCAAAGCACTTCACGGCCAATGAAATACTTTTGAAGTGTATTTCACTGTTGTAAAGAAAGAATAAACTAACTTTTTTCTCGTGCCTTTCACGAACTCAGGCTGTCACAAGGGACACGCCGACAGCGAATTTACACACAGCAGGGTGCCACGTTTAGCAACGAAATAATGACCATAGAATCTTAGAAAATTTACGGCACAGAAGGAGGCCACTTGGCCCATCGTGTCCGCGCTGGCTGAGAAACGAGCCACCCAGCCTAATCCCACTTTCGGGCATTTGGTCCATTGCCCTGCAGGTCACGGCTCTTCAGGTGCACATCCAGGTATTTTTTTAATGAGTTGAGGGTTTCTGCCTCTACCACCCTCTCAGGCAGTGAGTTCCAGACCCCCACCACCTTCTGGGTGAAAAAATATTTCCTCGTTTCTGCTCTAATCTTTCTACCAATCACTTTAAATCTATGCCCCCTGGTTTTTGACCTCCACTAAGAGAAATAGGTCCTTCTTATCCATTCTATCTAGTCGCCTCATAATTTTGTACACCTCAATCAAATCACCCCTCAGCCTCCTCTGTTCCAAGGAAAACAACCCCAGCCTATTCAATCTGTCACCATAGCTAAAATTCTCCATTCCTGGCAACATCCTCGTAAATGTCCTCTGCACCCTTTCTATTGCAATTACATCCTTCCTCTAATGTGGTGACCAGAACTGTGTGCAGTACTGTGGCCTAACTAGTGTTTTATACAGTTCCAGCATAACATCCCTGCTTTTATATTCTATGCCTCGACTAATAAAGGAAAGCATTCCATATGCCGCCTTAACCACCTTATCTACCTGTCCTGCTTCCTTCAGGGATCTGTGGACATGCACTCCAAGGTCCCTCACTTCCTCTACATTTCTCAGTATCCTCCCATTTATTGTGTATTCCCTTGCCTTGTTTGCTCTCCCCAAATGCATTACCTCACAGTTCTCCAGATTGAACTCCATTTGCCACTTTTCTGCCCATCTGACCAGTCCATTGATATCGTCCTGCAGTCTACAGCTTTCCTCCTCACTATCAACCACACGACCTATCGTTGTGTCATCCGCAAATTTCTTAATCATGCCCCCTAAGTTTAAGTCAAAATCATTAATGTATACCACAAAAAGCAAAGGACCTAGTACTAAGCCTTGCGGCACCCCACTGGAAACAGCTTTCCAGTCGCAAAAACACCCGTCGACCATTACCGTTTGATTCCTGCCACTGAGCCAATTTTGGATCTAATTTGCCACATTCGCTTAGATCCCATGGGCCTTTACTGTTTTGACCAATCTGCCGTGTGGGACCTTGTCAAAAGCCTTGCTAAAATCCATGTAGACGACATCAATTGCACTACCCTCATCGATCCTCCTTGTCACCTCCTCGAAAAATTCAATCAAGTTAGTCAGATACGACCTCCCCTTAACAAATCCTTGCTGACTGTCCTTGATTAGTCTATGCCTTTCTAAGTGACAGTTTATCTTGTCCCTCAGAATTGATTTCAATAATTTGCCCACCACAGAGGTTAGGCTGACTGGCCTATAATTATCCTTTGCTCACTTTTTAAACAACGCTACAACGTTAGCAGTCTTCTGGCACTACGCCTGTATCCAGTGAAGTTTGGAAAATGATTGTTAAAGCCTCCGCTATTTCCTCCCTGGCTTCTTTTAACAGCCTGGGATACATTTCATCCGGTCCTGGTGATTTATCCACTTTCAAAAATGTCAATCCCCTTAATACTTCCTCTCTCACTATGTTTATCCCATCCAATATTTCACACTCCTCCTCCTTAACTTCAATCCCTGCATCATCCCTCTCCTTTGTGAAGATAGATGCAAAATATTCATTAAGAACCATACCCATATCTTCCACACATAGTTTACCTTTTTGGTCTCTAATAGGCCCTACTCTTAATGTATTTATAAAACATCTTTGGGTTTTCTTTGATTTTTACCTGCTAATATTTTTCGTGCCCTCTCTTTGCTTAGTCCAGATAATTTTTTTTTGGTGATGTTGATTGAAACCAGGACACTAGGGCGAACTCCCCTGCTCGTCTTTGAATAGTGCCATAGATTCTTTTATGTCCACCTGAGAGGTTGGACGGGACAGCTCATCCGAAACACGGCACCTCTGACAATGTAGTGCTCCCTCAGTACTGCACTGACGTGTCAGCCGAGATTATGTTCTCAAAGTCTCTGGAGTGGGACTTGAACCCACGACCTCCTGACTCAGAGGCGAGAATGGTAGCACTGATGCAAGGCAGGTAACCAAATGTTTTTTTTTAATTCGTTCATGGGATGTGGGCGTCGCTGGCAAAGCCAGCATTTATTGCCCATCCCTAATTGCCCTTGAGACGGTGGTGGTGAGCCACCTTCTTGAACCGCTGCAGTCCATGTGGTAAAGGTTCTCCCACAGTGCTGTTAGGTAGGGAGTTCCAGGGTTTTGACCCAGTGACAATGAAGGAACGGCAATATATTTCCAATCTTCTTTTGGAAGGGAGTGACTATCTTGCTGGATACACCATCATTGATCTCAGTTAGAAGTCAAACACCACCGTCATCTTAATTTCTATTAGTACTCATGGACAATAAAATTAATCAAGTCAGCAACTGCTTTATTATGAACACAGTAAATGATTAAAGGAAAGAGAAGAAAACATTTATTTCCAGTATGATTGCTATTACAGTTCATTAGCCAATTAATGCTTTTTACTGTATATGGTATATGTACACCCTCATGTATGTATATATTTTTTTGTTATCAGTGGCCTGAGTTAGGTTGCCCAATTGCCGGTTTTGTATTAAATTTGTCTGTGGAGCATCATGCACCTTTAATCATAGCCACTATCAAGGAAGCAAATGTAATAATGTTCATAACAAATTCATACATTTGGTTAAATAAACTATCAAAACTGCTTCAGAACTTTCTACTCTTCATTTAACCAGTTATATGTGAAAAAGCATGAATATTACTGAAAAGGCACACTGACCATCATTATGTGGGGGAAATCCAAAACTAGGGGTCATAAAAATAAGATAGTCACTAATAAATCTAATAAGGAATTCAGGAGAAACGTCTTTACCCAGAGAGTGGTTAGAATGTGGAACTTGCTACCATGTGGAGTAGTTGAGGCGACTAGCATCGATGCATTTAAAGGGAAGCTAGATGAGGGAGAAAGGAATAGAAGGATCTGCTGATGGGGTTAGATGAAGTAAGATGGAAGAAGGCTTGTGTGGAGCATAAACACAGGCATAGACCATTTGGGCTGAATAGGCTGTTTTTCTGCTGTAAATTCTGTGTAATAAATAATATTGGGATTCTAATATCAACACAAGTATACTGGTAGTAAGGAATTATCATTAAAAAATATATGAAGTTAGGTCATACATATTTCAATTGTATGTGTTTATGTAAACCATCTTGACAAAATAACTGAAATTGAATCATTGAATTTCTGTTCAAATTTCAGTGTAAGGAATTGTACAAGAATGATGCCATCAAACAACAGCTTGATGCTTTATTTAAAGACATTAAGCAGTTGCAAACCAATGCTGCCAAACCTCCTCCTCAAAACATTGCCGAAGCTGCTGTACATGTGGAAAATTTTATAACGTAAGTTAGTGCCTCCAGTAACAAAAAGAAATATTGATATTCTATGTTCTAGAAAATGCAATTCTGATATTAAAGAAAAAGTTTAAATATGCTCTCATTTAGCCATCTCCAAATCTGATGAAATGTGGAAATATTTCCTGCAGACTCCATTGCAGTCTTCAATCTTTCAAATGATACTTTTGTTCACAATTTAGTCAGTTTATTTTTTTTTAAAGTCTCCCCACACAGGAGTGAGGAGGGGTGAGGGGTTGAAGCTCTAATATGTGGCATAGATTTAAGGTAATTGGCAAAAGAACAAAGGTAACATGAGGAAAAGCTTTTTTACACAGCAAGTGGTTAGGATCAGGAATGCACTGCCTGAGGAGGCAGTGGAGGCAGATTCAATCATGGCCTTCAAAAGGGAACTGGATAAGTACTTGAAAGTAAAAAATTTGCAGGGCTACGGGGAGTGGGACTAGCTGGATTGCTCTTGCATGGAGCCGGCGCGGACTCGATGGGCCGAATGGCCTCCTTCCGTGCTGTAACCTTTCTATATTTCTATGATCACTTGTTTTTTTTTATTCGTTCATGGGATGTGGGCGTCGCTGGTGAGGCCGGCATTTATTGCCCATCCCTAATTGCCCTTGAGAAGGTGGTGAGCCGCCGCCTTGAACCGCTGCAGTCCGTGTGGTGAAGGTTCTCCCACAGTGCTGTTAGGAAGGGAGTTCCAGGATTTTGACCCAGTGACGATGAAGGAACGGCGATATATTTCCAAGCCGGGATGGTGTGTGACTTGGAGGGGGACGTGCAGGTGGTGGTGTTCCCATGTACCTGCTGCACTTGTCCTTCTAGGAGTTAGAGGTCGCGGGTTTGGGAGGTGCTGTCGCAGAAACCTTGGCGAGTTGCTGCAGTGCATCCTGTGGATGGTACACACTGCAGCCACTGTGCGCCGGTGGTGAAGGGAGTGAATGTTTAGGGTTGTGGATGGGGTGCCAATCAAGCGGGCTGCTTTGTCCTGGATGGTGTCGAGCTTCTTGAGTGTTGTTGGAGCTGCACTCATCCAGGCAAGTGGAGAGTATTCCATCACACTCCTGACTTGTGCCTTGTAGATGGTGGAAAGGCTTTGGGGAGTCAGGGGGTGAGTCACTCGCCGCAGAATACCCAGCCTCTGACCTGCTCTTGTAGCCACAGTATTTATATGGCTGGTCCAGTTAAGTTTCTGGTCAATGGTGACCCCCAGGATGTTGATGGTGGGGGATTCGGCAATGGTAATGCCGTTGAATGTCAAGGGGAGGTGGTTAGACTCTCTCTTGTTGGAGATGGTCATTGCCTGGCACGTGTCTGGCGCGAATGTTACTTGCCACTTATGAGCTCAAGCCCGGATGTTGTCCAGGTCTTGCTGCATGCGGGCTTGGACTACTTCATCATCTGAGGGGTTGCGAATGGAACTGAACACTGTGCAATCATCTACAAACATCCCCATTTCTGACCTTATGATGGAGGGAAGGTCATTGATGAAGCAGCTGAAGATGGTTGGGCTTAGGACACTGCCTTGAGGAACTCCTGCAGCAATGTCCTGGGGCTGAGATGATTGGCCTCCAACAACCACTACCATCTTCCTTTGTGCCAGGTATGACTCCAGCCACTGGAGTGTTTTCCCCCTGATTCCCATTGACTTCAATTTGACTAGGGCTCCTTGGTGCCACACTCTGTCAAATGCTGCCTTGATGTCAAGGGCAATCACTCTCACCTCACCTCTGGAATTCAGCTCTTTTGTCCATATTTGGATCAAGGCTGTAATGAGGTCTGAGCAGAGTGGTCCTGGCGGAACCCAAACTGAGCATCGGTGAGCAGGTTATTGGTGAGTAAGTGCCGCTTGATAGCACTGTCGACGACACCTTCCATCACTTTGCTGATGATTGAGAGTAGACTGATGGGGCGGTAATTGTTGGTGGGATATCAGTTTGTGGCCAGAGTCCTCCACACTGTTGAATTGCCAGTAAGATTCATTCATATGGACGAAGTTTTTTTTTAAATGTACCCACAAAAGTTCATTTATTTTAAACTTTTATTACAGCTGCTCTGTTACAGTTTAATGTTGTCTCAACCCTTCTGCATCTACCTTGTTACACAATCCAGTCAACATTGCATGTTTCTATCTATTGTCTTGTCAATGTTATTGATTTCAACTTTCTGTAATTTTTCTGTAGTGTTGCTTTACGTTTACTTATTCGTCCATTTCTATCAGCATCAAATGCAGGTCAGTGTAGCACGGCCTAAAGTTGTCGGAAGGGCACCCTCTCCTCTGCCACAATTTTGAATTTTTTGGGCAATTTTCCCCTTCCAATCCCCAACTCTTCTTAAGATTTGTCTCTTGCTGCTGTATGGTTCCATGGGTATAGGTCATCTTCTGGTACCCCATCCAAGTGAACTTGATAGTAAGTGTTGCTAAGTCATTCCACCATGGGAGTTTTAGAGCCAAGCCCAATCACACTTCCATCAAAAGCAATATGCTGCGGATACAGGAAATCTGAAATACTCAGCAGGTCAGGCAGCATCTGTGGAAAAAGAAAGAGTTAACATTTCGATGACCTATTATCAGAACTGGAAGAAGTAAAGATTTAACAGTTTGTAGGCAAGTACAGAGCCGGGGAGGGGAAGAAAGAGCAAAAGGGAAGTTCTGTGATAGGGTGGAGTGTAGGTGTGATAAAATGAAAAAAGGGATGATGGTGCAAGGCAAAGAGGGTGGTAATGGGACAAGTAAAGAAACAAAAGATGGGTCAAGAGGAGCTGTAAATGGCTACAGCAGAACCATTACCAGCACCTGCTAGTCCAAAGAAATGGGAGCAGTGGTTATGATCTGAAGTTATTGAAATCAATGTTGAGTCCAGAAGGTTGTAAAGCTCCCAATCAAAAGATGAGGTGCTGTTCTGTGAGTTTCCGTTGAGCTTCATTGGTACAGTGTAGGAGGCTGAGGTCAGAGTGGGAGTGAGACGGAGAGTTAAAATGGCAAGCAACCAGAAGCTAAGGGTCATGCTTGCGGACTGAACGGAGGTGTCCAGCAAAGCGATCAGCCAATCTGCGTGTGGTCTCCCCAATGTAGAAAAGACTGCATCGTGAGCAGCGACTACATACCAAATTGAAAGAAGTACAAGTAAATCGCTGTTTCACTTGGAAGGAGTATTTGGGGCCCTGGACTGTGGGAAGGGAGGAGGTGAAAGGGCAGGTGTTGCATCTCCTGTGCTTAAGAACATAAGAACATAAGAAATTGGAGCAGGAGTAGGCCAATCGGCCCCTCGAGCCTGCTCCGCCATTCAATAAGATCATGGCTGATCTGATCCCAACCACAAATCTAAAGAACACAAGAAGTCGGAGCAGGACCCGGCCACATAGCCCCTGGGCCCTCTCCGCCACCCACAGGGCATTGACCGATCCGAACTCAGCTTCATGTCCAATTTCCTGCCCGCTCCCCATAACCCCTAATTCCCTTTACTTCTAGGAAACTGTCTATTTCTGTTTTAAATTTATCTAATGATGTAGCTTCCACAGCTTCCTGGGGCAGCAAATTCCACAGACCTACCACCCTCTGAGTGAAGAAGTTTCTCCTCATCTCAGTTTTGAAAGAGCAGCCCCTTATTCTAAGATTATGCCCCCTAGTTCTAGTTTCACCCATCTTTGGGAACATCCTTACTGCATCCACCCGATCAAGACCCTTCACAATCTTATATGTTTCAATAAGATCGCCTCTCATTCTTCTGAACTCCAATGAGTAGAGTCCCAATCTACTCAACCTCTCCTCATATGTCCGCCCCCTCATCCCCGGGATTAACCGAGTGAACCTTCTTTGTACTGCCTCGAGAGCAAGTATGTCTTTTCTTAAGTATGGAGACCAAAACTGTATGCAGTATTCCAGGTGCGGTCTCACCAATACCTTATATAACTGCAGCAATACCTCCTTGTTTTTATATTCTATCCCCCTAGCAATAAAAGCCAACATTCCGTTGGCTTTCTTGATCACCTGCTGCACCTGCATACCAACTTTTTGATTTTCTTGCACTAGGACCCCCAGATCCCTTTGTACTGCAGTACTTTCCAGTCTCTCGCCATTAAGAAAATAACTTGCTCTCTGATTTTTCCTGCCAAAGTGCATAACCTCACATTTTCCAATATTATATTGCATCTGCCAAATCTCCGCCCACTCACCCAGCCTGTCTATATCCCCTTGCAGGTTTTTTATGTCCTCCTCACTCTCTACTTTCCCTCCCATCTTTGTATCATCTGCAAATTTTGATATGTTGCACTCGGTCCCCTCCTCCAAATCGTTAATATAGATTGTAAAGAGTTGGGGACACGGGAAGGGGAGCGGGTGTTGGGGGTGATGGAAGAGTGGACCAGGGTGTCGCAGAGGGAGCAGTTCCTTTGGAATGCTGAAAGGGGAAGATGTGTTTGCTGGTGGGATCGCGCTGGAGGTGGCGGAAATGGCGGAGGATGATCCGTTGAAAGTGGAGGCTGGTGGGGTGGAAGGTGAGGACAAAGGCAACCCTATCGTGGCTCTGAGAGGAAGGGGTGAGGGCGGGAAATGGGATGGACTTGGTCGAGGGTCCTGTCAACCACAGTGGAGGAGTATCCTCGGTTGAGGGAAAAGACCTATCGCAAGCACTGATGTGGAAAGTGGCATCGTCGTAACAGATGCGATGGAGACGGAGAAACTGAGAGAGTGCAAAAGAGCCCTTACAGGAAGCGGGGTGAGAGGAAGTGTAATCAAGGTAGCTGTGGTAGTCGATGGGCTTACAGTAGTTATTGGTTGACAGCCTATCCCCGGAGATGGAGAAGTCAGGGAAGGGAAGTGTTGGAGAGGGGCCATGTGGGGACGAGGGAGGGGTGGAAATTGGAAGCAAAGTTGATAAATTTTCCAGTTTGGGGCAAGAGCAGAAAGCGGCACTGATACAATCATCAATGTGAGGGGAAAAAGAGGTGAGGAAGGGGACCTGAGTAGGACTGGAACAAAAAATATTCCACGTATTCCACGAAAAGGCAGGCATAGCTAGGACCCATGTGGGTTCCCATAGCAACACCTGTTATTTGGAGGAAGTGAGTAGAGTCAAAGGAGAAGTTCAACATAAGAACAAGTTCAGCCAGGCGGGGTGGTGGATGGGGACTGGTTGGGCCTCTGTTCAAGGAAGAAGCGGAAGGCCCGCAGGCCATCCTGGTGGGAGATGGGGGTGTAGAGGGACTGGAAGAGGCACTCCCACTTGCATTGACAACAGAAAAGCAATCCTCCTTTGTCAGTATCTGGATCACCACCAGATGTGGATGAATCACTCTAAACAATACCATATTTCCCTTTCCACGAGCAAACCATCCCATTACAGCAGGATTATCCTTCAGGGTAAAAACAGTCCCAAGCTTCTCTTTGTGACGATAACCCACCTTTTCCAACCCCCTTTGTCTGTTCCCACTCCAAATCCTTGGCCCCCCTCCTTTTCCTCATATACATGCTGCCCTTCAGCAACATCATCTGTAGGTATGGGATCAGCTTCCACATGCACGTTGAAAAACCCAGCACTACCTCTATGCCAACACAATCTAATGGCCATCGCTGTGCGTGAATGAGCAAGAATGTCTTCCAACTTAACATCAGCAAGACTGAAGCCATCCTATTTGACTCCTGCCAAAAACTACACAACCTAGCCCCCCATCCCCCCACTACCTTCCATCTGCCTCTCCAGCTCCACATTCAGCTGCTTCACCCACTGTTTGACCCAAGGTTGATCGGCACACCCCATATCCAATCTTTAATGGCCTATTTCCACTTCCATAGCATCACCCACCTTCAACCTTACCTCATTCTTGACTGCTGCTAAACCCTCATCCTCACCTTTGTCACCTACAAAATTCTATCCTACATAAATTGCTATTCGTCCAAATCCATTCCCCAACCACATCGCTAACTACCTCCTTGGACTTTGGTTTGGTCTCACGTTTTGTGTGAAGGTGACAACCCTGAACTGAGAGCCTCAGTCAGAGCCAACCTACACTTGGACTTCTCACGTCAAATTGGCCAGCACAGACCAACCTGTACCAAACTGAGAGATAGTCGCCAAAAGGGTGGTTGTGATACTTCTCATAGCATATATCATCCTAAACTCAGCTCAGCATCAACATTTCTAATCCACTCCCTGGGATCGGACTTGATAAAGGAGAGTTTTCATAGAATGATAGAAATGACAGACATGAGGAAACCATTTGTCGGTGCCTGTGCCAGTGCTGGCGCTTTGTCCTATAACCCCTTTTTATATTCCTCCTTTTAAAATACTTGACCCATTCCCTTTGAAATGATGTTCTGGTCTCTGCCTCAATAACCACTTGTAGTGAAGTATCCTAAGATCTAATAACTCTAAATTCAAAAGCCTTCCTTCTCCCTTCCTCTTTGGTTCTTCCAGTGAGAATTATCAGTCCCTGTCCCTTTGTTCTCCATTTGCCCACCAGTGCAAATAATCTTTCACTGTTTACCAATAATAAAGTCGCCAGGTTTCACTCGCCCCTTACTGGCTGCTCCTCTCTCGGTGTCCCTCCCACGCACCATGTTGTTGCTGCTGCTCTCGGCTCTGCAAGAAATATTGGGCCCCATGGCCACCCAATTCCCAAGTCTCCCTGTCTTCCCCCTGTCTGAGCCCCAATCCAACTCTCCCCAGTCTCACTTTCTCTCCTCCCCCCGAACCCCCAGTTTCCCTCTCTCCGCTCAACCCTCCATCGCCCATCCCCCATATTGCTCAGTGTCTCTCTCCTGACTCCCCATCCTATTCCCATCACCCTCTCTCCCTGAGCCCCCATCCTCCAGCCCCCGTTCCCCAGTCTCTCTCCAGTCTCCCTTCTCCTCCTGTACCTCCATCCCTGAAACCCCCCCCACCGCCCATGCTTCAATCCCTCATCTCCCTAGTCCCTGTTGACTCTATCCCCTCCCCTCTCTTCCCCCCCCCCCCCCCCAAGACTCGCGGCAACCAACCGGTCCTGTTTCTGGTTGCCCCTAAGTGAGGGCCAGCTCCCTGCGGTAGCGGGTTGACATCACCGAGCCAGAGGCTTCTCTGCAGTGGCGACCATTGACATTATGGCGGGGGCTCGTTATGGAGGGGGTGGACCGCTGCTGCGGTGGGAAATTTAAAGCACAATGTTCTCCCGGGCTGCTAGCAGCAGTGCTGGGTGATTCACACACCATTCCAAGAGACTCCCTGGCAATCAGGTAGGGTTGGCAATGCTACTTGCACCTCGCTTGGTATCCACAATGCTTTCTGTCATAAATTTACTTAGTTATGCATAGATTACCCAGTTCACATATGTAAACCATAGCCATTTCTTGTCCATTCCGTGCCACTCCAAAGCCAAGTTTTCCTTCATTATTCTTGTTGACTGCCTTCCACTCCTGCTCTGCCTCGCTCTTCTACTCTTGTCCCATCACCAATTTTTTTTGCTTGCTGTTCATTATCACTTCCCACTACCACTGCTCCACTGCCTACCTTTCCTGCTGCTGTTCCTGGATTGAGTCCCTCCAGGCCAGGCCTACAGCTCCCCTTCGCTCTGCTATTAGCATCCTCTGCTGTACGCATTACACCTCCAGCCACACCTTTTTCCAGAGCAGTAATCCATATTGCTTCATTCCCCTATCTCAACACAGCCCATTCAGCTTCTGCTCTGGGAATAAACTTTCAGTCTCCTCCCTGTTCCTTTCTCTTCTGCCTGTGTTACATAAGAACATAAGAAATTGGAGCAGGAGTAGGCCAATCGGCCCCTCGAGCCTGCTCCGCCATTCAATAAGATCATGGCTGATCTGATCCCAACCACAAATCTAAAGAACACAAGAAGTAGGAGCAGGACCCGGCCACACAGCCCCTGGGCCCTCTCCGCCACCACAGGGCATTGACCGATCCGAACTCAGCTTCATGTCCAATTTCCTGCCCGCTCCCAATAACCTCTAATTCCCTTTACTTCTAGAAAACTGTCTATTTCTGTTTTTAATTTATCTAATGATGTAGCTTCCACAGCTTCCTGGGGCAGCAAATTCCACAGACCTACCACCCTCTGAGTGAAGAAGTTTCTCCTCATCTCAGTTTGGAAAGAGCAGCCCCTTATTCTAAGATTATGCCCCCTCGTTCTAGTTTCACCCATCTTTGGGAACATCCTTACTGCATCCACCCGATCAAGCCCCTTCACAATCTTATATGTTTCAATAAGATCGCCTCTCATTCTTCTGAACTCCAATGAGTAGAGTCCCAATCTACTCAACCTCTCCTCATATGTCCACCCCCTCATCCCCGGGATTAACCGAGTGAACCTTCTTTGTACTGCCTCGAGAGCAAGTATGTCTTTTCTTAAGTATGGAGACCAAAACTGTATGCAGTATTCCAGGTGCGGTCTCACCAATACCCTATATAACTGCAGCAATACCTCCTTGTTTTTATATTCTATCCCCCTAGCAATAAAAGCCAACATTCCGTTGGCTTTCTTGATCACCTGCTGCACCTGCATACCAACTTTTTGATTTTCTTGCACTAGGACCCCCAGATCCCTTTGTACTGCAGTACTTTCCAGTCTCTCGCCATTAAGAAAATAACTTGCTCTCTGATTTTTCCTGCCAAAGTGCATAACCTCACATTTTCCAATATTATATTGCATCTGCCAAATCTCCGCCCACTCACCCAGCCTGTCTATATCCCCCTGCAGGTTTTTTATGTCCTCCTCACTCTCTACTTTCCCTCCCATCTTTGTATCATCTGCAAATTTTGATATGTTGCACTCGGTCCCCTCCTCCAAATCGTTAATATAGATTGTAAAGAGTTGGGGACCCAGCACCGACCCCTGTGGAACACCACTGGTTACTGGTTGCCAGTCCGAAAATGAACCATTTATCCCAATTCTCTGCTTCCTGTTCGATAACCAATCCTCCACCCATGCCAGAATGTTACCCCCAATCCCGTGATTTTTTATCTTAAGTAATAATCTTTTATGTGGCACCTTGTCGAATGCCTTCTGGAAGTCTAAATACACAATGTCCACTGGTTCCCCTTTATCCACCCTGTACGTTATATCCTCAAAGAATTCAAGCAAATTTGTCAGACATGACTTCCCCTTCATAAAGCCATGCTGACTTTGTCCTATTAAATTATGCTTATCTAAATGTTCCGTTACTGTCTCCTTAATAATAGACTCCAAAATTTTACCCACCACAGATGTTAAGCTAACTGGCCTATAATTTCCAGCCTTCTGCCTACTACCCTTTTTAAATAAGGGTGTTACATTAGCAGTTTTCCAATCTGCCGGGACCTCTCCTGAGTCCAGGGAATTTTGGAAAACTATCACCAAAGCATCCACAATCCCTACTGCCACTTCCCTCAAGACCCTAGGATGGAAGCCATCAGGTCCAGGGGATTTATCCGCTTTGAGTCCCATTATTTTACTGAGTACCATCTCCTGAGTGATTTTAATCGTATTTAGCTCCTCCCCCCGTAGAGTCCCCTGTTTGTCCAGTGTTGGGATATTCTTAGTGTCCTCTACTGTAAAGACTGAAACAAAATATTTGTTCAGCATTTTTGCCATCTCCATGTTTCCCACCATTAATTTCCCGGTCTCATCCTCTAAGGGACCTATGTTTGCCTTAGCCACCCTTTTTCTTTTTACATAACTATAGAAACTCTTGCTATCTGTTTTTATATTTTTTGCTAATTTCTTTTCATAATCTAACTTCCCTTTCTTAATCAATCCTTTAGTTACTTTTTGTTGTCTTTTGAAGAATTCCCAATCTTCTATCCTCCCACTAAGTTTGGCTACCTTATATGTCCTTGTTTTTAGTCGGATACTATCCTTGATTTCTTTACTTAGCCACGGATGGCTGTCATTTCTTTTACACCCTTTTTTCCTCAGTGGAATATATTTATTTTGAAAGTTGTAAAATAACTCCCTAAATGAACACCACTGCTCATGTACCGTCTTACCCTTTAATCTATTTTCCCAGTCCACTTTAATCAATTCCGCTCTCATACCATCATAGTCTCCTTTATTCAAGCTCAGTACGCTTGTTTGAGAATCAACCTTCTCACCCTCTAATTGGATATGGAATTCAACCATGTTGTGGTCGCTCGTTCCAAGGGGATCCTTAACTAGGACATTATTAATTAATCCTGACTCATTACACAGGACCAGGTCCAAGGTTGCCTGCCCCCTTGTAGGATCCGTTACATACTGCTCAAGAAATCCATCCCTGATGCACTCAATGAACTCGTCCTCAAGGCTGCTCTGCCCAATTTGATTTGTCCAGTTAATATGATAATTAAAATCCCCCATAATTATAGCTGTTCCCTTATTACATGCCCCGACTATTTCCTGATTAATACTTCTTCCAGCAGAGTTGCAACTATTAGGAGGCCTATATACTACGCCCACTAATGTTTTTTTCCCCTTATTATTCCTTATCTCCACCCAAACTGTTTTATTATCTTGATGCTTTGTCCCAATATCATTTATCTGTATTACAGTGATTCCTTCCTTTATTAACATAGCCACCCCACCTCCCCTTCCTTCCTGCCTGTCCTTCCTGATTGTTAAATACCCTGGCATATTTAATTCCCAGTCGTTGTCACCCTGCAGCCATGTTTCTGTAATGGGCACAAGATCATACCCATACGTAGTTATTTGTGCCGTTAACTCGTCCATTTTATTACGAATGCTACGTGCATTCAGATAAAGAACTTTCAAATCTGTTTTGTGACGCTTAGTTCCTGCTTTTTTCTTTTTTAACACTTTACCTATTACTCCATACCTTCTGTCCCTTCCTGTTACGCTTTCCTCTCTCTCCCTGCTCAGGTTCCCAACCCCCTGCCACTTTAGTTTAAACCCTCCCCAACAGCACTAGCAAACACTCCTCCTAGGACAGCGGTCCCGGCCCTGCCCAGGTGCAGACCGTCCGGTTTGTACTGGTCCCACCTCCCCCAGAACCATTTCCAGTGTCCCAGGAATTTGAATCCCTCCCCCTTGCACCATTCCTCTAGCCACGTATTCATTTGAAATATCCTCCTATTTCTACTCTGACTAGCACGTGGCACTGGCAGCAATCCTGAGATTACTACCTTTGAGGTCCTATTTTTTAATTTACCTCCTAACTCCCTATATTCTGCTTTTAGGACCTCATCCCCTTTTTTACCTATATCGTTGGTGCCTATGTGCACCACAACAGCTGGCTGTTCGCCCTCCCCCTCCAAAATGTTCTGTAGCCGCTCCGAGACGTCCTTGATCCTTGCACCAGGGAGGCAACACACCATCCTGGAGTCTCGGTTGCGGCCGCAGAAACGCCTGTCTATTCCCCTTACAATTGAGTCCCCTATCACTATAGCTCTTTCACTCTTTTTCCTCCCAGCCTGTGCAGCAGAGCTACCCGTGGTGCCAGGAAGTTGGCTGCTGCTGCCTTCCCCTGATAAGTCATCCCCCACAACAGCATCCAAAGTGGCATATCTGTTTGAGAGGGGGATGGCCACAGGGGACCCCTGCACTACCTGCCTGCACCTCTTACTCTTCCTGGTGGTCACCCATTCACTTCCTGCCTGTATACCCTTTACCTGCGGTGTGACCAACTCGCTAAACGTGCTATCCACGAGTTTCTCTGCATCGTGGATGCTCCACAGTGAGTCCACCCGCAGCTCCAGCTCCGAGATACGATCGGTCAGTAGCTGCAGGTGGACACACTTCCCGCACACATGGTCGGCAGGGACACTGGTAGTGTCCATGACTTCCCACATCTTGCAGGAGGAGCATATCACGGGTGCGAGGTCTGCTGCCATGACTTGCCTGAGCTGAGTTACCCCTTTTAAATTACGTTGAAATTAGAAAATGTTAACTATACTAGGGACCTAGGTTCACTAAAAAAAACACTACCTGCTATAAAACCTGCAGATCTTCCCTTTCTTATTACTTTACTTACAGTAAAATGGGAGAAATACTCACCTGAACCTACTCACCAATCAGCTGCCTCCCCTGTGCCGCGTCACTTTCTGACTGGTGACGTCACCCCGAACTGCCGCTGGTCTCAGAGTCTCCCTCTCAGAGTAAGCTCTGGTCTCGCTCTCTCCCGCCGCTCACCGACTGAACTCTCGCTCTCTCCGCGCTGTTTATATCCCCGCTCTGGTCTCGATCTTTGCCGCCGCTCACCGACTGAACTCTCGCTCTCTCCGCGCTGTTTTTATCCCCGCTCTGGTCTCGCTCTCTCCCGCCGCTCACCGACTGAACTCTCGCTCTCTCCACGCTGTTTATATCCCCGCTCTGGTCTCGCTCTTTACCGCCGCTCACCGACTGAACTCTCGCTCTCTCCGCACTGTTTATATCCCCGCTCTGGTCTCGCTCTCTCCCGCCGCTCACCGACTGAACTCTCCCTCTCTCCGCGCTGTTTATATCCCCGCTCTGGTCTCGCTCTCTCCCGCCGCTCACCGACTGAACTCTCGCTCTCTCCGCGCTGTTTATATCCCCGCTCTGGTCTCGCTCTCTCCTGCCGCTCACCGACTGAACTCTCGCTCTCTCCGCACTGTTTATATCCCCGCTCTGGTCTCGCTCTTTACCGCCGCTCACCGACTGAACTCTCGCTCTCTCCGCACTGTTTATATCCCCGCTCTGGTCTCACTCTCTCCGCGCTGTTTATATCCCCGTTCTGGTCTCACTCTCTCCGCGCTGTTTATATCCCCGCTCTGGTCTCGCTCTCTCCCGCCGCTCACCGACTGAATTCTCGCTCTCTCCGCACTGTTTATATCCCCGCTCTGGTCTCCCTCTCTCCTCGCTGTTTTTATCCCCGCTCTGGTCTCGCGCTCTCCCGCCGCTCACCGACTGGACTCTCGCTCTCTCCGCGCTGTTTTTATCCCCCGCTCTGGTCTTGCTCTCTCCCGCCGCTCACCGACTGAACTCTCCCTCTCTCCGCACTGTTTATATCCCCGCTCTGGTCTCGCTCTCTCCCGCCGCTCACCGACTGAACTCTCCCTCTCTCCGCGCTCTTTATATCCCCGCTCTGGTCTCGCTCTCTCCCGCCGCTCACTGTCATTCAACCCTGTCTGCTAAGTTTGTTTAAAGACATGGGGTTAGCTTTCACATATATGCTGATGGCAGCCAGCTTTACCACTCTTGACTCCACAATCACCACTATGCTTTTCAGCTGATTAGCTGATATCAAGAACAGACGGAGCAGGAATTTCCTTCATCTCCAAGCCACCTTCACCCCTCCCCTCCTAACCAAAACTCCTCACCTTACCACCCAGCACCCTCCCTCTCTGATAGCTCCTTCAGGCTGAACCCAGTTGTGCTCAATCTTAGTGTCCTGTTTGACTCTGAGCTAAGTTTCAAACCCCACATCCTTGCCATCACCAAGACAGCCTCCACAACGTTGCTCACCTTCACCCCTACATTATCTCCAATACCACTGATATGCTTCATCACCTCCAGATTCATTACCTCCAATGCTCTCCTTGCCGGCATCTACCTTTCACAAATTGCAACTCGGCCAAAACAGCACTACTGGCATCCTATCCCATACTATTTCCCATTCTTCTATTACTCCTGTGCTCATCAACCATTACAAACTCCCTGTTGCATGTACATAAATTTCAAAATCCTTGTCCTCATCTATAAATGCCTCCATGGCCTTGTCACTCCCTGCCTCTACTACCTCATTCAGCTGTATGTTCTTGCCATCCTCCACTCTTCCAGTTCTTGCCTCCTTTGCAACCATCTTTCTACTTCTATTTTCACCTACAGTACCTTCAGCTGTTTCCGCAAACACTCCAACCCCCTCTGCCTTGCTACTTGTCTTTAAAAGCTTTCCACCTTGATCTTGCTTTCAGTCAACACCCCGATCCTTCTGCATCCATTTCTTGGTTCCAGTTATTTTCACCTCTATTAAGTACTTTGAAGCTTTTATTTTATGTTAAAGGTACTATATATGCGCAAGCTGTCGTTGCCATTATTGTTAATTCCTTTGAGTTGTGCTGTGTGAAAAGCTGAATTCTGACTGAGAGGGGATTGCACTACCATCAATGTTTTCATTGTGCCTCGCACCCTCAAAAAGATAATTGTAAACAATTTTACAACACCAAGTTATAGTCCAACGATTTTATTTTTAATCCCACAAGCTTTCGGGGGCTTTCCCCTTCCTCAGGCAGTGTGGAAAATTGAGAGATTGAAAGACCTACAAGCTATTTCCAGACCCCAACAGCTCTGAAGCAACATAAATTCATAGAAATTAGAGCACAAAAGGAATCCATTTGGCCTATGGCACATCTGCTGGTACTAGCTCTTCAAATGTTAACCCATTTTCATGCATTTTTTTTCCTTCATCCCTTTACATTCTTCCTTTTTGAACTACTTGGCCAAATAACCACTTGTGGCAAAGTATTGCATGTTCTATGGCCACCATTAGCGACGGTGCCTTCAGCCGTCTAGGCCCTAAGCTCTGGAATTTCCTCCCTAAACCCCTCTGCGTCTACCTACCTCTCTCTTCCTTTAAGACGCTCCTTAAAACCTACCTCTTTGACCAAGCTTTTGGTCACCTGTCCTAATATCTCCTTATGTCGCTCGGTGTCAAATTTTGTCTGATAATGCTCCTGTGAAGCGCCTTGGGATATTTTACTACATTAAAGGTACTTTATAAATGCAAGTTATTGTTCTAATTAACTCTCTGTGGGGAAAAAAAAATTCCCTTTCCATTTCATTCTTCTATTGATATTCAAGGCTGAGATAGATTGATTTTTGGACTCTTGGGGAATCAAGGGATATGGAGATCAGGCTTGAAAGTGGAGCTGAGGTCGAAGATCAGCCATGATCCGATTGAATGGCGGAGCAGGCTCGAGGGGCCTTACAGCCTACTTCTGCTCCTATTCCTTATATTATTCCTGCGTATGTGCTCCTTGTTAACGATTTGCCAATTATTGGAAACAACTTTTCAGGATATATAGTTGTATATAATCATGAGCATTTTTCTTTGAACTTTTATTACCAATCACATTCTTTACTTGCTGACTTTCCTTATTCGAGTTATGATTATTTCCAGGGCCTTGGTGAATGCCTTCAAGCTCCAGCATACAGAAAGTTATCAGAAAGTGGGCATTGCCTTGTTCTATGAGATTGTGTCCTTTGTCTGTGATGAAACTCAACGTCATCCACCAACAAAGCAGTTCTTTACATCATGCATTGAAATTCTTGGACAGGTATGACTATTGTTTACTTACATGTTGCATATGTCTAAAGCAAGTAAATACACACAAAGTATAAATCTGTTTGGATATCATTTTGGTATCATTTAATAAGCGCAGTACATTTGGGGTTTTATTTTTTCCCTTCTCTCCTGAGGTTACTTACTCATACTGAGCTTTAGTTCCAGAGGCACAGTAAGCCCTCTGGTGCCTCAACCAAGTGTATGTGAACCTAAGCAGTTAATGTTGGCTGACTATTCAACAAGTGACATTACAGCCACATCTGATCTTGCTCTCACCTTAATGAGGGATGAGTAAAATTCCTTTTCTCAAATAATTTTCGCAGTACAAAACAAGAAATCCCATTTTGTGCTCGCACCAATTTATTTGTTAAAATTATTGACTGGAAGAATTTTACTTCTTGATATCCAGGTGTGCAAACTTTTCAACAGGGATTACAAGATGGCAATCAGGAACAGGAACTTTGGCTGATTTTATTTTCCTCCTCAAGACCCTGAAGCAAATTGAAGCGCCCTCCTCTCATCAGGTCCAAATTCGTCTATTTTAACAGTAGCATTATCCCAATTAAAATAAACAGGTTGATCCTTCACTAAAACAACGGAGAAGGGAATTTGCTATGAGAATGAACAGGGATCATAGAAAATAGGAGTAGGCCATTCGGCCCTACGAGCCAGCTCCACCATTCAGTATGATCATGGCTGATCCTCTATCTCAATATCATATTCCCGCTCTCTCCCCATACCCCTTGATGCCTTTTGTGTCTAGAAATCTATCTAGCTCCTTCTTAAACATATTCAGTGTCTTGGCCTCCACAGCCTTCTGTGGTAGAGAATTCCACAGGTTCACCACCCTCTGAGTGAAGAAATTTCTCCTCATCTCAGTCCTAAATGTCTTACCCCATATCCTGAGACTGTGACACCTCGATCATCTAACTCAGCACAACAGGGAACAAATCAAGGATGCTATTATTCTGCTTGGCATAGTAGCACACCATGAGGTGCATTTATTCACTGAGTATTTGCAAGAATGTAACTTTTAGGGCTTAGGAACATAGGAACAGGAGTAGGCCATTCAGCCCCTCGTGCCTGCTCCGCCATTTGATAAGATCATGGCTGATCTGTGATCTAACTCCATATACCTGCCTTTGGCCCATATCCCTTAATACCTTTGGTTGCCAAAAAGCTATCTATCTCACATTTAAATTTAGCAATTGAGCTAGTATCAGTTGCCGTTTGCGGAAGAGAGTTCCAAACTTCTACCACCCTTTGTGTGTGTAGAAATGTTTTCTAATCTCACACCTGAAAGGTCTGGCTCTAATTTTTAGACTGTGCCCCCTACTCCGAGAATCCCCAACCAGCGGAAATAGTTTCTCTCTATCCACCCTATCCGTTCCCCTTAATATCTTATAAACTTCGATCAGATCACCCCTTAACCTTCGAAACTCCAGAGAATACAACCCCAATTTGTGTAATCTCTCCTCGTAACTTAATCCTTGAAGTCCAGGTATCATTCTAGTAAACCTACGCTGCACTCCCTCCAAGGCCAATATGTCCTTCCGAAGGTGCGGTGCCCAGAACTGCTCACAGTACTCCAGGTGCGGTCTAACCAGGGTTTTGTATAGCTGCAGCATAACTTCTGCCCCCTTGTACTCCAGTCCTATAGATATAAAGGCCAGCATTCCGTTAGCCTTCTTGATTATTTTCTGCACCTGTTCATGACACTTCAATGATCTATGTACCTGAACCCCTAAGTCCCTTTGGACATCCACCGTTTTTAACGTTTTACCATTTAGAAAGTACCCTGTTCTATCCTTTTTTGATCCAAAGTGGATGACCTCACATTTGTCTACATTGAATTCCATCTGCCACAGTTTTGCCCATTCACCTAATCTATCAATATCCCTTTGTAATTTTATGTTTTCATCTACACTGCTTACAATGCCACCAATCTTTGTGTCGTCGGCAAACTTAGATCTGAGACTTTCTATGCCTTCATCTAAGTCATTACTATTGTGTTTTGATTTGCTATTATTTGTGAACCAGAACAAGGTAAGATATGTTTTTATTTTCTATTTCTGTGTTATGTTCGCAAGAGCAATGCATTAACATTTCATCTGATGGAAAACCTAAGTGTCAAAGAAAAAATGGAGGCAGTCTATTATAACGGAAATTCCTCTGAAAGTTCTTGCTTGTAATGGCATCACTCGTAGTGCCAGCCATTTTTACTAAATGCACTATAAAAGAAAATATGTTAAAATGAGTGATTCTTTGCAAAAGTTTGAGGGTAAAAATTGCTGATGGCAATGTTATACTTAATACACTTGTACCAAATTACTCTTCCACTATTTTAACAAAGATGTGGAGATGCCGGTGATGGACTGGGGTTGACAATTGTAAACAATTTTACAACACCAAGTTATAGTCCAACAAATTTATTTTAAATTAAATTCCACAAGCTTTCGGAGGCTTCCTCCTTCGTCGGGCGGATGGTGGAAATGATATTTTCGAATCCTTCGCATTTGATCACCAGGCATTGATCTATGTTTTTCAAATGCGAAGGATTCGAAAATATCATTTCCACCATCCGCCCGACGAAGGAGGAAGCCTCCGAAAGCTTGTGGAATTTAATTTAAAATAAATTTGTTGGACTATAACTTGGTGTTGTAAAATTATTTTAACAAAGGTATTAACCCATTAATTTTAAATGAGTTTGTGCCTATGTTCAAATAGCAGAGAGGGAAATTTGATACAAGCTATTAAGTGTTCAGATAATAATATCACTAACAGTAATATCTACCCTTTGAATTTTAGAGGATCCTAATGTAGTCAAGTTCTTCAGAGTTTTGATTTAGTAAATCCCAAGACTATTTGAAGTTTAATATTGAACATAAGAGTTAGGATTTCTACTATTTTTAAAATTAAATCATAAAACAGCTTTTAAATGTTTTAAAATATGTTTACTCCTTAAATCATTGAACCTTTGCTTGGTACAAACTTATCTACAATGTATTTTAATAGAATTTCAGATTTTTACCTTTTGTTTTTCTTTTTCTTTTTATTTTGGTCATTGAATATTTTTCTATCTGTGATTTTGTTTAGGTTTTTCTTAGTTGTGCTAAAACAGAAAGCAAAACGGTATTGAAAACAATTCTTCAGAATAGAAGACTGTGCAACCTTTTGTCACCATACTTCACTCCAAATATATCTCCAGATGAATTTGTCAGTCTTTATGAAGAAGTTGTCAAGGTCCTCCATACGGATAGCGGTGACGTTATCTTCATGTTATTAACAAAGGTAAAATTGTTCTTTCAGAAACTGTAAATTAGACTTGTTTCATTCTAGTTGCCCCTGTTAATTATCCAACCATTTCATATTTGCCCTTTCATTGAATCCAAAGATGAGGAATTCAAAGTCAGGGGTGTTACGTTACAACTTGCAATGTCTTTCAGTTTTCTTTTTTGATTTATCATAACCAAATTTCATAATTTTTTGTTCTCGGGATGTAGGCAACACTGGCAAGAGTGCATTTATTGTCCATCCCTAGTTTCCTTGAGAATGTCATGGTAGGCCTTCTTCAAATATTGCAGTCTTTGCGGCAATGGTCCTCCCACAATGGTGTTAGGTAGAGAATTCCAGGATATTTACCTAGCAACAATGAAGGAACAGTGATATATGTCCAAGTAAGAATGGTCTGTACCTTGGAACGGAACTTGGAGGTGTTGGTGTTCCTATGACATTGCTGCTTTTGTCCTTCTCGGTAATAGAGGTCGCAGGGGAGGGAGGTGCTATCGAAGTAACCTTGATGAGTTGCTGCAGTGCATCTTGTAGATCATAGAATCATAGAAGTTTACAACATGGAAACAGGCCCTTCGGCCCAACATGTCCATGTCGCCCAGTTTATACCACTAAGCTAGTCCCAGTTGCCTGCACTTGGCTAATATCCCTCCATACCCATCTTACCCATGTAACTGTCCAAATGCTTTTTAAAAGACAAAATTGTACCCGCCTCCACTACTGCCTCTGGCAGCTCGTTCCAGACACTCACCACCCTTTGAGTGAAAAAATTGCCCCTCTGGACCCCTTTGTATCTCTCCCCTCTCACCTTAAATCTATGCCCCCTCGTTATAGACTCCCCTACCTTTGGGAAAAGATTTTGACCATCTACCTTATCTATGCCCCTCATTATTTTATAGACTTCTATAAGATCACCCCTAAACCTCCTACTCTCCAGGGAAAAAAGTCTCAGTCTATCCAACCTCTCCCTAGAAGTCAAACCATCAAGTCCCGGTAGCATCCTAGTAAATCTTTTCTGCACTCTTTCTAGTTTAATAATATCCTTTCTATAATAGGGTGACCAGAACTGTACACAGTATTCCAAGTGTGGCCTTACTAATGTCTTGTACAACTTCAACAAGACATCCCAACTCCTGTATTCAATGTTCTGACCAATGAAACCAAGCATGCTGAATGCCTTCTTCACCACCCTATCCACCTGTGACTCCACTTTCAAGGAGCTATGAACCTGTACTCCTAGATCTCTTTGTTCTATAACTCTCCCCAACGCCCTACCATTAACGGAGTAGGTCCTGGCCCGATTCGATCTACCAAAATGCATCACCTCACATTTATCTAAATTAAACTCCATCTGCCATTCATCGGCCCACTGGCCCAATTTATCAAGATCCCGTTGCAATCCTAGATAACCTTCTTCACTGTCCACAATGCCACCAATCTTGGTGTCACCTGCAAACTTACTAACCATTCCTCCTAAATTCTCATCCAAATCATTAATATAAATAACAGCAGACCCAGCATCAATCCCTGAGGCACACCGCTGGTCACAGGCCTCCAGTTTGAAAAACAACCCTCTACAACCACCCTCTGTCTTCTGTCGTCAATCCAATTTTGTATCCAATTGGCTACCTCACCTTGGATCCCGTGAGATTTAACCTTATGTAACAACCTACCATGCGGTACCTTGTCAAAGGCTTTGCTGAAGTCCATGTAGATCACGTCTACTGCACAGCCCCATCTATCTTCTTGGTTACCCCTTCAAAAAACTCAATCAAATTCGTGAGACATGATTTTCCTCTCACAAAACCATGCTGACTGTTCCTAATCAGTCCCTGCCTCTCCAAATGCCCATAGATCCTGTCTCTCAGAATACCCTCTAACAACTTACCCACTACAGATGTCAGGCTCACCGGTCTGTAGTTCCCAGGCTTTTCCCTGCCGCCCTTCCTAAACAAAGGCACAACATTTGCTACCCTCCAATCTTCAGGCACCTCACCTGTAGCGGTGGATGATTCAAATATCTCTGCTAGGGGACCCGCAATTTCCTCCCTAACCTCCCATAACGCCCTGGGATACATTTCATCAGGTCCCGAAGATTTATCTACCTTGATGCGCATTAAGACTTCCAGCACCTCCCTCTCTGTAATATGTACACTCCTCAAGACATCACTATTTATTTCCCCAAGTTCCCTAACATCCATGCCTTTCTCAACCGTAAATACCGATGTGAAATATTCATTCAGGATCTCACCCATCTCTTGTGGTTCTGCACATAGATGACCTTGTTGATCCTTAAGAGGCCCTACTCTCTCCCTAGTTACTCTTTTGCCCTTTATGTATTTGTAGAAGCTCTTTGGATTCTCCTTTGCCTTATCTGCCAAAGCAATCTCATGTCCCCTTTTTGCCCTCCTGATTTCTCTCTTAACTCTACTCCGGCAATCTCTATACTCTTCAAGGGATCCACTTGATCCCAGCTGCCTATGCATGTCATATGCCTCCTTCTTCTTTTTGACTAAGGCCTCAATCTCCCGAGTCATCCAAGGTTCCCTACTTCTACCAGCCTTGCCCTTCACTTTATAAGGAATGTGCTTACCCTGAACTCTGGTTAACACACTTTTGAAAGCCTCCCACTTACCAGACGTCCCTTTGCCTGCCAACAGACTCTCCCAATCAACTTCTGAAAGTTCCTGTCTAATACCATCAAAATTGGCCTTTCCCCAATTTAGAATTTTAACTTTTGGGCCAGACCTATCATTCTCCATAGCTATCTTAAAACTAATGGAATTATGATCACTGGTCCCAAAGTGATCCCTCACTAACACTTCTGTCACCTGCCCTTCCTTATTTCCCAAGAGGAGGTCAAGTTTTGCCCCCTCTCTAGTCGGGCCATCCACATACTGAATGAGAAATTCCTCCTGAATACACTCAACAAATTTCTCCCCATCCAAGCCCCTAATGCTATGGCTGTCCCAGTCAATGTTGGGAAAGTTAAAGTCCCCTACTATTACCACCCTATTTTTCTTGCAGCTGTCTGTAATCTCCTTACATATTTGCTCCTCAATTTCCCGTTGACTATTTCGGGGTCTGTAGTACAATCCTATCAAAGTGATCTCTCCCTTCTTATTTTTCAGTTCTACCCATATCGACTCAGTGGGCGAACCCTCGGATATATCCCCTCTCACTACTGCCGTGACGTTCTCCCTAATCAAGAACACAACTCCCCCTCCTCTCTTACCTCCTGCTCTATCTTTCCTATAGCATCTGTACCCTGGAACATTGAGCTGCCAGTCCTGCCCCTCCCTTCGCCATGTTTCAGTAATAGCTATAACATCCCAGTCCCATGTACCCATCCATGCCCTGAGTTCATCTGCCTTGCCCATCAGACTTCTTGCATTGAAATAAATGCAGTTTAATCTAGACTTCCCTTGGTCTTTGCCCTGCTTTCTCAGACCATCTGTCCGGTCATGTTTTGTACACTCTCCCTTACTGCCTTTTGTTTCTGTCACCACTTTACTTTCCACTGACTTCCTGCATTGGTTCCCATCCCCCTGTCACATTAGTTTAAACCCTCCTCAACAGCACTAGCAAACACTAGGACATTGGTTCCAGTCCTGCCCAGATGCAGACCGTCCAATTTGTACTGGTCCCACCTCCCCCAGAACCGGTTCCAATGGCCCAGGAATTTGAATCCCTCCCTCTTGCACCATCTCTCAAGCCACATGGTACATACTGCAACCACAGTATACCAGTGGTGCAGAGGATAGATATTGAATCCCATGGCTAGGGCAGTGATCAAGCAAACTGTTCTGTCCTGGATGGTGTTGAGCTTCTTGAGTGTTGTTGTGGCTGCACCTATCCAGGTGAGTGATGAGTATTCCATCACGCTCTTGACTTGAGCCTTATACATGATGCAGAGGCTTTGAGGAGTCAGGAGATGAGCCATTCATCATTGTCTCTGCTGTGGCCTTGTAGCTACAGTGTTAATATTGTGGTTTTGTTCACCTTCTGATCAGTGGTGATATCGAAATTGTATTGATGGTGGTGAACTTGGCAGTGGCGGTGCCATTGAAAGTCATGGGGAGATGGCTGGCGCATTCTCTTGTTCAAGATGGTCATTACTTATCAGCCCAAGCGTGACTATTTTTTTATATTGCAGTTTGACCTTATGTTGTGGTTGAATTCCACCAAGCCAGTTATGTCTGAACGGACTCGGCTATTGAAGATTATTCATTTAGCCCTTACTTCGTGTGGTCTTCAACCAGAGAAAGAAATTCAAATGGCTTTTAACATTTTTTGCAAACATTGGATGTATATTCTACAGTATCAGTTCCCTGATCACTACAGTGACTTCCTCAGACTTCTGATGCAGAGTAAGTTGCTTTTTATTAGCAGGAATTTTCATCAAGATGGAAGATAGCATTTTTAAATGGTAAATCTGAATGATTTAGATTTACTTATCCAGTTTACTTGTCAAACCCAAAATTAATTTGTCTGATTGAACTGTTCGAATCTCGTTGGGATTTTGCTGCCCAGATAAACACTCTCAGGATGTAATTAATATTTTGCTCCTGTATTTCAAGTTGTTATTCAAATAGTATGTTACAGAAACATATAGAATATTGCACAGATAATGTTGATTTTGCTTGGAAGTATTTTTATGTTTTGATAGTTAACCATAATATGCCTCGGTCCTATGTCGGTCTTAAATGGGCATTAATTCTTCTAAACTTGTGTTAGTATGAAAAGTAGTATTCCTGTAATCCCTTCCCCTCCTCCCTCATATGCCTGCCTGCAAAAAATAAATCTAGATTCCATGCTGTCCTTTGATAGAAGCTGCTGGAAGAATTGACTTTCCCCACTCATGCACACACTCACATTTTTTTTGGTCCCATTTCTTCCCTTCCTCATCTTATAACTAGGTAAACTTTTGCTATTGGTGAAATCTGAATCCAAATGAAAGTTGAGGCTGCAGTTTCAATTTTAGTCTCCCAGTTGGCAATTGCATTAAGTTTTTTGCATCAATTATATAGTTCATCATATGTTTAGTTAATAGATGTAAGAAATATAATTAATACACAATGGTAATATTAAACTGGAAGAACTTTTGCAGAAATAAATGTAGCACCCTTTTTTTCTTTCTGGTTAAGGCTCTTCAGAACAAAAGTTGAACCCTGATTGCTGGAAGGTTGCTTTGAAAACCTTAAATTGTACCGCTGAAGATGAACATGAACCCAAAATTGTGCGATGTGCAGAAACCCAACGTTCTCAAAAGATCAGCCTGTCATTTGAGCAGGTAATGTAATGTCTACTAACTGTACTCCAAACTGAGAAAAATGGGAGAAATAACCCACCTCCAGAATATCCAAACAGACTTCTGGGATTGTTTCTGGAGTTTCTTGCATTGTTTTTCATTCCAAGTATCCTTATATTATTCTCTCCCTATTTTTCTTTCTTGCTTTCTCTCTCACTTTAATCTCTTTCTTCCCCCACATTTATTCTGTGTCTTTAACCCTTTGAATTCCTTGTCTTTCTGTACCTTTTCTCTATTATCTCCTCTTTTACCCTATCTCTACTACATACTTCATCTTATTGTCTCTATCTTGATCTTTTCCTCTCCCCATGCCACATCCCATTCTTCTTTCATCACTGTTGCTGTAATATTCATCCTATTCAATAAGATATTGTTAAGTTGGAATTTAAAATAGTGCTGGAGCAAAATTAGGAAGATGTTTCACATACATTTAATTCCTTTGCCTGTGTGCGTAACAAGACAATATAGAGGCTTTTGTGAGCAAAGTCTCTAAATGTTCACTAATAAACCAAAATAAAATGAGGTTGAGTTGCTCAGCAATTAGTCAATGGACAGGTAGGACGATGTTCCAACCTACAGTTTCCTTGGCAAATCCCAGATCTCAGCCATCTTCCATCAGGATGGAAGCCAGGTACTTCCCCACATGAAGGAAAAGGCTGAGAAGGTAAATCACTCTGTGCAGTTCTCAAGTACCTCCTGGTGGCCAGCTCGAGTGTAGCATTAGAATCATAGAAAGTTACGGCACAGAAGGAGGCCATTTAGCCCATTGTGTCCATGCTGGCCGAAGAAGAGCTATCAAGCTCAATTCCACTTTCCAGCACTTGGTCCGTAGCCCTGTTGGGTACAGCACTTCAAGTGCACATCCAAGTACTTTTTAATGAGTTGAGCGTTTCCGCCTCTACCACCCTTTCAGGCAGTGAGTTTCAGACCCCACCACCCTCTGGTTGAAAATATTTCTCTTCAGCTCCCCTCTAATCCTTCTACCAATTACTTTAAATCCATGACCCCTGGTCACTGACCCCTCTGCTAAAAGAAACAGGTCCTCCCTATCCACTATCTAGTCCTGTCAAAAATTTTATATACCTCAATTAAATCACCCCTCAGCCTCCTTTTTTTCCAATAGAGAACAACCCCAGCCTATCCAATCTTTTCTCATAGCTAAAATTCTCCAACCTGGCAACATCCTTGTAAATCTCCTCTGTACCCTCTCTAGTGCAATCACATCTTTCCTGTAATGTGACCAGAACTATACGCAGTACTCAAGCTGTGGCCAAACCAATGTTTTATACAGCTCTAGCATAACCTCCCTGCTCTTATATTCTATGCCTCTGCTAATAAAAGGAAAGTATCCTGTATGCATTTTTAACCACCTTATCTACCTGTCCTTCTACCTTCAGGGATCTGTGGATATATACTCCAAGGACCCTTTTTTCCTCTACACCTCTCTGTATCCTCCCATTTATTATGTACTCCCTTGCCTTGTTTGCCCTCCCCAAATGCATTACTTCACACTTCTCTGGATTGAATTCCATTTGCCACTTTTCTGCCCACCTGATCAGTCCATTCCTGCAGTCTACAGCTTTCCTCCTCACTATTAACCACACGGCCAATTTTTGTATCATTGCAAACTTCTTGATCAAGCCCCCACATTCAAGTCCAAATCATTAATATATACCACAAAGAGCAAGGGACCTAGTACTGAACCTTGCGGAACCCCACTGGAAACAGCCTTCCAGTCGCAAAAACACCCGTCAACCATTACCCTTTGCTTCCTGCCACTGGGCCAATTTTGGATCCCGCTGGCCACTTTCCCTTGGATCCCATGGGCTTTTGCTTTTTTGACCAGTCTGCCATGTGGGACCTTGTCAAAAGCTTCGCTAAAATCCACGTACACTACATCAAACACGTTACCCTCATCGACCCTCCTTGTTGCCTCCTCAAAAAATTCAATCAAGTTAGTCAGACACGACCTTCCCTGAACAAATCCAAGCTGACTGTCCTTGATTAACCCGTGTCTTTCTAAATGACGATTTATGCTGTCCCTCAGAATTGATTCCAGTAATTTGCCCACCACCGAGGTTAGACTGACTGGCCTATAATTACTCGGTCTATCCCTTTCTCCCTTTTTAAACAATGGTACAATGTTAGCAGTCCTCCAATCCTCCGGCACCACGCCTGTAGCTAGGGAGGATTGGAAAATTATGGTCAGAGCCTCTGCTATTTCCTCCCTTGCTTCTCTTAACAGCCTGGGATACATTTCATTCGGCCCTGGTGATTTATCTACTTTCAAAGATGCTAGAGCTCTCAATACTTCCTCTCTCACTATGTTTATCCTATCCAATATTTCACACTCCTCCTTAACTACAAGCTCTGCACGTCCCCCTCTTTTGTGAAGACAGACGCAAAGTATTCATTAAGAATCGTACCAACATGTTCCGCCTCCACACACAGGTTACCTTTTCTAATAGGCCCTACTCTTTCCTTAGTTATCCTCTTGCTCTTTATGTATTTATAAAACATTTTTGGGTTTTCCTTAATTTTACTTGCCAGTATTTTTTCATGCCCTCTCTTTGCTTTCCCAATTTCCTTTTTAATCTTAACCCTGCACTTTACCCCAGCATTGGCAGTATCCTAGGATTATAGCTATGAGTGGCTTAGGGAGACCTGAAAAAGCGAAGTAATTGTCCACCCCCCCAAAAAATTCCTTCTGAACGTAAATAAAAATTGTAGGTATATTTTTTGGGGCTGAAAGTGCCAATTGGAAAAGAAACCACCCCCCTCCTTCCAGTAAATCTTCTTTTTGTGAACATAGGGTTAGGCCCTCAAACCTGTTCCGCCATTCAGTTAGATCATGGCTGATCTGCACCTCAACTCCATTTTGCCCACCTTTTCTTCATATCCCTTGATACCCTTACCAAACAAAAATCTTATTGATCTCAGTCTTAAAAATTTCAATTGTCCCAGCATCCACAGCCTTTTAGGGGAGAGAATTCCAGACTTCACTACCCTTTGTGTGAGATAGTGCTTCATGATTTCTCTCCTAAATGGTCTAAGAACATAAGAACATAAGAAATAGGAGCAGGAGTAGGCCAATCGGCCCCTCGAGCCTGCTCCGCCATTCAATAAGATCATGGCTGATCTGATCCTAACCTCAAATCTAAATTCATGTCCAATTTCCTGCCCGCTCCCCGTAACCCCTAATTCCCTTTACTTCTAGAAAACTGTCTATTTCTGTTTTTAATTTATTTAATGATGTAGCTTCCTGGGGCAGCAAATTCCACAGACCTACTACCCTCTGAGCGAAGAAGTTTCTCCTCATCTCAGTTTTGAAAGAGCAGCCCCTTATTCTAAGATTATGCCCCCTCGTTCTAGTTTCACCCATCCTTGGGAACATCCTTACCGCATCCACCCGATCAAGCCCCTTCACAATCTTATATGTTTCAATAAGATCGCCTCTCATTCTTCTGAACTCCAATGAGTAGAGTCCCAATCTACTCAACCTCTCCTCATATGTCCACCCCCTCATCCCCGGGATTAACCGAGTGAACCTTCTTTGTACTGCCTCGAGAGCAAGTATGTCTTTTCTTAAGTATGGACACCAAAACTGTATGCAGTATTCCAGGTGCGGTCTCACCAATACCTTATATAACTGCAGCAATACCTCCCTGTTTTTATATTCTATCCCCCCAGCAATAAAAGCCAACATTCCGTTGGCCTTCTTGATCACCTGCTGCACCTGCATACTAGCTCTAATCTTAAGATTATGCCCTCTTGTTCTGGATTTAAACTATTTGCAAAGGCACTTTTTTTCATTTCAAGTATGAAACAATTTTTGGGGGCGAGCTAATTACTTTGTAGTTTATCTCCTTTGCTTTTTCAGGTTTCCATATATGCATGTATAAGAGGAGTCAAGACCAAGTGTAGTTTTCAGGTGGAGTGGAGTTAGAGAGTGGGGGATAATTGCCTGGGGCTTGCAGACGTAATTCAGTACTCATATTCTCATTTTTATATATTGTTATTATAAATTGCTACGTCCACAGGTGAGAGGGTGTAATTATAGTGTGATAACTTTAGAATGGCAGTTTCCATTATAACTATGGACATAGGAATTTATAGTGGAAAATGTTGACAGGAAGTGCATTCCAATATAGTCCCCCCCATTTACACCATCCCCGCCTGTATCTGGCAAACAGTGTCAACAATTTGCCATTATTGTAGGCGTCAACTATAAAGTCTCCACTTAAACCGTATTAAGCGCGCTACCTGTTTCGGGCAGTTCAAGTAACTGTTCCACACCTCTTTAAAGTGCAATTACCTGTCATGAAGTCCTTTCAGAGAGCCCCGCCACTTTCAGTCACCCCCGTGGAGTCTAGAACACCTGCGATTGCTGCTCACAAACAAGTAACAAAGATGAAAGACGCCTTCCGTCACAGCTTGCTGAAACTCAAGCTATGTTTATCTGCTATAGTGGTGAAACTGACCCGACCGCAGTGTACTTCAGCCCCATTCAACTCTCCATGGCTGAATAAGGGGTAAAGCTTCCACCTTGCATAGCTTGCCTATGGCCAGGAATATTTTCCACAAATATAATTAAAAACAGACTAGAAAATAAGCTCAAAGTGACTGTTACTCCTAATCATAGTATCATAGAGTGTTACAGCACAGACAGAGACCATTCGGCTCATCGTACCTGTGCCGGCTCTTTGAAAGGGCTATCCAATTAGTCCCACTTCCCCGCTCTTTCCCCATAGCCCTGTAAATATTTTCTCTTCAAGTATTTATTCAATTCCCTTTTGAATGTTATTATTGAATCTGCTTCCACCACCCTTTCAGGCACTGCATTCCAGATCATAACAACTCTTTGCATAAAAAAATGTTTCCTCATGTAGCCTCTGGTTCTTTTGCCAATCACCTTAAATCTGTGTCCTCTGGTTACCGACCCTTCTGCCACTGGAAACAGTTTCTCCTTATTTACTCTATTGAACACAATACTCCAGCTCAGGCCTAACCAGTGTTTTATAACGGCTTAGCATAACTTCCTTGTTTTTGTACTCTATGCCTCTATTAATAAATGTAAGGAATCTTACAACACCAGGTTATAGTCCAACAATTTTATTTTAAAATCACAAGCTTTCGGAGACTATCTCCTTCGTCAAATCGCATATCTTATATTAGGCTGGGACACCATCACACCAATCAGAGGTGTCGTTGGTGTTCAGACAGGTTAGCCACGGAAAACAGTAGGTCCCAGTATACTGAATACACATTGTGTCAAATTGCACAGACAGAGAGAAAGAGACCTGAAAGGCAGAGAGAGAGAGAGAGAATTTCCAGTTGTATTAAAAACAGATAACTTTTTTTTCCCTGCTGGTGGGGTTACGTGCAGCGTGACATGAACCCAAGATCCCGGTTGAGGCCGTCCTCATGGGTGTGGAACTTGGCTATCAATTTCTGCTCGACGATTTTGCGTTGTCGTGTGTCTCGAAGGCCGCCTTGGAGAACACTTACCCGAAGATCGGTGGCTGAATGTCCTTGACTGCTAAAGTGTTCCCCGACTGGGAGGGGACCCTCCTGTCTGGCGATTGTTGCGCGGTGTCCGTTCATCCGTTGTCGCAGTGTCTGCATGGTCTCGCCAATGTACCATGTTCCGGGACATCCTTTCCTGCAACGTATGAGGTAGACAACGTTGGCCGAGTCACAGGAGTATGAACCATGTACCTGGTGGGTGGTGTCCACGGCAACCTCTGCATTGGTCCACGCCAACCTCTGCAAGACATGCCAGATCATCGACACAGATACCACCATCACACGAGAGGACACCACCCACCAGGTACATGGTTCATACTCCTGTGACTCGGCCAACGTTGTCTACCTCATACGTTGCAGGAAAGGATGCCCCGGAGCATGGTACATTGGCGAGACCATGCAGACACTGCGACAACGGATGAACGGACACCGCGCAACAGTCGCCAGACAGGAGGGTTCCCTCCCAGTCGGGGAACACTTTTGCAGTCAAGGACATTCAGCCACCGATCTTCGGGTAAGCGTTCTTCAAGGCGGCCTTCGAGACACACGACAACGCAAAATCGTCGAGCAGAAATTGATAGCCAAGTTCCGCACCCATGAGGACGGCCTCAACCGGGATCTTGGGTTCATGTCACGCTGCACGTAACCCCACCAGCAGGGAAAAAAAAGTTATCTGTTTTTAATACAACTGGAAATTCTCTCTCTCTCTCTCTCTCTCTCTCTCTCTCTGCCTTTCGGGTCTCTTTCTCTCTGTCTGTGCAATTTGACACAATGTGTATTCAGTATACTGGGACCTACTGTTTTCCGTGGCTAACCTGTCTGAACACCAACGACACCTTTGATTGGTGTGATGGTGTCCCAGCCTAAGATAAGATATGCGATTTGAGAACCTCTCATTCACTATTCACCTGATGAAGGAGATAGTCTCCGAAAGCTTGTGATTTTAAAATAAAATTGTTGGACTATAACCTGGTGTTGTAAGATTCCTTACATTTGTCCACCCCAGTCCATCACCGGCATCTCCACATCATGTCTATCAATAAAACCCAGGATCCCATATGCTTTTTTAACAGCCTTCTCAACTTGTCCTGCCACCTTCAAAGATTTGTGTATGTGCTCCCCCAGGTCTCTCTGTTCCTGTACCCCCTTTAAAATTGTACCATTTAGTTTATATTGCCTCTCTTCATTCTTCCTACCAAAATGTATCACTTCACACTTCTGTATGTTAAATTTCATCTATCATATGTCTGCCTATTTCACCAGTCTATATATGTCCTCCTGAAGTCTGTTGCTATCCTCCACAATGTTTACCACATTTCCAAGTTTCGTGTCATCTGCAAACTTTGAAATTATACCCTGTAAAACCAAGTCCAGGTCATTAATATGTATCAAAAAGAACAATGTTCCTAATACCAACCCCTAGGTAGCACCATTTTATACTTCCCTCCAGTCCGAAAAGCAACCGTTCACCACTACTCTCTGCTTTCTGCCCCTTAGCCGATTTTGTATCCGTACTGCCTCTGTCCCTTTAATCCCATGGGCTTTAATTTTACTTAAAAGTCTAATTTGGGGTACTTGATTAACCGCACTACCCTTATCAATCCTCTCTGATACTTCTTCAAAGAACTCAATCAAGTTAGTCAAACACGATTTTCCTTCAACAAATCTGTGCTGACTTTCATTTATTAGTCCATACTTTTCCAAGCGCCAATTATTTTTGTCCCGGATTATTGTCTCTAAAAGTTTCCTCACCACCGACATTAGGCTGATTGGCCCGTAATTGTCGGGTTTATCCCTCTCCCCTTTTTTGAACAGGGATGTAACATTTGCAATCCTCCAGTCCTCTGGCACCGCCCCCATATCTAAGGAGGATTGGAAGATTGTGGCCAGAGCCTCTGCAATTTTTACCCTTGCTTCCCTCACTAACCGAGGATAGATGTCCTCGCAGGGGTGTTTGCTAGTGCTGTTGGGGAAGGTTTAAACTAGAGTGGCAGGGGGATGGGAACCTGAGCGGGGAGTCAGAAGGGAATAAAATTGAGAGCAGCAAGAGAGGGGAAGACCCAGGGGAAATCTACAATACAAATAGTACAAACAGTTGTTCAAAAACAAGTGAGAGGGAAAAGCGTAGAGCAGCGGAAAGAACGTGTACTTTAGGCACGACAGATAAAATAAAAACTAGAAAGCGTAAGGCGATTAATTCAGTATCAAAGCTGTGGCAGGGGGTTGGGAACCTGAGCAGGGAGACAGAGGAAAGCGTGTCAGGAAGGGACAGAAGGTATGGAGTAAAAGGTGAAGTGTTAAAAAAGGAAAAAGCAGGAACTAAGTGTCACAAAACATATTTGAAAGTTCTTTATCTGAATGCACGTAGCATTCGTAACAAAATGGACGAGTTAACGGCACAAATAACTACGTATGGGTATGATCTTGTGGCCATTACAGAAACATGGCTGCAGGGTGACAATGACTGGGAATTAAATATGCCAGGGTATTTAACAATCAGGAAGGACAGGCAGGAAGGAAGGGGAGGTGGGGTGGCTATGTTAATAAAGGAAGGAATCACTGTAATACAGATAAATGATATTGGGACAAAGCATCAAGATAATAAAACAGTTTGGGTGGAGATAAGGAATAATAAGGGGAAAAAAACATTAGTGGGCGTAGTAGATAGGCCTCCTAATAGTTGCAACTCTGCTGGAAGAAGTATTAATCAGGAAATAGTCGGGGCATGTAATAAGGGAACAGCTATAATTATGGGGAATTTTAACTATCATATTAACTGGACAAATCAAATTGGGCAGGGCAGCCTTGAGGAAGAGTTTATTGAGTGTATTAGGGATGGATTTCTTGAGCAGTATGTAACTGATCCTACAAGGGGGCAGGCAACCTTGGACCTGGTCCTGTGTAATGAGCCAGGATTAATTAATAATGTCCTAGTTAAGGATCCCCTTGGAATGAGTGACCACAACATGGTTAAATTCCATATCCAATTAGAGGGTGAGAAGGTTGGTTCTCAAACAAGCGTACTGAGCTGAAATAAAGGAGACTATGATGGTATGAGAGCGGAATTGATTAAAGTGGACTGGGAAAATAGATTAAAGAGTAAGACGGTACATGAGCAGTGGTGTTCATTCAAGGAGTTATTTTACAACTTTCAAAAAATATATATTCCACTGAGGAAAAAAGGGTGTAAAAGAAATGACAGCCATCCGTGGCTAAGTAAAGAAATTAAGGATAGTATCCGACTAAAAACAAGGACATATAAGGTAGCCAAACTTAGTGGGAGGATAGAAGATTGGGAAGTCTTCAAAAGACAGCAAAAAGTAACTATAGGATTGATTAAGAAAGGGAAGATAGATTATGAAAATAAATTAGCAAAAAATATAAAAACAGATAGCAAGAGTTTCTATAGTTATATAAAAAGAAAAAGGGTGGCTAAGGCAAACATAGGTCCCTTAGAGGATGAGACCGGGAAATTAACGGTGGGAAACATGGAGATGGCAAAAATGCTGAACAAATATTTTGTTTCAGTCTTTACGGTAGAGGACACTAAGAATATCCCAACACTGGACAAACAGGGGGCTCTGGGGTGGGGGGGAGGAGCTAAATACGATTAAAATCACTAAGGAATTGGTACTCAGTAAATTAATGGGACTCAAGGCGGATAAATCCCCTGGACCTGATGGCTTACATCTGAGGGTCTTGAGGGAAGTGGCAGTAGGGATTGTGGATGGTTTGGTAATAATTTTCCAAAATTCTCTGGACTCGGCAAAGGTCCCGGCAGATTGGAAAACTGCTAATGTAACACCCTTATTTAAAAAGGGTAGTAGGCAGAAGGCTGGAAATTATAGACCAGTTAGCCTAACATCTATGGTGGGTAAAATTTTGGAGTCTATTATTAAGGAGACAGTAGCGGAACATTTGGATAAACATAATTTAATAGGACAAAGTCAGCATGGCTTTGTGAAGGGGAAGTCATGTCTGACAAATTTGCTTGAGTTCTTTGAGGACATAACGTACAGGGTGGATAAAGGGGAACCAGTGGACATCGTGTATTTAGACTTCCAGAAGGCATTCGACAAGGTGCCACATAAAAGATTATTGCTCAAGATAAAGAATCACTGGATTGGGGGTAATATTCTGACATGGATGGAGGATTGGTTATCTAACAGGAAGCAGAGAGTTGGGATAAATGGTTCATTCTCGGACTGGCAACCAGTGGCCAGTGGTGTTCCGCAGGGGTCGGTGCTGGGTCTCCAACTCTTTACAATCTATATTATCGATTTGGAGGAGGGGACCGAGTGTAACATATCAATGTTTGCAGATGATACAAAGATGGGAGGGAAAGTGGAGAGTGAGAAGGACATAAAAAACCTACAAGGGGATATAGACAGGCTGGGTGAGTGGGCGGAGATTTGGCAGATGCAATACAATATTGGAAAATGTGAGGTTATGCACTTTGGCAGGAAAAATCAGAGAGCAAGTTATTATCTTTATGGCGAGAAACTGGAAAGTACTGCAGTACAAAGGGATCTGGGGGTCCTAGTGCAAGGTAGGGGAGTCTATAACGAGGGGGCATAGATTTAAGGTGAGAGGGGAGAGATACAAAAGGGTCCAGAGGGGCAATTTTTTCACTCAAAGGGTGGTGAGTGTCTGGAACGAGCTGCCAGAGGCAGTAGTGGAGGCAGGTACAATTTTGTCTTTTAAAAAGCATTTGGACAGTTACATGAGTAAGATGGGTATAGAGGGATATGGTCCAAGTGCAGGCAATTGGGACTAGCTTAGTGGTATAAACTGGGCGACATGGACATGTTGGGCCGAAGGGCCTGTTTCCATGTTGTAAACTTCTATGATTCTATAAAATCAAAAAGTTAGAATGCAGGTGCAGCAGGTGATCAAGAAGGACAACGGAATGTTGTTCGGGGGATAGAATATAAAAACAGGGAGGTAGTGCTGCAGTTATATAAGGTATTGGTGAGACCGCACCTGGAATACTGCATACAGTTTTGGTGTCCATACTTAAGAAAAGACATACTTGCTCTCGAGGCAGTACAAAGAAGGTTCACTCGGTTAATCCCGGGGATGAGGGGGCGGACATATGAGGAGAGGTTGAGTAGATTGGGACTCTACTCATTGGAGTTCAGAAGAATGAGAGGTAATCTTATATAAGATTGTGAAGGGGCTTGATCGGGTGGATGCGGTAAGGATGTTCCCAAGGATGGGTGAAACTAGAACGAGGGGGCATAATCTTAGAATAAGGGGCTGCTCTTTCAAAACTGAGATGAGGAGAAACTTCTTCACTCAGAGGGTCGTAGGTCTGTGGAATTTGCTGCCCCAGGAAGCTGTGGAAGCCACATCATTAAATAAATTTAAAACAGAAATCGACAGTTTCCTAGAAGTAAAAGGAATTAGGGGTTACGGGGAGCGGGCAGGAAATTGGACATGAATTTAGATTTGAGGTTAGGATCAGATCAGCCATGATCTTATTGAATGGCGAGGGGCCGATTGGCCTACTCCTGCTCCTATTTCTTATGTTCTTAGATTCTTGTAAACAATTTTACAACACCAAGTTATAGTCCAAAGTTTTTTTTTTCCACACCGCCTGAGGAAGGGGAAAGCCCCCGAAAGCTTGTGGGATTAAAAATAAAATCGTTGGACTATAACTTGGTGTTGTAAAATTGTTTACAATTGTTAACCCCAGTCCATCACCGGCATCTCCACATCACGTTCTTAGATTCCATCTGGACCGGGTGACTTTTCTACTTTGAGTACTGCCAACCTTTTAAGTAACTCCTCTTTATCTATTCTTATCCTATATCGTTACTATCTCCCTCCTTTACTGCTGCAATGATAGCATCCTCTTCTCTCGTGAAGACGGATGCGAAGTATTCACTTAGTGCCTCAGCCATCCCCGCCACAAGAAGATTTTTTTTTTGTCCCTAATCAGTCCCATCCTTCCTTTGACTACCCTTTTACTATTTATATGTTTATAAAAGACTTTTGGGTTCCCTTTTATGTTAGCCGCTAATTTATTCTCATTCTCTCTTTGCCTCTCATTCCCTTTTTTAGATCTCTGTGCTTTCTGTATTTAATTTGGTTCCCTACTGTATTATGAACCGTACATTTGTCATAAGCCTCCTTTTTCGGTTTCATTTTAATCTCAATATCTTTCGTCATCCATGGAGCCCTTACTTTCCCCCTCGAGGGAATGTACCTGAATCATATCTTCCTTGAAGGCCTCCCATTGTTCAGTCACTGTTTTGCCTACCAGTTTTTGAATCCAATCCATCAGGGCAAGATCCTTTTTAACTCACCGAAATTAACCCTCCTCCAGTTAAGTATTTTTACGTTTGATAGTTCCTTGTCCTTTTCCATAACTATTCTAAACCTAATACTCTCCCACTGAAACATACCCCACTTGCTTCACTTCATTCCCCAAACTATGGGCTGGAAACACATTGATCAAGAAAGTTCTCTTGTATACATTTCAGGAATTCCTCCCCTTCTTTGCCCTTTACACTGTTACTATCTGAGTCTATATTGGGATAATTGAAGACCCCCATTATCACTACTCTATCGTTCTTGCATCTTTCTGTAATTTGCTCCTCTACCTCCTTCCCACTATTTACTGACCTATAGTATAAACCCAGCAGCATAATAGCTGCTCTATTGTCCCTTAATTCTGACCAAACAGATTCTGTCTTTGACCCTTTGATCAATACTGGTACCCCCTCTTCCTTTTTTTCCTTCCCTTCCCTACCTTTCCTGAATACCTTGTAGCCAGGAATATTAACTACCCAATCCTCCCCAGCTTTGAGCCAGATCTCTGTTATTGCCAAAATATCATAGATCAATGTGGTGACTTGTGCCTGCAGCTCACCAACCTTATTTACCACACTATGTGCATTTACGCAGATGAACTCCCAGCTCATCTTAGTCTGCCTCGCATTTTCCCCCTGTCTGATCTCTCCTATTTCTGAGCTCTTCTTAACTCTAGTGCTAGTTGTCTCTCCCAGTCCTCTGTGCACCTTGTTGCTCCTCTCTAATGTTTCATTCTGGTGCCCATCCTCCTGCCAAATTAATTTAAACCCTCCCCCACAGCATTAGTGTCTTAATGCGCGGAGCATTCGCAACAAGGTAGATGAATTAACAGCGCAGATGGATATTAACGGTTATGATATAGTTGTGATTACGGAGACATGGCTGCAGGGTGACCAAGGATGGGAACTGAACATCCAGGGCTATTCAATATTTAGGAAGGACTGGCAAAAAGGGAAAGGAGATGGGGTAGCGTTGCTAGTAAAGGAGGAAATCAATGCAATAGTGAAGAAGGATATTGGCTCGGAAAATCATGATGTGGAATCTGTATGGGTGGAGCTAAGAAACACCAAGGGGCAGAAAATGTTGGTGGGGGTTGTCTATAGGCCCCCAAACAGTAGTGGAGATGTAGGGGAGGGCATTAAACAGGAAATTAGAGACGCATACAAGAAGGGTACAACTATAATCATGGGTGACTTTAATCTACATATAGATTGGTCAAACCAAATTAGCAATAATACTGTGGGGGAGGAATTCCTGGAGTGTGTATGTGATGGATTTCTAGACCAATATGTTGAGGAACCAACTAGAGAACAGGCGATCCTAGACTGGGTATTGTGCAATGAGAAAGGATTAATTAACAATCTTGTTGTGCGGGGTCCCTTAGGGAAGAGTGACCATAACATGATAGAATTCCTCATTAAGATGGAGAGTGAAGTAGTTGAATCCGAAACTAGGGTCCTGAATCTAAATAAAGGAAATTACGAAAGTACGAGGTGTGAGTTGGCTAGGATAGATCGGGGAACTTTACTAAAAGGGATGACAGTGGATAGGCAATGGCTAATATTTAAAGAACATGTGCAGGAATTACAACAATTATTCACTTCTGTCTGGCGCAAAAATAAAACAGGAAAGGTGGCTCTGTTGAGATGCAGCTCATCCGGCTGGTACAGGTCCCTCCTGCGTCAGAACTGGTCCCAATGCCCCAGGAATCTGAAGCCTTCCCTCCTGAACCATTTCTCCAGCCACACATTAACCTGTCTTATACTATTCCTATACTCATTGGCGTGTGGCACTGGGAGTAATCCAGAGATTACTACCTTTGAGGTCCTTCTTTTTAACTTCCTCCCTAGCTCCTGAAACTCTGACTGCAGGACCTCAACCCTTTTCCTTCCTATGTCATTGGTTCCCATATGGACCATGACCTCTGGCTGTTCCCCTTCCCCCCTTCAAAATGTTGTGCACCCTCTTAGTGCTATTTTTTACCCTGGCACCAGGGAGGCAACACACCATGTGGGACTCATGTCAGCGGTTGCAGAAACGCCTGTCTAATTCCCCTGACTATTGAAGTTCCCTATAAACACTGCATTTCTACACTTTCTTGTGCCCCCTTGTGCAGTCAAGTCTCCCATGGTGCCATAGATTTGCTTCTGACTGCACTCCCCCAAGGTGACATCACCCCCATTGGTTTTCAACACTGAATACTGGTTTGTGAGTGCTACACTCCCAAGGGTTTCCTCCACTGCCTGCCTAGTTCTCCTAGTCTTCCTGGTGGTCACCCACATCCTCTCCCCCTGAACTTTCCATAGCTGCAAAGTGACCACATCCTGAAACATACTATCCATGAAACTCTCAGCTTTCTGTATGCACTGTAATGACGCCAGCTGCCCCTCAAGCTCAAGCTCAAACTCTGAGCCGAGCAGTTGACGGCACTTCCTGTGCATGTGGTTTTCCAGGACACACAAAGTGTTCTGGAGTTCCCACATGGCGCAGGATGTGCATACGACGGGCCCCAGTTGTCCTGCCATGTTAGTTAATTGTTATTTAAGACTGTTTGTTCAGCTTTAATAAAAACAGAAAATGCTGGAAAAGCTCAGTCAGGCAGCATCTGTGGAGAAAGAAACAGAGTTAACGCTTCAGGTCGAAGACCTTTCGTCACTTCAGTAAATATAATGTTATACTGGTAAATCACCCTTCATCATTAGTTACGTCTTTGTAATATGTTCAGTCACTGTATTAAGGATGCTCAACAGCAAGCTGATTGAGCACAATAAATATCTCATAACTGACACTGCACAAGTGAGTTGCGTGGGTACCACTCATGAGTGCAATAAACTGTGTATTTGACTGTTTGCTGTAGATGACCGGACAAATAGAAACATCATGCTCCTACCAAAGTGTTCCTCCATCAAACAATGCTCAACTAAAACATAAGTCATGGGTGATCTGATAACTTCAACGCCAGAGGACTAAACATTTGACACGGTGTTCCTAGGCAGCACCCCAGGCTGAGCTGCCTTTTATTCTTGGCTGCATTTACATTTTGGCTTCTAGAGGGTGGGTTTGTTAGTCTTGAGCACATCAGCCAGCAGAGGTAGAGGAAAATAGTTTGCAAAGGATCCCTTTCTACACAGTTTTAAGTGCAGTCCCAAGAAGTAACATTGGCAACATATATTGAGTTGTCCACGTACTGAATCATCCTGTTTTCTAAGCTAAGGAAAGCAATGTGGGTCTGAAACCAACTTGAAACACAAGTCAGGGACGAGAAAAGGGGATTCAGCTTGTCAAAATTCAAATCACTCTAGCACTTCCCAGAAAATTGACACACACAGATTTTGGTGAGTTTTTTACATACAAATTCCATCTCAAAATATTTAGAAGAAAAATACACATAAACAGAAAGTAGCTTTAATTTTGTTTCATCAAACAGGTGGTGGAGACCATACAATGGCTTTCTGATTTCTTCTTCAAACTGCGTCTTTCAAAACCAGATTTAAGGAGTTTTGGTCTGTTTTCAAAGTGGACTCCATACATGAATGAAATGAAGAAATTATGGATGTTTCTTGCCAGATCTCTTATTGATTCTGAGATCTCCAAACTTGCCCAAGAACCTGCAGCCAGCAACAAAAATGTAACAGGTATTATCTAAAGGAAAGGATTGATACGTTGCCATTTGACACTTCATTACTCAGAAGTAAAAAAAAAACTGCATTGTACTTCCACTTTGAATACAGTGCTAAAATTAATGTTAGTGTCAGTGTTAATAACTGATCATGTAAAATGTGCCTATTACTTTGGAGTGGGAATTGATGGTAATGATTGCTTAATGCGGTAATCATTTTAAAGTGAAACTATTGATCAGAGTGAAAAAACAAGGTCCCAGATTGCATAGGAATTAGGAATTCTAACATATGTCAGTTGTACTAAAAGCGAGCTTTTAAACAAATGCTTTTGAAAGATTTGCAAAACATGACCGCAATAACACTTAAAATATCAATCAGCTCTTTTTTTAAACCACAAAAAATCAACTACAGAACATTCTGTATGGAAATAATTTTCTAATGCATATTGCCCAACTGAAACAACATTTTTTTTAAGTGATTTTTTTTTGTTCACCAGGAAATATACTCTGCATAGTGTCAGCTTGGCTCAGTTGGTAGCTCTCTTGCTTCTAAATAAGAAGGATGTGGGTTCAAGCCCCACTTCAGGGGGTAATTTTAACCCCCAAGGGCGGGTGGGCTGGGTGCGGGTGGACAGATTAAAAATGTAAAACCCGACTCCAACCCGCCCACTTCTGGTTTTAACGGAGGCGGGTCGAGGGGCAGGTGAGCAATCTGCTCTCAGGAGGTGGGTCGGCCAATGAAATCTTTTAAGGAGGCTACAGGCCTCAATTTTAATAGCTGTTTTATTTTTAACTCCTTGGGGACCAGTACTCCCAGACCTTCTGCTTCACTCCACGTAAGAGGAGGCGAGAAAGCCAGGATCAACAGGTAAATATTGCACTGCTTGTGGGCCAGGAAGAGCAGGAGTGTTTCCTCCAAGCCCAACAACCTTACCTGCCGCAATCCGACACACGTGATCAGCCGACCTCCCCCATGTCCAATCCCCCCTGATCTATCCACAGCCTGTCAGCTGGGAAATCTGCTGAAAAAATTTAAAAGACGCCCTGACGTCAAGATCATCAAGATGTTGGGGAAACCCATACTTCCAGGTTTCCTGCCCCCGTCCCCGCCTCCCCCCCACCCCCCGCCCCCCCAGCTCTTCATGGCTCAGAGTAAAAATTCAGGCCCAGGCCTTAGTAGCATATAAATTAAGATGACAATATAGTGCAGTGCTAAGGGAGTGCTGCATTATTGAAGCTGCTGTTTTTAGATGGGATGTTAAATCCAGGTCCCATCTGCAAGTTACATTGATATGAGTGGATGATAAGAATCCCATGGTACTATTTAAAGAAGAGCATTGAGTTCTCATGGTGTCCAGACTAATATTTCTCCTTCCACCAACACCACCAAATCTGAATAACTGGGCATTCATCTGCTTTGCTGTTCTTGGGATCTTGCTACTGTAATTGTGTGCATAACAGTGACTACACTTCATAAGTAATTCAGTGGATGGGAGTACTTTTGTGAAGGCCTGATGCTTGTATTCATGTAGTGAAACAGCTTGTATTCACTACATGAATACAAGCTGTTTCTTTAAATAGTCATATTTTATAATATTGCTTTGAATTACAGTGAGGAAAAGTACACCATTTAATATTATGTATTAATTTGGCATAGAGATCATCTAATGTTGCAGGCAAGTACTTATGTAAAGTTAAATGTTATTTTCTGAATATATTGGGTAAATAAGCAGGTGTGCAGATTTCTGTTGCATGGTTTCTTGGGTCCCAAGACTCTGGAGCAACAATCAGGCCTACCTGAAGTCATGGCCCCTGCTGCTTACTATGGAACCACTACAGGACACACACAGATATTTCTCCCATCAGTGATGTTACCATGGTACCAGACACCCAACTCGAGGGACTCGATGAGGATAATAGAATTGATCTTCCTACAAAAACTTGAAATATACATTTGTCTATTAGTTTCTATGTAGAATTGAGGAATGCCTTGAACTAAAGAACACCTAGACTTCCCTTCCCCCTTTATTGAAATTTATGGTTTATTTCCCTAAAAGTTCCCTATATATTTCTGTTCAAAACTAAAATACTTTACCCCAGAATTTAATGTCACCTGTCTTAGATTCCTAGATTAAGAATAAAATTAACCCAACGCATAGCAGGACTCAGTGGACAAAAACAATTTGTGTTACCTGGTTTCAAGCATTAATTTTCCTGAAGAAATAGTTTTGGTGCTGTAGGATTATAAAAACTATTTAATATTGAAATTCAGCATAATTAACTATTTCTTAAGAATATGCACATTGCTCTTTGTGTTTCCCCAAGTCATTAACATCTAATTTATAAAAAGGAAGATAGATTAGCATTGCTTCCAGGGGGCAAGAAAGTCATATCAGTGATTGAGGCCGCTCCAAATAATGTGCATAATAATTTTTCACTCTGGTTAACTGTTGGATTAATGTACTATACAATTTGATCACTTAGTAGGCACAATATAACTTATTTTATTATGTCATTTATAAATTATATGAAAAGGTAAAACTAGGTACTTCACACTAGTTTCCTTTCATCTATATTATGAACAATAATCCAAAGCTGTCCACTGTTGCTCCAGCTGTATTGTTTAATCTAGTTTCATTTTTACCAATATTTGTTAATGATTTGGGATCATTTCATTGTAGGTTTGCATGTGGTATTTGCACAACTGCTGGATCTTTTCAGGTCATGGCTACTGGTGCTAAATACAGAAGAAGCAAGGTAACTACTTTTGTATGTCTGTGCAAAACGTATGGCTAAACAAAAATTTGATTTTCATATTTTGATTATGCAATACATACATTTGTAAATTTACTGCAAAACTGGAAGCACCTTAATAATTGATTGTAGTTATGGAAACTTTTATTTCAACTGGAATATATTGCTTCCCTGTACATGCAGGTAATGAAGCTCCAAGATTAGGGCATTATTCATAACAATATGCATATAAGGGAATTCTTGAACTTCATTTTTAAGTTTACAATTAATTTGATCATGGTACAATACTACCCCCTAGTGCATGTTTTCAGATAATCCAGTCAAGTCATTTGCTTTTGCAGAACCACCTTTCATCAGACATGCTTTGACATTTGAAGTTTTTCATTGTCTATTTTGACAACTTGAGATTCATGCAACAGTATATTGAAGGTACACAAGCAAAGGGATAAGGGGTCCATTCCTGCTTTATATATATTATGATAATGAAACGGTAACTAAAAGAGAAAGGTGATGATACAGACAAGTACCATCACTAATAGGGAATTCCTTATAGAATTCCTCCCCAGCCTCTTAAAGCTTAATCCTGAACCTCAAGTTCACTGGGACCCTCTAATCTATATTTAGGGCCCCCATTACCACTGAAATCCTCACCCATACCCTTGTCACCTCCAAGCTCGATTTCTCCAATGGTTTCCTCAACAGCTTCCTGAGCTCCGCCCTACACTAACTTCAACTCATCCAGAACTCCACTGCCTGCTTCCTATCTCACACTAAGCCCTGCTAACTTCCACGTGCTCCCCATCCTCCAATATGTTGACAAAATCCTTGCCCTTATCTACAGATCCCTCTGTGGTTGACTCCACTCTATCTCTGGAACCTTCTGCAGTCCTACTTCTCAACTCACACTCTCGGCCCTTCTAAATCGGGATTACTGCGCATCTCACCTCACTGGGATGAGGGGGCAGCGGCCCTACTTTCTGGAACATCTTGCCTGAACACCTGTGTTGCTTAATTTCTCCTCAGCTTTAAAAGGCACCTCCTCCGATTACTCCCAATTCCCAATATCTGCTCTGTGTTGCAGATTTCCCTTCCTAAGGCACCATGGGGCATTTTGCTCCATTAAAAGCACTTTGGAAATTTAAGTGTTTTTTTTATATATCTTGCCTTATCCAATAATGCAATCCTTTTGATTTGCATAATGGACCAATCTTAAAATTCTGTGCCATAGAATCATAAAGTTACGGCACAGAACGAAGCCATTTGGCCCATTGTGTCCGTGCCAGCCGAAAAAGAGCTATCCAGCTTAATCCCACGTTTCAGCACTTGGTCCGTAGCCCTGTAGGTTACAGCACTTCAAGTGCACTTCCAAGTACTTTTTAAATAAGTTGAGGGTTTCTGCCTCTACCACCCTTTCAAGCAGTGAGTTCCAGACCCCCCACCACCCTCTGGGTGAAGAAAATTCTCCTCAGCTATCCTCTAATCATTCTATCAATCACTTTAAATCTATGCCCCCTGGTCACTGACCCCTTTGCTAAGAGAAATAGGTCCTCCCTATAAACTCTATCTAGTCCTGTCATAATTTTATACACCTCAATTAAATCTCCCCTCAGCCTCCTTTGTTCCAAAGAAAACAACCCCAGCCTAACGAATCATTTCTCATAACTAAAATTTCCCAGCCCTGGCAACGTCGTTGTAAATCTCCTCTGTACCCTATCTAGTGCAGTCACATCTTTCCTGAAATGTGACCAGAACTGTACGTGGTACTCAAGCTGTGGCCTAACTAGTGTTATATACAGTTCTAGCATAACCTCCCTGCTCTTATATTCTAAACCTCGGCTAATAAAGGAAAGTATCCCATATGCCCTTTTAACCACCTTATCTACCTGTCCTGCTACCTTCAGGGATCTGTGGACATGCACTCCAAGGACCCTCTGTTCCTCTACACCTCTTAGTATCCTGTAATTTATTATGTATTGCCTTGCCTTGTTTGCCCTCCCCAAATGCATTACCTCACACTTCTCCAGATTGAATTCCATTTGCCACTTTTCTGCCCACCTGACCAATCCATTGATATCTTCCTCCAGTCGACAGCTTTCTTCCTCACTATCAACCACACAGCCAATGTTTGTATCATCTGCAAACATCTTGATCATGTTCCCTTCATTCAAGTCTAAATCATTAAGTACTGAGCCCTGCCGTACCCCATTGGAAACAGCCTTGCAGTCACAAAAACACCCATCGACCATTACCCTTTGCTTCCTGCCACTGAGCCAATTTTGGATCCAACTTGCCACTTTCCCTTGGATCGCGTGGGCTTTTACCTTTTTGACCAGTCTGCCATGTGGGACCTTGTCAAAAGCCCTGCTAAAATCCATGTAGACTACATTAAATGCATTACCCTCATTGACCCTCCTTGTTATCTCCTCAAAAAATTCAATCAAGTTAGTCAGACACAACTTTCCCTTAACAAATCCATGCTGACTGTCCTTGATTAACCCATGCCAACTGTCCTTCATTAACCCATGCCTTTCTAAATGACGATTTATGCTGTCCCTCAGAACTGATTCCAGTAAGTTATCCACCACCGAGGTTAGACTGACTGGCCTATAATTACTCGGTTTATCCCTTTCTCCCTTTTTAAACAACGGTACAAGGTTAGCAGTCCTCCAATCCTCCGGGACCACAACTGTAGCCAGGGAGGATTGGAAAATTATGGTAATAGCCTCTGCTATTCCCTTGCTTCTCTTAACAACCTGGGATATATTTCATGCGGGCCTGGCAATTTATCTACTTTCAAAGATGCTAAACCCATTAATACTTCCTCTCTCACTCTGTTTAACCCATCCAATATTTCACACTCCTCCTGAACTATAACCTCTGCATCGTCCCTCTCTTTTGTGAAGACAGACATAAAGTATTCATTAAGAGCCGTACCCACATCTTCCGCCTCCACACACAGGTTATCTTTTTGGTTTCTAATAGGCCCTACTCTTTCCTTAGTTACCCTCTTGCCCTTTATGTATTTATAAAACATCTTTGGGTTTTTCTTGATTTTACTTGTCAGTATTTTTTCATGCCCTCTTTTTGCTTTCCTAATTTCCTTTTTAATTTCACCCCTGCACTTTCGATACTCCTCTACACTTTCTATACTCCTCTAGGCTTTCTGCAGTATTGAGCTCTTGGTATCTGACGTAGGCTTCCCTTTTTTACCATATCTTACCCTTTATGCTTCTTGTCATCCAGGGAACTCTAGATTTGGCAGTCCCACCATTTTTCTTTGTGGGAACATGTTTGTTCTGAACCCTCACTATCTCTCCCTTGAATGCCTCCCACTGCTCTGACACTAATTTATCTTCAAGTAGCTGTTTCCCCTCCACTTTTGCTAAATCACTTCTCAGCTTAGTAAAATTGGCCTTTCCCCAATTGAGAACTTTTACTCCTGTTCTATCTTTGTCCTTTTCCATAACTATGCTACATCTAACTGAATTATGATCACTACCAGTAAAATGCTCTCCCACTGATATTTCTTCCATCTGCCCAGCTTCATTCCCTAAAACTAAGTCCAGAACTGCCCCCCCGCCCCCACCACTTGCTACGTACTGGCTAAAAAAAGTTCTCCTGAATGTAGTTTAAGAATTGTGCGCCCTCTATACCTTTTACACTGATTGTATCCCAGTAGAAGATGCTAATAACATACCAATAATAGTAGAAAATTAAGGGGCAAAGGGGAGGGAGGAACTAAAAACAATCACTATCAGTAGAGAAAAAGTACTAGCTAAACTAATGGGTCTGAAGGCTGACAAATCCCCTGGACCTGATTGTTTGCATCCGAGGGTCTTAAAGGAAGTGGCTACAGAGATGGTGGATGCATTGGTTGTAATCTTCCAGAATTCCCTAGATTCTGGAAAGGTCCCAGCGGATTGGAAAACTGCAAATGTAACACCCCTATTCAAGAAGGGAGTGAGACAGAAAGCAAGTAACTATAGACCAATTAGCCTAACATCTGTCATTGGGAAAATGCTAGAATCCATTATTAAGGAAGTAGTAGCAGGACATTTGGAGACTCATAATACAATCAAGGAGAGTCAGTATGGTTTTCTGAAGGGGAAATCATGTCTGACAAATTTATTAGAGTTCTTTGAGGAAGTAACAGGCAGGGTGGATAAAGGGGAACCAATAGATGGAGTATATTTGGATTTCCAAAAGGCATTCGATAAGGTGCCACATAAAAGATTACTGCACAAGATAAGAGCTCATGGTGTTGGGGGTAATATACTGGCATGGATAGAGGATTGGCTAACTAACAGAAAACAAAGAGTCAGGATAAAAGGGTAATTTTCAAAATGGCAATCTGTAACTAGTGGGGTCAGTGCTGGGGCCTCAACTATTTACAATATATATCAATGACTTGGATGAAGGAACAGAGTGTCTTGTGGCCAAATTTGCTGATGATACAAAGATAGGTGGAAAAGCAAGTTGTGATGAGGACACAAAGTGTCTGCAAAGGAATATTGACAGGTTAAGCGAATGGGCAAAAATTTGGCAGATGGAATATAATGTGGGAAAATGTGAAGTCATCCACTTTGGGAGGAAAAATAAAAAAGCAAAATATTATTTGAATGGAGAAATACTACAAAATGCTGCGGTACAGAGGGATCTGGGTGTCCTCGTACATGAAACACAAAAAGTCAACATACAGGTGCAGCAGGTAATCTGGAAGGCAAACAGAATATTGGCCTTTATTTCTAGGGGAATGGAGTATAAAAGCAGGGAAGTCATGCTACAACTGTACAGGGTGCTGGTGAGACCACACCTGGAGTACTGCGCACAGTTCTGGTGCCCTAATTTAAGGAAGGACATACTTGCATTGGAGGCAGTTCAGAGGAAGGTTCACTAGGTTGATTCCGGGTATGGAAGGGTTGTCTTATGAGGAAAGATTGAACAGGTTGGGTCTATACTCATTGGAGTTTGGAAGAATGAGAGGAGATCTTATTGAAACATGCAAGATTCTGAGGAGACTCGATAGGGTAAATGCTGAGAGGATGTTACCCCTCATGGGGGAATCTAAAACTAGGGGGCATAGTCTCAGAATAAGGGGTCGCCCGTTTAAGACGGAAATGAGGAGGAATTTCTTCTCCCAGAGGGTCGTGAATCTTGGGAATTCTTTACCCCAAAAAGCTGTGGAGGCTGAGTCATTGAATACATTCAAGGCTGAGTTAGACAAATTTCTGATCAGCAAGGGAGTCAAAGGATATGGGGAAAGGGCAGGAAAGTGGAGTTGAGGTAAAAATCAGATCAGCCATGATCTCATTAAATGACGGAGCAGGCTCGAGGGGCCGAATGGCCTACTCCTGCTCCTATCTCTTATGGTCTTATGGTCTAAGTTGAAATCCCCTACTATTACTGCCCTATTGTTTTTGCACTTCTCAGAAATTTGCCTACATATTTGCTGTTCTATCTCCCTCTCACTAGGGGGTCTATAGCACACTGCCAGCAGTGTGATTGCCCCTTTTTTGTTCTTTAGCTCAATCCATAAAACCTCATTTGATGATCCTTCTAACATATCATCCCTCCTCACAGCTGTAATTGTTTCTTTAGCCAATATGGCCACCGCGCCCCCCCCCCCTGCCACTCTTTTTATCCCCCTCTCCATCTCGTCTGAAAACCCTGTAACCAGGAACGTTGAGCTGCCATTCCTGCCTCTCTAAGCCATGTTTCAGTAATAGCTATGATATAATACTTCCACATGTATATCAGTGCCCTCAGCTCATCTGCCTTATTCACTAGACTCCTTGAATTGAAGTATGTACCATTAAGCACTGCCAAACACTTTTGTTGCCTATTTTCTAATCTTTGTTTCCTCTGCCTTCCAAACTTACTAATTTTTAGTCTTCCATTTCCAGCTCTGCTTCTCTCCCTTCTGAATCTACACTCAGGTTCCCATTCCCCACCAAGCAAGTTTAAACCATCCCCAATAGACTAGCAAACCTCCCCGCGAGGCTTTTGGCCCCAGCCAGTTGAGGTGCAACCTATCCAGCTTGTACAGGTCCCACCTCACCTAGAACCAGTCCCAATGCCCCAGAAATCTAAAGCCCTCCTTCCTGCACCATCTCTCCAGCCACGCATTCATCTGCTCTATCCTCCTATTTCTATACTCACTAGCTTGTGGCACTGGGAGTAATCCGGAGATTACTACCTTTGAGGTCCTGCTTATTAATTTCTTTCCTAGCTCTTTAAAATCTGCCTACAGCACCTCATCCCTCTTTCTACCTATGTCGTTGGTACCACTATGGACCACGACCTCTGGCAGTTCACCCTCCCCCTTCAGAATGTTCTGCAGCCGCTCAGTGACATCCTTGACCCTGGCACCAGGGAGGCGACATACCGTCCTGGAATCACATCTGCGACAACAGAAACGCCTGCCTGTTCCACTAACTATAGAATCCCCTATCACTATTGCTTTCCTGATCTTCCTCCTCCCCCTTTGTACAGTTAAGCCACCCATGGTGCTGTGGACTTGGGTCTGGTTGCACTCCCCAGAGGAACCCACTCCCTCATCAGTATTCAGAACTGAATACTGGTTAGAGAGCGAGATGCACGTGGGGGAGTCCTGAACTACCTACCTGGTCCTCCTTATCTGTCTGGTGGTCATCCTGCAACTCTCTTAAGCTGCAGGATGACCACCTCCTGAAATGTGCGATCCACGTCGCTCTCAGCCTCGCGGATGCACTGCAGTGATGCAAGCTGCTGCTCAAGCTCCAAAACTCGGAGCTCGAGCTCCTCCAGCTGACACTACTTCCTGCACCTGTGGCCGTCCAGGACACGGGAAGCATCCTGGACTTCCCACATGGCACAGGATCTGCACTCGACGGGACTATGTCTCCATTTATTAGACTACTAACTCAACTTAACTTACACTTAAAGACAAAAGTACACTTAAGACTTAGTACCATCTCTTTGCATAATGCTTAAATCAACATTTCTACATTGTCAATATGTTCATTAGCTGCATATGCCTCTAATTTCAACAGTTTATTCCAAGTGCTTTTCCTGTTAGCATTTTGTCCCCCACCTCAGGTCAGTTGTGGCATCCCCACTAACTCACCAGCTAAGATCTTCCTATTTCTACTAATTACGTGATTTTGAATGATCATTTTGATTATCACAAAAGGCTACCATTTTTGATTGCTACCATTTGCAATTCACACTATGTTCATTTGTGTTTTGTTGAGCATCCCAATATTATATTTTGATTTACAGCAATAACCGTTCGTATCCTTGGCTAGAGATCGACACTCCAGTAGCAGCTGAGATGGTGAAGTTATTTACTAAATGTGTTGATTATCTGCATCAAAGTTTTAAAGGTAAGTTCTAATTTAATTAGGCAAATTCTTCAATTCTGGAAAGGAAGGGGGATTTTAAGAAATATGCATTAGGTTTATGTGTAAAATTATGGAGTTATTCATGATTGCTTAAAAATAACTAATATTAATCCCAGGTACCAAGTAATTCACAATACAATAATATTAAATTATATAAATGCAAATTCTTTCTCTTTATCACATTGTCAGACCATCCCAAAGTGCTTCACATCCAGTGAGTTATATTTTGAAATGCATCCTCTGTTGTTTAGATAATTTCAAGGAAAATGCCACATAATGGGCGTAAGCATAAACTGTTTTCTTCACTTTTTTTTTAGCCTCAAGCAGTTGTGGCATTTTTTTCTTCATTGCACACCAATATTATTCTTCCTTTTTTTCCTTACAGATAAACTAATTCCTGACCAGCGAGGAGCTCTGTGGTTCCATTTGATGCATTATTGTGAAACTTGCACTTTACCCAAAATGCCTGAGTATATCTTATATACCTACCATTCTGAATATTCAAAGCTGCCGTGGAGAGAGTTGTCCCCTGACCAAACCTTAATGGAAGAGTTCTTTAAAGTAGGTCACTTAGTGAAAAGTTGTTTTAATGTGACTTTCAATATAATTTTCAATATATGCTTTTAGACTTTCTACAAACAAAGTTAAGTATATTCAACAGTTTTGCTATAACTATTGATTTTACAGGTTCTGAGTACAAGTCAATATTTGTGTCTTGCTGCTTTTATTGTAAGTACAGTCAAGCCCACTTAATGAATGACCTGATAAAAGAATAAAACATTTAAGAGAATAAAATTTCCATGCACAAATTCCCTTTCTGTCTTTTCCAATGATAGCTATCCCTGTTAAATGAATAAAATGTTTAAATGAATTGTAAACATCTGGATTTATTCATTAAGCCTCTCTAAAGCCGATATATTAAGCGTTTTTTGCCAATCATTGTGTAAAGCACTTTTTACAAGCGTTTTTGTCTAGGTGTTTAAATCGCCTAATCTTTTTGAGTCTTTTTCACCTTTTCAGGTGCTAGGGCTCAAGCACTTTTGGCGATCAATGCGACATGTGCTTTTGTTTAAGTGTGAAAACGGCTTCATCAGATGCTATTGCTCAAGCTTCGTGACACTTATAACCTACCCATGGTTTATTAGTTTTACTGTTAAGTACTAGATGGTATTGCTAGATGCCCTACAACCCTCCGAGATAGGAACATAGGAACAGGAGTAGGCCATTCAGCCCCTCGTGCCTGCTCCGCCATTTGATAAGATCATGGCTGACCTGTGATCCAGCTCCATATACCTGCCTTTGGCTCATATCCCTTAATACCTTTGGTTGCCAAAAAGCTATCTGTCTCACATTTAAATTTAGCAATTGAGCTAGTATCAGTTGCCATTTGCGGAAGAGAGTTCCAAACTTCTACCACCCTTTGTGTGTAGAAATGTTTTCTAATCTCACTCCTGAAAGGTCTGGCTCTAATTTTTAGACTGTGCCCCTGATGATCCGGATTCTTTCCCCTCAGTCTGGTTCAGTAATAACTGAAGTCGAATACATTTTAAAGTTCAACACATCTTTAATAGCAGGGTTCTTAGTCTGCAGCATTGATTTGGACTCCTGATAGAGTCCCTCTATGCTGGCAGAGCAAGAACAAAAACATACAGAAATCCACACGTTTTTATACAGATGAATAGGGTTGGAACATACTTAACGAGGGTCAACACCAATCATAAGCCGGGCATAGGTTGCCATGCGAGGTTACATTATTTCCGGCCAATCCTAAATCGTCCATGTGCTGATCATGCTGCTGTTAGACATCAAAGGGGATAACTTCCTCACTTTCCAACTTGGAATGTTCTTCCCTGTTCCTTCTGTTCCTTATCTCCCAACCTGGAATGTCTTTCAACTTTGGCTAAGCTCGTTCCCTATATTGATCTGCCATAAACATGGAGACATTCAGACCAGTCCTTGACTCACATCAAAGACCTATCATTGATAAGACAATGCAGGCCTGCTGACGAAGCAAACATATGGCCCAGCAGGAGGGCCAGGCCACTTGTATCAATCTCAGTTACTAACTAATTAACCCTTTCTAACCATTTTGCATTCTGCTTCTTTGCCACGTAGGCATTTTAATATTTTACTAAAAACTGACCACGTAGGGATTCTCATTCCCCCCTTTTATCATATCATGATAACCAATTATTACGGTGCTCACTGGTTCTGCAGATTCTGCAGTGCAGCAACATTTAAGTAAGCAATAAACTATAAGAATTATAACAATGAATATGACTAGCCCTTGAACTAGAGAAGTCCCAATAGAACACAGACATGTTTCATCAATACGCCTTTGTACTCTTATCTGTTCTCAGGAACAGACTCCTTCTAAACATCTCTCAAGTAAGCTGCGAATGTCCTTGGTCAGCTAAACCTATTCATGTTAGTTTGAAAAGGCTAACATAGTCAAATATCCTATGGTGATTTATATTTTGTTTCCAGCCTAACTAGACTGAATGGTACCTTTCAGACCATTTTACACCTGTGAATTGGTGCCCTCCCCATTATATCCCTTAATCCAAATTCTCCCTACAATATCCCATTAGATGCTGTACCTCATCTTAACCAGGTTCCCTTCGTGTTGGCCACCAGTCCGGGTGGAAGAGAGGCAGAGCATCTGATAATCCTATCAAACTATAATTGTCTTCCCTTTTACATGCACCTTACCCCAGCGGGTGCTACTCCCGGTACCATTAAGATGTGTTCTTAGTTGAAACCACAGAGACAATGGGGACATTCTCACCCAGGCTCTGTTTTACTATCTTTGCCAAACCCTTCATCCTCTGCTTACATTTATTACATGCAATGAAAATCAAGAAGCACATTACAACAAACTGCACTACGACTAATACATATGAAACTAATCTAATCCAAAGATGGATCTGTATATTCAGTCCCAAATTCCAGAGGTCATTTCACCAGGTGGTGACTTTAATTTGGTCAATGTCATGCTTAATGTTACTGTCCTGTTGTAGGTTATAATAAACCTTCTGGGAGAGGCGTATCTCCATTCGCAATGCTTCCAAGTATTTAGGCAACAGGGGTGTCAGATACCCAAATGTGTCCTGATATGCTTTTAAGTCCTTTCTGACATTCTCAGAAACTTGTACGGTGGTGAGGTTATGCCGATGTATCTCTACCAGTTCCTCGGGTCCAATCCGAACCAGGACTTCAGAAATGGAGTAGAATTCTGGACTTAAAATATCACAAGTTAGATTGGCATATTTAAACGTTTTCAAATTAGTTGTAACACAATATTCGCCCTCTCCGGCATATACCACTTGAGTGGGTTTTAGATCCGCCTCTAGGGCCTCCATGGTACAGTTAATATCCCGATTGGTACCGGTATTATTAAACCCACACTGTGCTTCTAGGCTGTGTCCAACACTATGTGGACACACAGTGACAACATGTCTAGTAACACATCCCTTTAATTTTGTTCCAGCCAATCAACTTAAATCTACGTCCTCTAGTTCTTGAACCCTCTGCTAGGGGAAACAGGTACTTCCTGTCTACTTTATCTGGGCCCCTCATAATTTTGTAATTTTGTATCCATCGTGCGGATATCTTCTAAATATTGTTTCTCCCAATTTTATTGTTAACTGATGGGAACCTAACCCCGAATTTTGGAAATCCAAATTACTGTGTCCCTCTTTACTTTAATTTCAGTCCTTTTGATTGATACCAGTGTTTCCTGACTGTTTCATTAATTAGTTGGTTTCTCTATGGACCATGTGTCAGTGCCTTGTTTAAAAGGATTTCTCACTCGCCTGGACCACATTAACCATTTTCCTGTTGTGCTGTTGTCAAGTAACTGAGCCTGTCTGAGACTCATTCTTCAATGTATCTTCTTCATGTATCTCCGCATACTAGCAGCATCTCATAGGAATGAGCTTAGTGTTCTTGGATATTAACTTTCTGCTGGCCAGTCTCTTCTTCCTCATGGTATTTCCGAACATTTTCCATGGCACACATCATATGTCCTGTTGGATTCAGTCCTGTAAAAGCAACTGGTTTGTTTAAAGAGTGGTTGCAATAGCTCACCAGGCCACAGGCCTTTGTAATCATGTTCTTCATCCTGGTCTCCGTTTCAGATGATGGCAACATACATTTGTATCTTTTATGTCCACTGTAGCCATTCTTAGGTTTTCAGGTTATCTTATCAAAAAGATCAGGGGTATCTAGAGTGCTTATCTCCCCCTGCATGGTCCCGATGTCAGGGTAGTGGCCAGGCTATTGAGTGTAGTTTTCTCATTATTCATTATAGGCAAGGACACAAATATCTCCACGAGAAAGCTATCAATTTACTATTCTCAACTACACTTTCCTGACTTCCACTAGATTGTATATTTATGCCAGATTGATTTTTTATCATGCCCAATTCAATGACTTTAGAGAAATTCCCATATCTCCCCACCTCGAGCATTCTGTCTCGGAAGACAACAAATAGGTTAAAACAAAACAAATCAAAATGTTTTCAAAAGAAGAGAATCAGGTTGATATCACCACGCTGCGACATTTGGTATCCGCTGATGTCTGCAGCTAAAGTCTTAAATCTTTAACACCACTGGATCGTTTCCTGCACCAAATTTCTCCAGCAAAGGTTGCACCGTAACTTTGTAACTACTCTTGGTAATCCTGCACCATCAACACTCACGTGGTCCCAAAAAAAAAACCAGGGTCACCTGTTTTAAAAGAAACACAGAAAATCCATTGCGGCTCTTCTTGAGAGCCCAAGTGATTAATTTGTCAAATCTTCATTTATTATTTATTTATCCAAAGGAATAATCCCTATACCCGAAACAAATTTAGAAAACAAAACAGGAGAGAGAATTTGCCTAGTTCCACTCTCTCCCTCTCTCTGAAGCACGCAGCCTGTCTGAAATAAACACTGTCTCTTCCACATGCAGATGCACGCAGGGCTGCAGACTGGAATTTCTAACTCCAAGTCCTGATCTCTGTGTTTTCAAGATGTAACCACATTAAGCAGATATCATTAGCAGCCGCCTGCTAAGATACGTTATATTCCTCTTTTATTAATTTATTAATGGTTTGGGCATGTGTTTCTAGCACTGTAGCTATCCTTTGCAAATATATGGTCAGCATTTGATCCTCAGACAATTCCTTATCTGTATTTTCATTTATCTTTTAATATATCTTTAATGCGAGACCCTAAATCTCTGACCTTTTGATCTAATGTTGTCAAATCAATGGTGTTAACAACTGAGGCAAAGGCACTTATCACAGATCTTTACGTCTCCATATTTGCCTATCTCTTTTTACGATGTCCACCCTCCATTCCATGTCGCTCTTTGTTTTAACACTTGAGTTAGGAGGTGTTGATCTAATTGTTGAGTTTTCTTAGCAGTCTCAATGCGAGTTATATAATTTGTCAGGGAAGGTCTCCCCTCTTTGGTCAGATCTTGTATTCTACTATTAATTTCAAATAAAATTGAATAGCCCCAGAACTTGTCAAAACTTCCTTATCATACTGTGGCAGGGTAAAACTGATAGGCGTTTAGTACCCTGTGTCAGTACATAGCTCAAGTAATGGACTTCCAATTGTCTAACCTATGCTTCCTTTTCATATGATTTGTTTTACATTCCTTTCTTATCAATTTTTCACTGCAGCGTGAAAACTTATATCTCAGTCAATTGTAGCCTTTGGCGTTTCCGAGTGATTGGGACAATTTTACTAATATAACCTATACCAATTGTTACCTCATGTTCACCTGTGTTCTGGGCAAGCCTCAAACAGTTCTCAACCGACTGGGTCATTTCTATCTGTTTGAACTGCTCTTGGCATGACAGTCTGGCTTCTTGGGATGGAAGGGGTTAATATTAACTTGCTCTTGTGGTAGGAGTAACTTGATCCTTCTCCCTTTTGAGATTAAGTTCCCACCTTCAAAATTTCACTTCACACAGGTTTGACTGATTTTTTACTTCTCACATTTGTGGATGGCTTTATACTATATTTTTGCACACTATTTTTTCACATACTTTTAGTGGATGTGATTATAATCAACGCTGCGAGCTGTTCCAGCTTTCCGACTTTTCCTATCACAATGATACTAGATAGTTTTTTAATCTATCCCGTTAATTTTTAACCTCTTTTTAAACCACAGCCAATCACAAAATAAACATTCAAAATGCCAATTTTTTGAAGATCCCATGTCTGGAATTTAACATGCCCACACTTTATAAGAACCAGAATTTAATAGGTCACTTAACCTCAATAACTCCAATTTTAATTCGGCAGTATCAGAATTAAACACACGACAAGACAGATACATTACACAAAGGAAGAAAACACGTAAGACACAGTAAGAAGGGGGCGTGGCCCACAACACCGACAAAAAAAACACTGATCAAGGACAGGCTTTTTAAAGGGACAGTACACTTAAACAACAAAACCTTTCTTTTTTGGGTCTCTGTCTTTTAAACATTTGTCCAGTCATTTAATTCTATCCATATTTTTTACAGTACTGTCTCCATAAAGCAATTAGTTCTTTGGCTGTGGTACCTCTGTTATTTTTCCATATTAATTCCTGAGCCTTTTTGGCGGCATCTAAGTTTTATCAATAGTTCCTGTTTATATCCAATCATCAGGAACTTAAACCCTGACAACCCTCAGTGATATTAACCACTGACCTACCGCTTACAAGTTATTCCCTCAGTGATATTCGACCACTGACCTCTTCCTGCTATTTCTGTGTATTCGCCAGACTGACTTGAATCTTGTAAGGACGCCACGCGAGTGTTAGCGATTGGACGATTCGTCGTCAGACTGACGGATTGGAGGAAAACCGACATAGTAAATTAAGACTACTTACATCGGGGCGCCATTTCCTTCCTCCGTGTCTGAGATAATCCGCCTCTTACTCCGCGAACTCTCGGTGAACGACCGTTAAGATCCCACCGCTGCCACCAAATGACGATCCGGATTCTTTCCCCTCAGTCTGGTTCAGTAATAACTGAAGTCGAATACATTTTAAAGTTCAGCACATCTTTAATAGCAGGGTTCTTGCTCTGCCAGCATAGAGGGACTCTATCAGGAGTCCAAATCAATGCTGCAGACTAAGAACCCTGCTATTAAAGATGTGCTGAACTTTAAAATGTATTCGACTTCAGTTATTACTGAACCAGACTGAGGGGAAAGAATCCGGATCGTCACCCCCTACTCCTAGAATCCCCAACCAGCGGAAATAGTTTCTCTCTATCCACCCTATCCGTTCCCCTTAATATCTTATAAACTTCAATCAGATCACCCCTTAACCTTCGAAACTCTAGAGAATACAACCCCAATTTGTGTAATCTCTCCTCGTAACTTAATCCTTGAAGTCCGGGTATCATCCTAGTAAACCTACGCTGCACTCCCTCCAAGGCCAATATGTCCTTCCGAAGGTGCAGTGCCCAGAACTGCTCACAGTACTCCAGGTGCGGTCTAACCAGGGTTTTGTATAGCTGCAGCATAACTTCTGCCCCCTTGTACTCCAGTCCTCTAGATATAAAGGCCAGCATTCCATTAGCCTTATTAATTATTTTCTGCACCTGTTCATGACACTTCAATGATCTATGTACCTGAACCCCTAAGTCCCTTTGGACATCCACTGTTTTTAACTTTTTACCATTTAGAAAGTACCCTGTTCTATCCTTTTTTGATCCAAAGTGAATGACCTCACTTTTGTCCACATTGAATTCCATGTGCCACAGTTTTGCCCATTCACCTAATCTATTAATATCCCTTTATAATTTTATGTTTCCATCTACACTGCTTACAATGCCACCAATCTTTGTGTCATCGGCAAACTTAGATATGAGACTTTCTGTGCCTTCATCTAAGTCGTTAATAAACATTGTGAATAATTGTGGCCCCAAGACAGATCCCTGCGGGACTCCACTAGTCACATCCTGCCAATGTGAATACTTACCCATTATCCCCACTCTCTGTCGCCTTTCACTCAGCCAACTTCCTAACCAAGTCCGTACTTTTCCCTCGATACCATGGGCTTCTATCTTAGCTAACAGTCTCTTATGTGGGACCTTATCAAATGCCTTCTGAAAGTCCATATAAATAACATCCATTGACAGTCCCCTGGCCACTACTTTAGTCACCTCTTCAAAAAATTCAATCAGGTTTATCAGGCACGACCTACCTTTCACAAGTCCATGCTGGCTCTCTGATTAACTGAAAATTCTCGAGATGTTCCGTCACCCTATCCTTAATTATAGACTCCAGCAATTTCCCCACAACAGATGTTAGGCTAACTGGTCTATAATTCCCTGGTTTCCCTCTCTTTCTTAAAAAGCGGAGTGACGTGCAATTTTCCAATCTAGAGGGACAGTTCCTGAATCTAGAGAACTTTGAAAGATTATAGTTAGGGCATCTGCAATCTGCTCACCTACTTCCTTTAAAACCCTGGGATGGAAACCATCTGGTCCTGGGGATTTGTCACTCTTTCGTGCTATTATTTTCTTCATTACTGTTGCTTTACTTATGTTAATTTTATCGAGTCCCTGTCCCCGATTCAATATTAGCTTTCTTGGCATTTCCGGCATGCTATCCTCTTTTTCTACTGTAAATACTGATCAAAGTAATTATTCAACATGTCCGCCATTTCCCCATTGTCAATGGCAATATCCCCATTTTCAGTTTTTAAGGGGCCAACACTGCTCCTGACCACCCTCTTTTTCCTAATATAACTATAAAAGTTCTTCGTATTGGTTTTGATATTCCTTGCAAGTTTATTTTCATACTCTCTTTTTGTAGCTCTTACTATCTGTTTTGCGACCCTTTGTTGATCTTTGTATCTTTCCCATTCGCCAGGATCTGTGCCTTTTTTGCCTTTTTGTGTGCCCTTTCCTTATGTCTTATACTGTCCCTTACCTCTTTAGTTGTCCATGGCTGTTTTTTTTGGCAAGTAGAGTTCTTGCCTCTCAGGGGTATAAACCGATTCTGTATCACGTTAAATGTTTCTTTAAACATTTCCCACTGATCATCAGTCGTTTTACTCATTAACAGATTTGCCCAGTTTACTGTGGACAGTCTCTGTCTCATCCCATTGAAGTTGGCCTTACCCAAGTCTAGAATCTTAGCAGCTGATTCACTTTTTCCCCTTTCAAACACTACATTGAACTCGATCACTCTGCATTCCTCCAATTCTGGCCTCTTGTGCATCCCCGATTTTAATCGCTCCCCCTTTGGTGGCCATGCCTTCAGCTGCCTCGGTCCAAAGCTGTGGAATTCCCTCCCTAAACCCCTCTGCCTCTCTACCTGTCTCTCCTCCTTTAAGACGCTCCTTAAAACCTATCTCTTTGACCAAGCTTTTGGTCACCTGTCCTAAACTCTCCTTATGTGGCTCAGTGTCAGATTTTGTTTAATAACGCTCCTGTGAAGCGCCTTGGGACGTTTTACTACGTTAAGGCGCTATATAAATGTAAGCTTTTTTTGATGTAATTAATCTGATTTTTAACGGTCCTTTCTTTTTAAAGATTTGTTTTGCTGCACTATAATATGTATATTGTAATGAAGCAAGTGACATAAATACATTTTCAGTTATCTATAACTGTGACTACTTTTACAGTACTGTAATTGCAATCCAGTTTGCATTCCATTGTTAGCTTCTTGCCAAACTTGATACAACAGTTAAAACTGATAAAACAATGGAACGGTTAAGTGAATAAAATTACTCGGCAAAATAATTATTCATTTAACAGTTTTGCACTGTAGTACTATTCAAATATTTTTACACTCAAATGAAGACGAATGGTGCTTTCTGGCACTCCTGGTCAAGCAGTTATAACCGCTTAAAAATCAATAACTCCATCATTGCTAAAGCAATGAAAAAGGACATTGCCAGATGATGTAAATATGGATTGGTCAGCCATTAGATCATTAAGTAGAGCGAAGATGTCCATCCAAATTTAGTCTGAGATGGAGAAATATTTGGGAGTATCAGTGGAGAGTAATGTTGCAGAGGAGGTGTTGTGAGCTAAGGGAATTGGCTCTTTCAGGTCAACACCAGTGTAAGACGCCAGGTTTTTCTTTTTTTTTGTTTGTGGAGATATGATTGTAATTGGCAGTGACTCTCTAATAGTTCAGTGGAATATTCAACTGTTCAGTGTTTATGTTTAGTGTTATTTTAGTTTAGCTCTGCATAAACCGTGATGGTGATTCTCAGTATTTAATACCCAGCTATTGATCTTGTCTTCCAGGTCGAGAGAGGAAGTCCAAAGAGCTGTTTCCTATTTTTAGGAACTTTGTTGTGTGAAGTTAACTGGGTCAGTGTTCTTTCTGATGCTTGGAATCCCCAACCCCTCTTGCAAACACAAACTATGGTTGTCTATTTGTTGTTTATGATGGTTTTTCTATCAAAAGAGGATGAACTTATAAGTAAACCAGTAAGTAGTTTTGTATTTTATTCTCTTGACTAGCTTTCGAGACCTTTAAAAAGTACAGTACCTTATTAAAGCAAAAGATCCTATTTTATTTTTTTGAGTAACTGAACATCATGGTAATTTGTTTGTTGTAATTGATACCATTTTCTCAGCTAAAATGTAATTCAGAAAGCCTACTTTATAACTGATCCAGAAAAGTAATTCTAAAAATGCAAGATTAAAATTTTATTTTAGAATTTTGGAAAGCTAGCAAATTTGCACTTAAGTCCATGTGCACAGAGCCAAATGTCACAGCCAAATGTGAGATATAACTAACTATCTGCGCAACTAAAGCTGATCGCATAATTCAAGGACATTAAACTTACAAAGTCATCCTTACTAGTAGAGGTATCGCAATGTTCACTGTCACGAACTACAAACTTGGAGATTTAAAAAGGAACAGAAACTTATGGTGCCTTGCTCCAGGGAGGGGGTGGTGGGGGTGATAGAATCAGCAGGTGCGGTCAACTGGATGCATCTCCAAGAAATAACATAAATGACTGGAAAATGTCACCAACACTTTTTTGGCCAGGGATAAGTTTGGTGTGGGAAACCTGAGGAAAAAGGAAGAAAGTAAAAAGCACTAAAATGGGCAATGTGTGCTCTTTACATTTCCGAAATGTAGGTTTATAACCAGCATTAGGAATTAAGAGAACATCAATTAGATGGCTTTTGTATTATGAAAAAAATATTTATTTTGATAAGTACAAAAATTCTGATTTGCAGTGGTATTTTTGTCCACTGTCCAAAAGTAGCAGTATAGAAACTTGACATTTCAATAAATTCATGTGTATTTTTGTACCTTTTTAAATTTTTGTTACTGTGATATATTGGTTTTGAAAAGTGATGCAAAATATTGCTTCTAGAAAAATTGAAATCTTCACAAGCATATGGGTGCAGTTACACCTATTTGATTCTTAGATGATTTGGAAGAATTTTACTGTTCCAACGTGGATCCTTTGATGAAAAATGCTAAATAATCATGCTTATTTATTTAAATGTATTCATAAGTTAGGTTTTACTAACCGAACTGTTAATGCTCACCTCTGCAGGAATCTCCATTACAGAGCCTTCTTGGGCAATCGAGTGCACTACCCTGGCATTTTGTGGACATTGTATCATACCAAAATGTCATCAGCTACTTCAGTAGCCACTACTCACCCTCTGTTGTCATTTTAAAAGATCCATCAGCTGAACTGATACTGAAGCTTTTAAAAGTTGCTGCAGGTTTTAGTGAAACCTTGAACATACACATTGTAAGTAGATATAGAAAGAGTTGTATTTGTTTGGTTCAGGATGAAATATGTTGAATTTACATGAATTAGGAAAGTAATCATTGTCTTCCAGTACATGATGCACCACCATTCTTGCCTCTGGACATTATTCACTGATTGACTAAATGTATCTCTGTGCTTATACTACAGATCAGCTCATACATTTATTCAATAATAGTATGTGTGTGACATCAAAGCATCTCTGAGATCAGACACAACCTGCATCCCAATGTGCAGTGCAATCAATGCAAACTCGTTATAAATGTTGGAAAACAAAACCAATGAAGTTGAGGCTAAATAATACCTGCCACTTGTTTTACCCTGAAACCCATGCTGGTATGGATGTTGTGAATTTCTGAATCCACTATTGCAGAATGACCCCAGATTCTATACAACCAGAACTCTACAACGGATGCATGAAAGAGAAGAAAGACACTGAACAACTAGTTCAGCAGTAAGGGCCAAGAGGGGAGAAAAATTCAGATTGATTTAGTCGTAAATGATGAATGTGAAAGCTATGCACCAATTATAGCCTTCCATTCATCTGGTTTGATCATTGCGTAGGAAATTTCTAAATATCCCGTGTTCACATAATAAAAGCACAGTTGTATCTATGAGGAAATTGTTTTTACTTTAATCTCGTATTAGTGAATACAATGAAATGTGAGTACTTTAATTGCTAATTCTGTACCTATGGTTTCTTTAGGATGCTACACATAAATGCAGGGCATATGTCCACCAAGTTGTCCAGTGCCTCATCACTTTGGATCAGAATGCTCAGATAGTCCATGCTCAACTAGAACATGAGATGATAAAGCTATTGGATGATATTGTTATTTTTAACCCACCAGGTCAGTGCAGTCTGAAAACTATCTCGGGTGTAGTTTGTTTTCTTATGTCAGTGGTAATTTGGTTTCCAATTTTGATTAATGCAATTTCTAAATATTAGTGTTGTAGCTTTTATGTGTGTTATTACATTGTGCACTGTGTGGCATGCTTTTCATCTTGCTATAACAGCTTGAAAACAAGTACACTTGATCATATATTTGTGGAAAATGTAGAAGCAATAGGCCATCTGTACTGCCACAGCATCTCTATGTGAATGGAACAGGAACAACATAGAGATGAGATGCCCAACCACTGCTCTGAATCAAACATGAACATACAAAAAAAGATAGGGAAAGACCAACTGATCCATCCAGACATGTTGCAGCCTACATCCACCATCAACCCATTTTGCCTCTACCCCTCATCATCAATTTAGGAAAGAACTGTGAAATTCTTCTAAGATTGCCAAAGACAGTCAAGCAAGCTACATGAGACTGCAGTTGCTTGTACCATTATTTACAGCTAATCTTTCACTTACCTTTAATAACTTCAGGTGTGCTTCACTCACAGTAAGGATTGCCTTAAGTGTAGGAACCACATTGTGGATATGGTGAAAACTTGCCCAGATGCATGCTCACACACTCAAGCACACACACGAAAGTTTATTTTAAATAGGAAGAAACATAGAAACATGAGTAGGCCATTCAGCCTCTCAGGCCTGTTCCGTCATTCACTCAGATCACGATTGATCTGTACCTCAACTTAATTTACCTGCCTTTGATCCAAATCCCTTGATACCCTTACCTAATAAAAAATCTATCAATCTCAGTCTTGAAAATTTCAGTTGACCCAGCATCTACAGACTTTTGGGAGAAAGAGTTCCAGATTTCTGCATTTATAAATATACTTTCAAAAATCATAATCAGGTACATCTGAAGGTAAGTTGGTAATTGCCCTATTGTATTATTTAGTTAAATTTACTGACTAATCATCGGTTTTTCATGAGTAGTATTTTTCTTCGTATCCCTTCCTCAGATGTGGACAATCAAATGCGTCACATGGCAATAAGCAGCCTTTTTATGGAAGTACTGATGATGCTAAATAACACCAGTGTTACATCAGCAGAATCACTGCGAGTGAGTTTAAGGTCTTGGACCGAGACTAAGGTCCACTATAATCTGGTATTACCACTACTGACTGCAACTTGTCAAAGTCTGGCATCTGTCAAACACATGGCAGAAATGACTGAAGGCTGCATCATGGCTTATTTCAAGGATGGTAAGTAGTATGTGTACGTTTGAGGAACTGATTTCATTTTCTTCACACTATAAATATATTTTACCAAGGTAGATGTGCCTGTAACATTTCAGGATTTTTACCTATTTGACCTGGAACATTAAGTTCACAGAGTTAACTTCCAGCAAGAGGCAAGCTGTCTAGGATGTTAAAGGCAAATTAATTGAAACACCAGACGAATCAGCTATCTCAGAATTGTGTATCCTTGCATCTCAGATCAGTATGAGACAATGGGGAATCTTCCAACATATACTATAGATGTTTGCATCTTACATTTTAGAATGGTTTTCATTCAGAGGTGCCCAACATGTGCATGGGGGCTTAGTTAAACAGATAGCACTGTGACTACTGACACCACTTTGTCAGCCAATGAGTTGGAGGCGGGCCAGGACTTACAGCCGGCAGGACTTAAAGCGAACCGCAGTAAACAGGAATCACCCGTAAAATCATATCTCCATTCTGGACGGGAATAGTGGTGTCACTATATGCAACCATTTTATTTTTTTAAACATATGCCAACTTCCAATCTAAAAACTTGTACAAAATAATTCTGCCCAAGCAACTTATTTGTGCACTTATAGCAATGATGGTCTTTAATGAAACGGATTTTTCTAATTTGTTTTTACTTATTTTTATGGTTTTAGTAAGTAAGATGTGTATTATTTTTGTCTAGGAGCATGTCTTGATCAGTATTTTGGATGGGGACCAATTTTAGTATCTCTTCAAGTGCCGGAACTAACTGCGGAAGAATTTCTGAAAGAGTGCTTGGATTTGGGAAGTTACTTGACGCTTTATGTGTACATTCTTCAGCTTTTGAACATGGAGCAGACTTTGTCCAATGAAATGAAAATGCTAGTTCTACTTAACAAATGGATAGAGCAAGTCTTTCCTAGGTAATATTGATTAAATAAGAGTATCTTATGGGAACTATATATTTTAAGTGGATCTGAAAGAATTTTGTTAATTTTCTTTTAAATGGAGATGGAAATGCCAGGCTGACATAAGAGAGTGCTTTGTTTAATCTGCATGGAACCTTCATGTCCAGACCCACAACTGTGTCAGAAAAAAATCCAATTCCATGTTTTAATTTAATGGAACAAGTGTCAAATAATAAAGAAAGAAAGACAATTCAAAATTATACAGGGCATTATCCTGTCTCTGAAAAGTCTTAAAACACTTCTCAGCAATGAATTACTTCAAATTGCTGTGACTTATTACATAAGCAAATATGACAGACAATTTGCGCAGTAATATTGCACAAATAACAATGAGATGATTGATTAGTTTTTTTTGGTGGTATTGGTAAGGGAGGAGCGTTGGCCAGGCTGCCTGGAGAACTCTTTGCTCTTCTTTGAATAGTGCCATGGGACCTGTTAAGAAGTGCATTTGTGACATCAGTGCTACAGTTTAATCGGCTAAGACTTCAAATAGAATTTATAATCAAACCTCCAAAAGTAACATCTTCTGGGGGGAAACACATACTTTTAAACCTTTGAACATCACCAGGTTTATTTGCCCAGGTCCAGTCAGGCTACAGGCGCTATCAAGTATCAGCGGTACTTCTGGTTTTGATGCTGAAATATGCATCAAAGTTTTTAGGGTTGCTTCTATAATATGACTATCAATCTTCCAGTTCTTGTCATTTGAATGGTTTAAAAAATGACCTTTGGAATCTACATACTTGTAAAGTTGTTCCCATCTTCAAATGGATAATGGAGGAAAATGCTAAAAGAGAGATTTTAAAGTCAGAACATGTACAGGAAAAACAGTAAAATTTAAGTTAAAAATAAAAAAGGATAACAAGACGAGCACAAATAAAGTTTGTTAAATAATTGTTATGTAAGTTTATGCTTTATATATTTTAGGCACTTTGGGTAAAAATTACAGCAGTAAAGGCATTTCTGATATTTGTGTAGCTTCATTTCTATAATAGTGGATTTTTTTCACTGTGTAGCAAGTGAACTGAAAACAAACAAGAGTGGTCAACCAGGGCAACTAGGGATTTCCCTGAATCTGAAGATGCTCTTAAGGGTTGATATTCTCAGAATTATGGATTTGATTTTATAAAAATAAAATTTACCTTTTCAGACTTTTAGAATTGTGATTATTAATCTGGTAGAGATTTTGAATTCTGCTGAAAGTTAACACTGCTAATTTGTTTTAAACAGTAATGCAAATGATGAGGTCAAGCTGTTCCTGTGGTGGCACAAAGTATTGCAATTAACATTGATCCAGCTTGAGCAGAACGATGTAACTGCACTGGAATTTTTGATGAGGATACTAAATACATTGCAAATGAAACAGAGTCATCTTGCAGAGGAGAGGCTCTCTTCTGGAATTCTGGGAGCTATTGGTCTTGGAAGGAAGTCTCCCCTCTCAAACAGGTGGGGCATTTTGTGTGAAGTCTAGCAAAAATAAATATTTTTGTGATTTTGCTTTTCTCACTGTTCTCAAAAACTAATTTATAAATTAGTATGATTCCTTCAGACTTTGAAACAGACCACAAATCAGTCTTAGTTTTTCATGTTCACACATGTAATCTTTCATATTTAAGTTATATATAATTCATGTAAACCATAGATATTTTGTCAACTGTATTCAAGATTCAGATTTTTTTATTAAAATGCATCTCTCATCAAGCCACTTTACAAAATCAATATCAAAATATTCAATATCACTAAATTATCTAGTTTGTAATGCTCAGCACACTAAATACTACCAACTTTTTAATGGGTTTCACCTAGAAACAGCAGCATATATTATAAATCTGATTGCTTCTGCATAAAATGTTTTTTTTACTTTGCTTTCCTAAATGAATGAGGTTTGAAAATTGTGTATTTTATATCCCAGGTCTATAGAATTCTTAATATGGCTATAAAATATGTAAATGAGTTATGCATTTATCAGGATTGCAATGTTTTGTTTAAAATTTAAAAAACTTTAGTTGATCAGGATTGTATATTACAATGCAGTTACACAATCACAGGAGTCCAGATGAGTTTGTAAATGCTACACTTTCACAGTTTGATATATCTCAATCCCTCACATCTCTTCTTGGCCTTACTGAAGGTGGCTGGCATACCCCACTCCCTTTGCCCTACCATTGGTGGATGTACCTTCTGCCATCTACGCCCTAAACTCTGGAATTCCCGACCTAAACCTCTCCACGTCTCCTATTTTAACACCCTCCTTAAAACCCACCTCTTTGACTGAGCTGTTAGTCACTGCTCATATTTCCTTTTTTGGCACGGTGTCAGTTTATGTCTGATTATGCTTCTGTGAAGTGCTTTGGGAAGTTTTTCTACATTAAAGCAGCTATACAAATGTACGTTGTTGTTGAGGCTTTTGAATAATACAATATGGAGTTCTCATAATTATAAAGATTGCTCAAACTTTGCCCTTGTGATTTATTAGGTAAGAACCACTCAATTGTGTCAGGGGTTTTGAACATACCTATTGTTCATATGAATTGCAAGCCAGTTACTCTTAATAACTGCTTGGAATGTTTCAGAACTAAAAGGTTTTGAACAATCATCATGCCTTAAATCAATAAAATATCTATCATGAAGTCAAACAATGTAAAATAGATTAAATTATTACTTTATGATTTAGAATAAATGTAATATGTAGCAAAATTATAAATCCTGTGTGATCACATTTTATTTACTGAGAAACCAAGGTGAAGGCTAAAGTCTACAGTGCAAGGCATCAGAAGATTTAAAAGAGAATAAGAGGTAAAACAGGAAGTAATGATTAGGTGTCACAGGCTTGTGTTTTAGAAGCCTAAAAATTGTAGAGAAAGGGTAAGGAGTTGCACAGTTTTGAGATCCTGCAAAACAGTGAGTTAGAATAGGAAAGTTTGCCGTGAGTCTTTGCAGTCCCCACATCATATGTCAAGCAAACACAAATATATTAGTGCCTTCCTTTACACATCCATTTCCTTGAAATTGAGATTTGTAGCCTTTCCTGGGCAACGGCTCTATATTAATTCAATCCCCTTTTCTTTTTATGCTGGTTGTTATTCAGATTTCTGATTGTACGTCTTTATAGGTTTCGAGTGGTGGCACGCAGCATGTCAGCGTTCCTACTGGTTCAGCTTCCTGCAGAGAACCGCATTCGACTGAAGCCTGGCACAGAACTACAGCTGTCTCCCAAAGCACAGCAGGTATTGAGAACTTACACAATTAGTTCAATACTGGATTTTTTCAGAAGATAAGGAAGGCCATTCATTCATCCATTCAGAAGCACTCTACAATATCTTCCACCCCTACCCCCACATTGTAGCATCGAATTGGTAAATGGTTTGAGGATTTTCACCCCGAGTACTCTATTCAGGAGTTCATTCCATGTGTTGATAACTTTGTGTGAAGGAGAATTTCCTGATATCAGTCCTAAATTTGTCTTTTACTAGTTTGAACGTGATTCTTTGCTCTACATCGATTTATCTTTTCATTCTCTTGCCTATCTTGCATAAGATTGCCTCTCAACTGCCTGCTTTCCTCATAACTTGGACCCTTGACACTTAGAGATCAGTCTTGTGGCTTTTCTCTGCACTATCTCCAGCGCTGTAATGTCTCTCCTGTTTGCAGCAACCAGAACTGGACACAGTACTCAAGCTGCAGTTTGACTGTACAATTTTATCAAACTTTCTCTGACTTGTATTCTATTGTTTTGGCTAAGTAATTCAACTTTCATTTGCTTTTGTTAATTGCTGCTGTGCATTGGTTGGACCTGTTGAACATCGATTCTACGAAGACTCCGAGGTCTCTTTTAACTTCATCCTTAGCTAATTCAGCACAACTCATGGAGTATGTGTTTTGCCCATTCTTTCTTCCTACGTGCAGCCTTTACATTGTTTGTATTAAATTTCATCCACCTATAGTCTGCCCACATACTTAGTTTGTCCAATTCATTCTAATTTCTGAGCTGCTTCCTTTGATTCCACTGCCCTTCCTAGTATGCCACCATCAGCAAACTTAACCACTTTGCATTGTGTTTTGAGTTCAGGTTATTATTATGTGGTGGCAGATACAAATCCATGAATGGTTGCCATATGTCAAGTATTTTATCATATAGGTCAGCATTCCTAATGTTATCTGGTAAGCCTCAGAGCTTTTCTTGCACGATATTTTGATCCGATTGGTACTGTCATAAGTATAACCAACTCCAGCATTTCTGTGCTTCTCCGGTTGCCAGCACTAGAAGTTTGAACTTGTGCTTTTTTTTAAAAAATGTTTAACAAAAGATGGAATAGATCCAAACTGGACCAATAAGTGTTTTGTCTGTAGCCCTTCTCCCTATTTATTCATGTTGTAAAGGGATAGTATGATGAATACATAAAAGCAGAAAATAAGACTAGAGGATTTCTTGATGGCTGAAACAAAATGGTCGGGCTTGCACTATTTTGTTCAAGTAGAATTGATAGATGTATACTTTGGTCACTGCCTTAGTAAGTTTAGGGAGTTCCAATCTTTAATTGGTTAGGTATGTGATATAAGCAAAGCTTTCTTCCTGCATAAAATAAGAAACATTTCTATACTGTAGTTTTTATCATAATAGATTGACAAGATGATTTTAAAATTGGCTTCAGACTGGTGTATATTTTTTGAAGCCCCCTTGTCTCTGTCAGGGGGGTGGCCAATGCATAAAACTGACAACATCTGTCCATATCTTTAATGAAAGTTGGCTATCCATGTCCTGTACTCAAAAACTAATTTGGCCAAAGTTTGCTTGGCCAACCGCCAAGCAATATTAATCTCTGTGGGCTGCCAGACTGGGGTAAGTTGACAATTCATCATCTCCAGTGGTTGACTCATATCTGGATATGCTTGAAAGAAAGATAGTTACCTCAACATTAACACCTGTAAAATGAAAGTTACATATTGGCATAAATATGCTGCCTAGATTATACCGAGAGGAGAGCGGGAGGCGATGGCGCCCGAGTGTAGAGCGGGAGCGGGAGGCGATAAAGCCCGAGTGCAGAGCGAGAGCGGGGGGTGATGAAGCCCGAGTGTAGAGCGGGGGGTGATGAAGCCCGAGTGTAGAGCGGGGGGTGATAGAGCCCAAGTGTAGAGAGGGGGATGATAAAGCCCGAGTGTAGAGCGGGAGCGGGGGGTGATAAAGCCCGAGTAGAGAGGGGCATGATAAAGCCCGAGTGTAGAGCAGGGGGTGATGAAGCCCGAGTGTAGAGCGGGGGGTGATGAAGCCCGAGTGTAGAGCGGGTGCGGGAGGCGATAGAGCCCGAGTGTAGAGCGAGAGCGGGAGGCGATAGAGCCCGAGTGTAGAGCGAGAGCGGGGGGCGATAGAGCCCGAGTGTCGAGCGGGAGCGGGGGGCGATAGAGCCCGAGTGTCGAGCGGGAGCGGGGGGCGATAGAGCCCGAGTGTCGAGCGGGAGCGGGGGGCGATAGAGCCCGAGTGTCAAGCGGGAGCGGGGGGCGATAGAGCCCGAGTGTCGAGCGGGAGCGGGGGGCGATAGAGCCCGAGTGTAGAGCGGGAGCGGGGGGCGATAGAGCCCGAGTGTCGAGCGGGAGCGGGGGGCGATAGAGCCCGAGTGTAGAGCGAGAGCGGGAGGCGATAGAGCCCGAGTGTCGAGCGGGAGCGGGGGGCGATAGAGCCCGAGTGTAGAGCGGGAGCGGGGGGCGATAGAGCCCGAGTGTCGAGCGGGAGCGGGGGGCGATAGAGCCCGAGTGTCGAGCGGGAGCGGGGGGCGATAGAGCCCGAGTGTCGAGCGGGAGCGGGGGGCGATAGAGCCCGAGTGTCGAGCGGGAGCGGGGGGCGATAGAGCCCGAGTGTCGAGCGGGAGCGGGGGGCGATAGAGCCCGTGTGTAGAGCGGGAGCGGGGGGCGATAGAGCCCGAGTGCAGAGCGAGAGCGGGGGGCGATAGAGCCCGAGTGTAGAGCGGGAGCGGGGGGCGATAGAGCCCGAGTGTAGAGCGAGAGCGGGGGGCGATAGAGCCCGAGTGTAGAGCGGGAGCGGGGGGCGATAGAGCCCGAGTGTAGAGCGAGAGCGGGGGGCGATAGAGCCCGAGTGTCGAGCGGGAGCGGGGGGCGATAGAGCCCGAGTGTCGAGCGGGAGCGGGGGGCGATAGAGCCCGAGTGTCGAGCGGGAGCGGGGGGCGATAGAGCCCGAGTGTCGAGCGGGAGCGGGGGGCGATAGAGCCCGAGTGTCGAGCGGGAGCGGGGGGCGATAGAGCCCGAGTGTCGAGCGGGAGCGGGGGGCGATAGAGCCCGAGTGTCGAGCGGGAGCGGGGGGCGATAGAGCCCGTGTGTAGAGCGGGAGCGGGGGGCGATAGAGCCCGAGTGCAGAGCGAGAGCGGGGGGCGATAGAGCCCGAGTGTAGAGCGGGAGCGGGGGGCGATAGAGCCCGAGTGTAGAGCGAGAGCGGGGGGCGATAGAGCCCGAGTGTAGAGCGGGAGCGGGGGGCGATAGAGCCCGAGTGTAGAGCGAGAGCGGGGGGCGATAGAGCCCGAGTGTAGAGCGGGAGCGGGGGGCGATGGAGCCCGAGTGTAGAGCGAGAGCGGGGGGCGATAGAGCCCGAGTGTAGAGCGAGAGCGGGGGGCGATGGAGCCCGAGTGTAGAGCGGGAGCGGGGGGCGATAGAGCCCGAGTGTAGAGCGGGAGCGGGGGGCGATAGAGCCCGAGTGTAGAGCGAGAGCGGGGGGCGATGGAGCACGAGTGTAGAGCGAGAGCGGGGGGCGATGGAGCCCGAGTGTAGAGCGGGAGCGGGGGGCGATAGAGCCCGTGTGTGGAGCGAGAGCGGGGGGGTGATAGAGCCCGAGTGTAGAGCGAGAGCGGGGGGCGATAGAGCCCGAGTGTAGAGCGAGAGCGGGGGGCGATAGAGCCCGAGTGCAGAGCGAGAGCGGGGGGCGATAGAGCCCGAGTGTAGAGCGAGAGCGGGGGGCGATGGAGCCCGAGTGTGGAGCGAGAGCGGGGGGGTGATAGAGCCCGAGTGTGGAGCGAGAGCGGGGGGGTGATAGAGCCCGAGTGTGGAGCGAGAGCGGGGGGGGTGATAGAGCCCGAGTGTGGAGCGAGACACAGGGCTCGATTTTCGCGTCGGGTTACCTGCGGGTTTCCAGCGGGGGGGGGCCCCGAAAATCCCGATATCCGGTCACGTGACCAGATCGCACCGAAATCCCGGCCACTTCCGGGTACCGCGCTGACGTGCGGGGCTGCGCGCGCAAGCCCCACTGGTGGGAATCCCGCAGGCAATTAAAGCCAGCGGGGTTCCACTTGAGAGCACTTACCTTGCTTGTTGAGGTCAGTTAATGAGCTGAATCAGCTGTCAAAAGAGGAAGTGTGGGATTTTAGGTTCAAGGCAGTGAGTTTCCCACACTGGGCGAAACAGTCTCTCTCCAACCAGGCGTGTTGCAGCCAGCAGCCTGTGGCAGGTGCCAAGGTGCACTCCACGGGGGAGAGCCCTCACCCACGCAGGAGGCCACCGCGTCACATAGGGCAACCCCTGCCCTCCACCACCCCCCGCCAAGCCAGAGGACAGACCGACACGAAACCGCAGCCCCAGTCCGAGGAACCACCCACCTACCCTGCACAACCCCTCAGACCAACACCTGCCAGTTGGGTGGTGCGTGGACACCCTCGGAGGACGAGCAGCATGACTAGGCCCAGCAGCCTCGCAGTCCACGCCGTCCGCCGCAGAGACGTGGAGCCCCCCAACACGGTGTTGTTGCACGCCCACCTGCACAGCAGGAGGGAGGGCTACTGCAGGGAGAGACGCATCGCAGAGGGCACTACCCTCGCCACAGGGTCCACAGACCGAGGCGCAGCTCCCCGGACCTCTCCGAGCAGCAGTGCACAGGGAGGTGCAGATTCGCTCGACATGTAGTCGTGGAGATCTGCAGGCTCTTTCATGCCGAGCTGCTCCTGGCTGGCCCCAGCACCAACTGCTTACCTGTCGCTGTCAAAGTCACCACTGCCCTCCACAACTTCTCCTCCGCATCCTTCCAGGGTGCAGCCGGCTACACCGCCGATGTCTCTCAGTCGTCTGCGCGGAAGAGCCCTGCAAATACACCTGCACCTACTCTGCAGTAACACGATGGGCGGCATCAGTGGTGGGTCCTCATAGTGATACCCAGGAGCGGGCATTATTGGACACAACGGACAGGATTCGCGGAGACATGGCAGTGGTGGTGTCAATATAATGTGTGCTGTTTGTTGCTCTGAAATTCAATATAGGTAACACCCAGGACAAACCCTCAGACACCCTTGTGCACCCCCTTCATGCTCACGACACGTTTGCCTTACGCTGCCTACTGCACATATGTGATGCATGCCCTGTGGATGCAGCACAGGTGGTGGCAGGTTGAGTGAGGCTGGCCGTGAGGGAGATGCACGAGAGGGTGAGTATGGGATGGAGCAATGAGATTGTATGAGGATTGGGTCGCGTGTTAGTGGCAGGATGAGTACTGGCGAGGTGAGTAGGTGGAGGTAAGATGAGGATGGGGTTTGAGTGGGTATGAAGGGTGATGTGACAGAGTAGTGTTGGCGGTGCCGAAGGAGATGTGGGGTGGGGGCAGTGTTGTGGCAGACGGAGTGTAGGGGAAAGACTTCGTGTTCTCACTGTGGCTGACCTACTGCGGTCATTGCAGCGCCTCCTGCACTGTATGCAGGTGGGCCATATGTTGGTGGCGCAGGTGACCCCCTCTGCCACCTCGAGCCAGGCCTTCTTGGTGGCAGAGGCAGGCCGCTTCCTCCCGCCCGCCGGGGGGAAGATCTGTGTCCTCCCCCTCCTCCTCACCCCATCTGATGATACCTGGGGTGAGGCATCATTAAACTGGGAGCAACCTTCCCCCTGGGCTGCTCCATGCTGCAATTTGTTCCGTTGGTTGCAGCATCTGTCAGTGGAGGACTGCCCCTTTAACTAGAGAGCCTCCAGCTGACAGATCGTACTGCGCATGCGCAGCCCACCCGACGCGCAGACCAGCAGCGCGGACCCCGGAGGAGCAGGTAATTGATTCCTATTAGTGTGTTGCCTGCTACGATCGCGCGGGCAACCCACTAATTTCGCCGAGCGTGTTGACCACGCTCCCGGAGGACCACCCGCTGGGAACCCGCAGGCCTGGTAAATTCGAGCCCACAGTAGGAGTCAACTTACCACAGGCAGAAATTGAAAGTGATGTCACAGGACAGTAGGTAGATGATTGGTTGGTGAGTATTACTGTTTTCTTTTCTCTCTAATTAGGGCAGGGGTTTAACTGAGAACTTAAATCAATAACTTTAACTAGATAAATTAATTAGTTAATAAAACTAAGAATAGCAAGAGATTATAGGGTTTTTAAAGTATCTAAATAAATTCTGGTTCGACAAGCAGTGGAAGGGCAGGTGGTGTGTCGTAACTGCAGCATGTGGGAGTTTGTGGAGAGCAGTGTGATCTCAGGCAACCACATCTGCAGTAAGTTTCTGCAGCTCAAGGAGCTTCGGCTCAGATTCGTTGAGCTGGAGTCTGAGCTGCAGACATTGTGATGCATCAGGGAGACGGACCTGGAAACTTTGATCCAGGAGGCAGTCACACCCCTTAGATTAGGTAGTAGTTTAGATTCGTTCAGTGTTCAGGGAGAGGAGCGTGTGACTGCGAGTCAGGCAAGTAAGAGGACACAAGATCTAGTGATGGAGGAGCCTCAGCCCTTGACCTTGTCCAACTGGTATGAGGTACTTGCTACCTGTAAGGATGAGAGCAAGGACTGCAGGGAGGATGGGCAAACTGACCATGGCACTGTGGTGGAGGAGGCCATTCAAGTGGGGGGAGTAAAAAGGAATTTGGTAGTTGTCGGGGATAGTATAGTTAGGAGAACAGACAGTGTTCTCTGTTGCCGCAATCGGGTACCTTGAAAGCTGTGTTGCCTGCCCGGTGCCAGGGTTAAGGACATCTCCTCACGGCTGGAAAAGAACTTGGAGCATGAGAGGGAGGATCCAGTTGTTGTGGTCCACGTAGGAACCAGCAACATGGGTGGAACTAAGAATGAGGTTCTGCTGAGACAATTTGAGGAGCTAGGGTCTAAATTAACAAGCACAACCTCAAAGGTAATAATCTCTGGATTACTACCTGAGCCACGTGCAAATTGGCATAGGGACAAACAGATCAGAGAATTAAATGCGTGGCTAAAAGAGTGGTGTGGGAGGAAGAGGTTTCAATTCATGGGACACTGGCACCAGTACTGAGGAAAGAGAGAGCTGTTCTGTTGGGACAGGCTCCACTTAAACCGGGCTGGGACCAGCGTCCTGGCGAATCGAATAGCTAGGGCTCTAGATAGGACTTTAAACTAAAAAGTTGGGGGGAGGGATCAGGTGAGGGGAAATTTACAAATCTAAGGAGAAAAGTTAAGATAATAGAACAGTGTAGTGACTTGGGTAAAGATCAGCAGAGTGTGGCAGGAAGGGACAGAGAGTTTACCAATAATAGTGCAACAACAAGTAAGGTCAAAGCAGAAAAAAATGGTAAAAAGTCAAAACTAAAGGCTCTTTATCTGAATGCTCGGAGCATTCGTAACAAGATAGATGAACCAATTGCACAAATAGAGATAAATGGGTTTGACCTAATAGCCATTACAGAGACACGGTTGCAAAATGACCAAGGTTGGGAACTAAATATTCCACGGTACATGACATTTAGAAAAGACAGCCAGAATGGAAAAGGAGTGGGAGTAGCCCTAATAATAAAGCATGACATAAGCACAGTGGTGAGAATGGATCTTGGCTCAGAAGATCAGGAAGTAGAATCAATATGGGTAGAAATTAGGAATAACAAGGGGCAGAAAACACTGGTGGGAGTAGTTTATAGGTCCCCTAATAGTAGCAATAACGTTGGACAGAGTATTAATCATGTAATGATGGGAGCTTGTAACAAAGGAAATGCAGTCATCATGGGGGACTTTAATCTGCATATAAACTGAGCAAATCAAATTGGCAAAGGTAGTATGGAAGATGAGTTGTATTAGAGACGGTTTCCTCGAGCAATACATCATGAAACCAACCAGGGAACAGCCTATTTTAGATTTGTATTATGTAATGAGATAGGGTAGTAAGATAGTAATCTCACAATAAAAGAACCTCTGGGGAAGAGTGATCATAATATGAAAGAATTTCACATTCAGTTTGAAAGTAACGTACTTAAGTCAGAAACTAGAGTCTTAAATTTAAATAAAGCCAATTACATAGGTATGGGGGCAAGTTGTCAAAAGTAGATTGGGAAATTAAATTAAAGGGTTTGACAGTTGAAAAGCAATGGCAAACATTTAAAGAAATATTTCAATATTCCCAACAAGTATACATTCCATTGAGAAATAAAAACTCCACAGGAAAAGTGATCCACCTGTGGCTAACTAAAGAAGTTAAGGAGAGTATTAGATTGAAAGAATAGGCCTATAATGTTGCCAAGAAGAATAATAATCCTGGGGATTGGGAGAGTTTTAGAAACCAACAAAGGACGACCAAAAAATTGATAAAAAGGGAGAAAATAGAATATGAAAGTAAACTAGCAAGAAATATAAAAATGGATTGTAAGAGCTTCTACAAGTATGTAAAAAGGAAGAGAGTAGCAAAAGTAAACATTAGTCCCTTAGAGGCTGAGATAGGAGAAATTATAATAGGGAATCAGGAAATGGCAGATGCGTTAAACAAATATTTTATATCTGTCTTCACAGTAGAAGATACAAAAAGCATATCAAAAATAGTGGGGAACCAAGGGGTAAATCAGAGTGAGGAACTTAATTAATATCACTAGAGGAAAAAATACTGCACAAACTAATGGGACTAAAAGCTGACAAATCCCCTAGACCAGTTGGCCTACATCCTAGGGTTCTAAAAGAAGTGGCTGCAGAGATAGTGGATGCATTGGTTATGATCTTCCAAAATTCTCTAGATTCTGGAACGGTCCAAGTGGACTGGAAGGTAGCAAATGTTACCCTGCTATTCAAGAAGGGAGGGAAAGAGAAAACAGGGAACTACAGGCCAGTTAGCCTGACATTGGTCATCAGGAAAATGCTGGAATCCATTATTAAGGAAGTGGTAACAGGGCACTTAGAAAATCATAATAAGATTAGGCAGAGTCAACATTGTTTTATGAAAGGGAAATCAGGTTTCACAAATTTATTAGAGTTTTTTGAGGATGTAACTAGCAGGGTAGATAAAGGGGAACCAGTGGATGTTGTATATTTGGATTTTCAAAAGGCATTCGATAAGGTGCCACATAAAAGGTTGTTACACAAGGTAAGCGATCATGGGGTTGGGGGTAATATATTCGCATGGATAGAGGATTGGTTAAAGGACAGAGAGTAGGGATAAATGGGTCATTTTCAGGTTGGCAGGCTGTAATTAGTGGGGTGCCGCAAGGATCGGTGCTTGGGCCTCAGCCATTTCTAATCTATATTAATGACTTAGATGAGGGGACCAAGTGTAATGTATCCAAGTTTGATGACAATACAAAGCTAGATGGGAAACTAAGCTGTGAGAAGGACACAAAGGGCTCAATTTCAAATGTAAGTCTGGGGCCGGGGGGGACAACGAAAATTGGGAAAATCCGGAGCGGGTAAGGAAGCCGGCTGCAACCCGCCGACTCCCACGTTTCACAAAGACGCATCTGCGTGTGCGCGCTTCAGGAATCCAGATGTCCTGCCGGCGGGCTGATATTTAAAGCAGTCATTAAGATAGTTAAAGTTGTTAAAGTACTTAATTTTATGGTGATTGAGGCAGGGAAAGGATTTTAATTCTGCCTCAGCGAGTTTCCCATCCTGTGTGAAACACAAAATGGGGAACGAGTCGTGTTTCAGCCGGCAGTCATTTGGACATTTAAATCCCTGTTTGACAGATGGGGATAAAAGGTGAATTATTGCAGCAGGGCACTCTGTTCTCTCAGACAAACTTTTGGCTAGGAGATCTTTGTGTTTAGACTTGGTTTCCACTCGGAACTGTTCTGTTTACACACATTGATCAACTTTCCAGACCCCCTCAAACTGACACCATCAGGATGGGGGCTGCGATGGCTCCTGTACCTGTGCCATTCCACTCATGCAGGAGCTGGACTCCTCCATCATGTGTGATATTGTGGAGAGTGTGCGTGGAACCTGTTCCAGTGCCTCGCAAATGTGCTGCTGTCCCTCAATCATTCTCCTTTTAATGGATGGCCTCTGAGGTTCAGCATCTGCATCCAGCTGGGCAGAGCATGGAGAGGAGTGCACCCACCGAAGCGGACTCTCCGCAGCTGCCCCTGCCACCTATGTCTGCTCATGCTCACGTGTGTGATGACTCACCAGGTGCCAACCCAGCTAACTGACTACTAGGACTCACCGAGGTGTGAGTATCTGCGCTGGTGGATGGCATGCTAAGATGTGACGGTGCGCCCTCAGAGGCCTGGAGCTTCTCTGAGGAATCGCCCTCTGCCATCACTGCAGTCGTTTAATGGCCTGTAAGAGAACAGAAGGCAATATTAAGCATCATCACAGATGTGTCATGTTTTGATGAGCATACTGAGGTGTTCAATATGCCAATAATTCTTAACATCAATTCATGTTGTGTGTGATGAATGTTAAAGTTGCGTGACCAGATGCTTGTGGGGGCCAGTCTCGGCGTCCCCGACGGACAGGCACTCAAGTGTGCAGCAGATCTTCAGGGCCTCCTCCTCCGCATCTGTGAGGACCACTATTTGTGGAGGCTCCCCTCCAGCCCTTGCCCTCTCGCTTGCATTCTGAGCTCTCTTCTGGAAGGGGAGAAAGTACAGATGGGTGAGAGAGTGATGGTGAAGTACCAACCGATGAATGCATTGCTTTGGGTGAGGCTGACCGTGAAAGAGATGCATCAGAGAGCGAGTATGAGAGAGACATCACATTGAGTCAGGATTGGGATGAGTGATAGTGGTAGGGTGACAAATGGGGAGGTGAGAAGGTGCTCAGGGGTGAAGGTAAGTTGAGGGTGAGCCTTAAGTGGGTGTGAGGAGTGATGTGATGGTAGTGCAGAACGAGTTGCGGGGGGTGATGTGCACCACGGAATGCAGGAGAATCGTAAGTGTACTCACTTTTGCTGACCTAGTTAGGTCATTGAAACACTTCCTGCACTGGACTCAGGTGCAGGATATGTTGCTCCTGCTGGTGACCTCCTCTGCCACCTCGAGCGAGGCCTTCTTGGTGGCAGAAGCAGGGCACTTCCTCCTGTCAGCCAGGTAAAACAGTTCCTCCCTCCTCCTCCTCACACCAACCAGTAGCTCCTGGAGTGAGGCATCATTAAATCTTGGAGCAGCCTTGTCCCTGTGCTGCTCCACTGTGTCTTTTTGGTCTTTGCTCCAGCAAAAGCCATTGGAGCAATGGCCCTTTAAATACAGACGCTCCTGCTGACAGCCTGTCATGTGGGTGTGCAGTCTGCCCACTGCGCAACTTTCGGACAGCAAACCCAGAAGCCACATTAAGGGCCACCAATTAACTTGCGATCATGTGGGGAACGGTAAGTTTTTATTATCCGGGTTTGCCGCACACCCATTGACTCCCCTGCTGCGCTTTGAAAATTGAGCCCAAAAAGTCTGCAAAGGGATATAGACAGATTAAGTGAATGGACAAGAAGGTGGTAGATGGAATATAATGTGGGGAAATGTGAGGTTATTCACTTTGGTAGGTAGAATATAAAAGCAGAATATGTTTTAAATGGTGAGAAACTATTAAATCTTGATGTTCAGAGAGACTTGAGTGTCCTCATACAAGAAACACAAAAAGTTAGTATGCAGGCACAATAAGCAATTAGGAAAGTAAATGGCATGTTGGCCTTTATTGCAAGGGGGTTGGAGTACAAGAGTAAGGAAGTCTTACTACAGTGTACAGGGCCTTAGTGAGACCTCACCTGGAGTACTGCGTACAGTTTTGGTTTCCTTATCTAAGGATAGATATACTGGCCTTGAAGGCTGTGCAACAAAGTTTCACTAGATTAATTCCTGGGATGAGAGGGTTGTCCTATGAAGAGAGGTTGAGTAAAATGGGCCCATACCCTCTGGAGAATGAGAGGTGACCTCATTGAAACATAGAAGATTATGAGGGGGCTTGACAGGGTAGATGCTGAGAGATTGTTTCCCCTGGCTGGAGAGTCTAGAACAAGGGGGCATAGTCGAAGGATAAGGGGATGGCCACTCAAGATTGAGATGAGGAATTTCTTCATGCAGAGGGTTGTGAATCTTTGGAATTCTCTACCCCAGAGGGCTGTGAATGCTGAGTCATTGAATATATTCAAGTTGAGATGGATAGATTTTTGGACTCTAGGGGAATCAAGGGATGTGGGGATCGGGCAGGAAAGTGGAGTTGAGGTTGAAGATCAGCCATGATCTGATTGAATGGCAAAGCAGGCTGGAGGGGCCATATGGCCTACTCCTGCTCCTATTTCTTACGTTCTTAGATGTTGAAATCACTTGTGAAGTTGAATTTAATGAGTTCAATTTAGGAATTGTCACCCATGTATGTCATTGCACTGAGGCATCTTTAAAAGTTTATTTTATACACAAATCTAAGAGATTATCAGCCTATGTAAGATATATGTTCTAAAAGGATATTTTAATCCCTTGAGGACTGAGTCAGAATTGGAGTTTGTCTGACTTTATTACTTCAGTCCGCTAACCAACAGGAAAGATAGTTTTGCCATGTTAGTGCTGTGCATCAGCTGGAGTGTAACAAGAAGCCATGTGAGATTGCAATGAAATTGACTCACAGTGGAACAAATAATGAACGTTATCATCGCAGACATGTGTTGGTGCAAGTGATGAAGCGCGTATTTGTTGGACTCCTCGAATTGTAATCTACGAAAACCCCTCTCCACAAGTGGTACAAGTAGACATAGTTCCCCGATGCCATTTTAAAAATAGTGCCATTATTGCGCAACTAACAATATAACTTCATCCACTGAGGAATGACTGAACGATGTTAGATTGTGTTTCGACATGTAAGGCAAAGGTTGTAAGATAGGGTTAAGCGAAGAAAACTTATTAATCAGAAAACAAATTTTAAATACCTCAAGAAGTAACCTACCTGTGTTGAAATAAATAACCCAACCCATAAATGGTATTGTCCCCACTGCTTACAGCAGGTATGTTGGTGTTAACGTGATTTTCCCGATACAAGTGATGGGTGGTAAAACCAATCTGACGACACCCAATTCTATCTCACCATCACCCCTCTCTCCCCCACTGCCTCTGATTTGTCATGCTGCTTGTCTGACAACCAGTGCTGGATGAGCAGAAATTTCCTCCTACTAAATATTGGGAAGACTGAAGCCATTGTCTTCGGTCCCCGCCACAAACTCCGTTCCCTAGCCACCGACTCCATCCCTCTCCCTGGCCAGACCGTATGCAATTTTAGCTTCCTATTTGACCCTGAAATGAGTTAAATGCAGGGGATTAAAGAGGTGCGAAGAATTTATTGAACTGCCCAAAATAGCAGACATGCTTAATACATTTTAAGTGGTGCCTTTATAATTGATTCCTATGGTATTGGCAAATGGTTAGCGCTATTTGTCCGATTTAGGTGACTGCCTGTGATACGAGTAGATGGTGTAAGTAGTGGGGACTGTACAGTGAAACCTGTAGATTAGGGACACCTAAGGAACTTGCATCAGGTTTCCTTTTCAAAATGGTTATTGTATCTGCAGTAAACTGGATAAACCAAATATCCCAGGATTGGCTGTATCTCCTGCCCTCACCTGGGTTCATGCCTAATTCTGGAGCCCTGCCAGCAGGACGTGACTTCAATTCATTTTCTCTTTGTTGGGTTTCCCAGTTTATTGCCATCCTATGGTCCTTTTCCATTGAGGTAGGGATGTCCAGATCCTGGGATCTGCTACTTTGGCAGCCTGTACAGGGCAAGGTGGCTGCTGTAGGGTCGGAGTGCCTGGGAGATCCCAGCCAAATTGGGGGGGATTAATGTCCTGCAGACCCCTGTCCAGGGCCCTCTCCCTCCGTGTGCTGCAGCTGCTGTTTGAAGTGCAGCCAGGTTGGGGTGGGGGGGGTTGTTGGACAGGGGGCTATGAGCAGCTCGTCAGTACCTGACGTATTGGTGGAATAGGGTTGCCAACTCTGGTTGGAGGCATTCCTGGAGGTTTGATCACGTGGTGTTCTGACCACATGGCCTCTGACCACGTGACATCGGATCACGTGACTTCTACAAATGTTATTGAATTTACCTTACCTGCAGTTGAGAATCTTTATTTGTGGTTTCACACCAGCAGCTGTTGCGTGAGAGTTCCAAGAACCAGGAGGCCATCCGTGAGCGGGCAGGGAAAAAGGGAAACCATTCTCTCTATCACTCCCCACCCCCCCACCCAGTCTCCCGAGCCCCCTGCGATTTCAGCCCCCCCCCCTCCCCCGTGATGCCAGAGCCCCCCCCACCCCCCACCCCCCCCCCCACCAACTGGCGATTTCAGGGTCCCTGATTCCCAACTTCCCCCGACTGGCAGTTTCCGGCTTTTGTGGAATAGGGTGTTCTTTACCCAGCATCCATAGCGGCAGAGAATACCTCTATCCCTGGGTTGGAGCTGTGCAAGCATTCAATCCTGGAGGTAGAGCGGCTTCTCTGCCACTATGGATACTGGATAAAGAGATCTCCATTCCACAAAAGCCGCCTCGCACTTACCTGCGTGTCAGGTGATTTAAGTAGTAAACGGACTTGGTGCGTTGAAGGCTGTCCATCTACCATTGAAGTCAGTTTTTATTTTTCACATACCCTAATCACTAGTTCAGCTTTTTTGACACCAAATATATTCAGTGACTCACCTGAAATCACTGGTATCCACTTTTACTCCACCTATTCATAATCACCATGCAGTGATTAATAATTCCTAATTGTGAAAAACATTATTCGTACTAAACAAAATAACAATTTTCCTTTTGTATTTCAGGCCCTGCATGGACTTGAATCAATGTCAGTGAGCAAGCAGTATGCAGACTATCAAGAAGAGATTTCACGGGCTACAGCGTTCATCAAGAACACAAACTATTGCCTTTTGGATGGCAACAAGTTATTAGCTGTTCTTATTAGTTTCCTTTACCCCGATACACATTATCTAGACATTATCCGCTAAATATTTTGCCATAGCAGAATCTCAGCATAGGAAGTCTAAAGTTTTCATTAATACTGCAAGACAATTTGAGAAAGTATCTCCAGTGAAAGAATTTTAACAATTACTTTACTAAATCCATTAATGAATCGGTTATCAGGTAACAATTAGTTTATTTTAGATTATGACAAAATGCGAGCTGTTTACAAAAAATGCTTTAAAAAAATGAACAGAAAAGGACTTTGTTTTAGGACATCAGTCTACTGTTTGCTCGCACACAATTCTGTATTTTTGTACAATAATCTGTCTTATGTAATATCAGTTTGAGCAGCAAAAATATGTAACAAATGCATTGTTGATAAAGCACATTCTACATCCTAGGCTTTCATCAGTCTTGAGAATGATCAAATAAATAAATAGCCATATTAAACTATCCTTTTTGAAAGTATTTGGCAAACTTGTGCAATTGAGACTACAGACACTGCCTAATATGATTTTCATCGCAAATATTTAAACTCCCTCTCTATTGCTATTAATGCATCAAACAAATACAACATTATCACCCTTAAAACAAGTAAGCATTTACATAGAAATTGCAACACGGAAACACTCGTTGCTGGTGTTTATCCTGCACACGAGTCCTAACCCCATGTGCCTGCCCTGTTCCCTTCTGCCTTTATCCCACTTTCCTTCAACCACCTATCTAACCTATTCTTAAATGCTTCATGATATCTGCTTCACTCACTAATGCTGGTCATGCATTCCACAGCCTTGCAAAAAAATTTTTCCTGTTCTCTGTCCTAAATCTCTTACAATTAATGTTACTTTCTCATTCTAGACCCCTAAAACACTGGAAACAATATGTTTCTATCTAGTCAGTCCCATCCCTTCATAATTTTAAATGCTTTTATCAAATTGTCCTGTGTGATTTGTTAAAGAACATGGGTATTTTATTTTTTGCAGAGAACAAACAATAATATACATTTTCTTAAGTTGTATCTTTATAATTCAGCAAATAAACTGCAGAGAAGGATCTTGCTGCTGTTGGCAGTTAGTAGTCTTAGTTTAGCTAGTGACCTGTTTCTAGCACTTATTCTTTCTTCCCTACTGATGCATCTGGATCTGAAGTATTGAAACAGGTCAACCTGTCAATTTTTGTTGTCCTCAACAATTATACTCCATGCAGTTATTTCAGTTACTTGAAGTGGAAATTTAATTCTGTGGTTAAGTTCCATTAGTCTTGAAATTATGCTGTGGAAATATTAGCATCTGAATATTTAATGCATTCACATGAAATTCTTGTGTCTACTATTTTAAACAGACCTCCTTTAGAATAGCACCCTGAAATCAACAAAACGTATCAATAGCCATGGAAGGCCTTTGTGTAAGTGCCTTTGCCTTTCATATATAAACACATGATGCAAATTCCTTAACAGTGTAATATATGTTTTAATTTTCATAGGGGTTTCATTTTTTGTTACATTAGCCAACTGGTGCTGCCAAGATTATTTTTTTAAAAGTTGTGACATCGTAGGTGCCATATAATCTCCAAGTTCACAACAGTGCCATCTATGTTACACTAGTAAAATTAAAGACTGCCCTTGCTACATAAATAAAGAATCTGCAGTGGCAAACAGTGGACTTACCATGTTTATTCAGCAGGTAAGCAAGATCTATGGCTCATAATTATACTTAAGCTCTCACTTAGAAGTAGAATAAATTTAACCACTGTTACAGGAACTGGATGCTAGTACAGCTCCAGTCCCTACAACATTCCCCACTTTTGATGTCAAACCAATAAATCTAAGCAAGTAATTTCATAGTTCTATGTCACCAACATATGTTTAAAAATACTTAATTCTAGCTAAATAACACTGTTAAAAGGATATACTGATAGGGTTAGATGAAGGAGGCAGGGAGGAGGCTGCTCGGGTTAGATGAAGGAGGGAGGAGGCTTGTGTGTAGCATAAATACCAGCATGGACCTGTTGGGCTGAATGGCCAAATACTGTGCTGTACATGTTGCTTTTTTTGTTTAAATGACAAAACCGTTCTCAAGTTATTTAATGTATGATTCAAGTTATTGAAAGCACATCTTGGATGCTGCTATTAGTGATGTAATGCTGTGCACTTTATAGAAGTGAATAAAATTGAAGTTCGAGTGAAATCAGTGGTACCTTCCATAATGTGAAGGATTTCTCATACTCTTTCATCAGACATTCATCTTCATAGTCAAGTTTTTGACATTGGTATTAATTTAATGGAAGTGTACCACTGGCATTTGAAGTGTGTCAAATAAGATTCCAATAATACTTGAAACATGCAATATAGTGGATCTAAATTGGCTCTTGCTGTAAAATATTAATGAGCAGTTCTGGTTCTTATGAAATTGTGATATATATATATATATATATATAAAGCTCTACAATGACAGTAATCAGTTTATCAAGAGCAATTTTATCTTTGAGCAGTGTTCTCCTGAGGTTTTGCTGTATATAAACTGCATTATGGTCTTTTTCTCCTCTGTGTCCTTAAAATCTGAATCATAATTATTGTCAATTTACAGTGAAGGTAAAGGCAAAATAAAGATATTTCCTATCTAAATGTATTGATGTATTTCAATTTTCTTTCAAAGTGTTCAGTGTGTTTCAAAGTGCATTTGACAATAAGTATAAATAATTAAGTTTGGTAAAATCATTTTATAAGGTACAGTTGCATAAAATGTGTTTGGACCGAGAGATTCAACTTCATTGTTTCTGCATAGGGTAGCTATTGCTTCAATGGTATCCAATTGATTGTATAATTTTGAAAAGCGACTACCAGATTCCAAGCCTCAGGTTGTGGCTTATCCACTCCCCAGCTATCTGATTTCCTTTCGAAGACAGTAGTGGGCAAGCCTCAACAAGCCCAGTGCTTGGGCCTACTCATCCAACCTGTTTGCAACTACCTGATTGATGTTTTGTTTCTTTTCCTCCCTAGAACCTACCAAAAAAGTGAATCAATTAAATCACGCAATATTTTCAACAAAAAAATCTATATGCCATATTTTATCAGTAACTGAAATTTCTAATATCCAAACAAAATAAAATTCAAAACATACATATTTTACAGTAATTAAATTTATCTTTGAAATTGTCTTTTGTGTTCATTAATATCATTATTAAAGTCTTTCCTCGAAGTTCTCAGTGTCTCCCAAAACCTTGCTTGATATTTTTGCCCAGAGCTGTGATTGTGTTAACTGAATGCAAATCCTACAATCTGAGTAGGTGCAATGTTTACAATTACCCCTGATGTATCAACAACATTTAATTAGCCTAACTGATGCAATGCTTCAAGTTTCTAACAATATATTTTGGTTATTTTTGAAAATTGTTTGAAGAAAAACTACAGTACAAATTTCAAAAGCTTTATTCAGTTAAAATTCAGAGACCAGGAAAAGTGTACGAGAAAAAATCCATTTCTGATTGTACACCTGTTGTAGTTTTTATGTTCAAACTATATAAACATTCTTTAAACTTCAGAAACATTTCAAGCTGAGAGCAACAGAAAAGGAGACAGTGTCTTTTCTCCTAATTTTCAACAAAAAAAAATTGAAATAAATTTTGCACGCTTTTCAGGCACCCAGAAAGATTTGGTTTGGAATCAACAGTGTTTTGTTGCTGACTTAAAAACGTAAACCTATTTAATGACAATTTTGAGAGAAAGACAGCCACACCTCAAGGAACCAATTACAAAACAATGAATTCAAGTTTGCAGGGATCATTTAGAAACTCCTAAACCAGTGCTGTCAGCTGCATCTCCCCATTGCTGTCAGGCCTGTGCTCTCCCTCCCCACTTCTGACAGACCACTAATCCATCACTGAGCCGAGCCCCACATTCCAATCCCTAGTTCTACCAAACCTCAGTGATGCAAGATTAAAGGACCCTCCCACGCTGCCAAATTCCAAGACCCCTACCCCAGTTCTTGGACTTGTTGCTAAGTGTGAAAACAGAGGGATTGCTTTGTATGTTTCTAGGTGGACTTTCATGCAGGTTAGTAACACTACAATTTTAGTGTAAAATTCTGAGTTTCTACATTAGATACCCTTCAGTTTTGTTTCTCTAGCAAATAGATTCTTCAACAAATTCTTATAAATTATAAATATACTACAAGTAGAACAATACTTGTTCCAAAAAAAAGACTTGGCTAACTCTGGAGCCTGCTAAATTTGGCCTGAGCAAAAAAAATGGAATGGAACCACTACAAATGTAATAAATAATTGGACTCATATTAAGATTTCTTTCAGCTAGGAATACTCATCTCTTTGACTGATCTCAACCCAACTTATTTACTTTCTCAATATATCCTTAAATCCTTTCTCTAATCAGAAAATCATCTACATTTCAGTTATATGAACAACTTGTACCTAAAGGCTTAAAATATATTCGGGACTTTTTTGAAGTTTAAACATTGTGATCTGAAGTATGTGCAACATTGATTTCTAATGCCCTCTGGAATGTCTCAGTCATCAGACCAGTGATTCATGCTCCTTCAAATATTTTTCAGGTTACTGTTAAGGTAACTGAAGTAATCACTCTGCTAGACCAGTAGAGAGCAGCAGCAAGGTATGACCATTATAAAATGTATTGTAAATAATTAGATGTTTCCAGACTGATAGAGACCTCGTTGCTCCAAGAGAGCAGCAACTAAATGGGTGTTTAGAGCTGTGAATGTGCATCAGTTTGATAAGCACAACGTATCCAGGTACTGGACAAAAAAGGCTTTTGGGGTGAAAAAAGTTTACAATTATTATTTGTGTAGCTCCTCTTAGCTTGTTATTTGGAGGTCTTGTAGGGATGCATTTTCAATCTAAAGTATTCCCCACAGATACACAAAAAGAAATTATGTATAATTTTTCTTGCCTTCCTCGTGTAGCAAATCACCAGCCTCCTGGAGACCTGTAGGTCGAGGCTCCTGCCAGAAAAGACCCGATGTGCAGATCCATCTTTGTCCGGCTTTCATTATATCCAGCAGGTCTTAGTCTCCTTATAATTATGAAGGCTAGAAAAATAGGGACTTTTCACAGGAAAGGGTTAAAAGGTCTTCAAAAAGAGAGGTTTTGAAAATTCTGAATGTGAGGGGGAAACGAGTGGAAAATTGTTTCCACTGGTTGGTGAATTAGTAACAAGCAGACATAGATTCTGGATTTAGAAGGGGGTGGGTGGAGGAAATGTTTTTATTGAGGGTTATTAAAACATAGGTTTTACCACAAGTAGCTATTGAGGCAGAGACTATAATATCATTTAAACTGGAATTGGAAAAGTATTTGAAAAGGAGTAATAAAGGATATGAAGAAAGACTAGAAAAAAGAAAAAAAGGACTTGCATTTATAAAGCGCCTTTCATAACCTCAGGACATCCCAAAGCATTTTACAGCCAATGAAGTACTTATTAAAGTATAGGAAACTCAGCAGCCAATTTGTGCACAGCAATGACAAGATAATTTTTTTTTTAATGATGTTGGTTGAGGAATAAATATTGGCCATGATACCGGGGAGAACTGCCCTGCTGTTCTTCGAAATAGTGTCATGGAATCTTTTACATCAACCTGAGAAACTGAGGCCCCGTTTCTTCTAATATCTCATCCAAAAGATGGCACCTCAGACAGTGCAGCATTCTCTCAGTACTGCACTGGAGTGTCAACCTAAATTTTGTGCTCAAGGCTCTGGAGCAGGAGTTGAAACCATAGCCTTCTGACTCAGAGGTGTGAAGTGCTACCACTGAGCCACAACTGACTCCTGAAAAATGAGATTAGAGAACTCCATTTGATGAGGCAATATGGTCTCCTGCTGTGTTGTAAATTCTTTGACTTTATGGTCCTTCCTGGTTACAGATGCCAATACTAGCACTCCAACACAATTTAAGAAGTTCATACGAAGTAGGAGTTAAATCCCCACAGATGTATGACTAATTGATAGAGATTGATTGCCATGATTAGCAATAACTCCATTATCATTGTATCATGTGACTATCAAGATGGTAGAAGGCGAACTAGCTGGACCTTGGTCTTTTATCGTCTAGCAATTCCTATGTTAGGTCAAGGTCTTGTCTAAGAGAGCCTGAGATACACTTTAAGAGCCTGCATAGGTAATCAACAGCAGGATCTTTTAATTCCTCCTGTTCTTCTTGGTTATCTCTTTGCTATGATTGGTTGATCTTCTCCAGATACCTCGTTGGATAGCAGTTGTGCAGCATACAGTAAACTGTGATGCTCCTGAAGACTCTGTTCAGGCTGTATAGTAAGGTGCACCCCTAGATCTGTCAAGGTGTCTGGACCGCTGCTTCATCATGCCAGTGGTGTGTTCTATATGTCATAAGAACATAAGAACATAAGAAATTGGAGCAGGAGTAGGCCAATCGGCCCCTCGAGCCTGCTCCGCCATTCAATAAGATCATGGCTGATCTGATCCCAACCACAAATCTAAAGAACACAAGAAGTCGGAGCAGGACCCGGCCACATAGCCCCTGGGCCCTCTCCGCCACCCACAGGGCATTGACCGATCCGAACTCAGCTTCATGTCCAATTTCCTGCCCGCTCCCCATAACCCCTAATTCCCTTTACTTCTAGGAAACTGTCTATTTCTGTTTTAAATTTATCTAATGATGTAGCTTCCACAGCTTCCTGGGGCAGCAAATTCCACAGACCGACCACCCTCTGAGTGAAGAAGTTTCTCCTCATCTCAGTTTTGAAAGAGCAGCCCCTTATTCTAAGATTATGCCCCCTAGTTCTAGTTTCACCCATCTTTGGGAACATCCTTACTGCATCCACCCGATCAAGACCCTTCACAATCTTATATGTTTCAATAAGATCGCCTCTCATTCTTCTGAACTCCAATGAGTAGAGTCCCAATCTACTCAACCTCTCCTCATATGTCCGCCCCCTCATCCCCGGGATTAACCGAGTGAACCTTCTTTGTACTGCCTCGAGAGCAAGTATGTCTTTTCTTAAGTATGGAGACCAAAACTGTATGCAGTATTCCAGGTGCGGTCTCACCAATACCTTATATAACTGCAGCAATACCTCCTTGTTTTTATATTCTATCCCCCTAGCAATAAAAGCCAACATTCCGTTGGCTTTCTTGATCACCTGCTGCACCTGCATACCAACTTTTTGATTTTCTTGCACTAGGACCCCCAGATCCCTTTGTACTGCAGTACTTTCCAGTCTCTCGCCATTAAGAAAATAACTTGCTCTCTGATTTTTCCTGCCAAAGTGCATAACCTCACATGTCGGTATGCTTGTGGCTGTTGCAGAGGTGTCATGAGCTAGGGCTCAAAAGGATAACCTTGGTCTCCTAGGAGCCAACCTTACATTTTTCTTTATATGTCAAATAATGAAGAAATGGTGGACTGCTTTAAAGTGAACAGTCACACTGCTGGCTGGGAAATGGGCTTTGACATGCACAATCTTGTTCTAATGGTTACAGGCAAATTGCATACTGATGGAGTACTAACCCTTAGGATTCATAGACATACAGCTATCATCTGCAGGAGCACATAGGACCATATGGGTGCCATCAATGACAATCTGGACTTTGAGGAATCTTGCCATTTGGAAAAGGTGTTGCCCCATGGCAATGTGAGAAAGTTGCATGCTCTGGCAAACAAGGCATCAATCACTTGCTTGACATCTGTGCACTGCAGATTCACAGATGTTGCACATGTCCCCTGTGACATCTTAGAAAGTGTTTGCAACAAAAAGTTCAGAGTCAAAGTGACCTTGATAACCAATTGACTGGCAATGCTGTGCCTGTGGATCAGTTGGTTCCAGTACACTGCACAACTCTGTTGCAGACTATCTGATGAATCACAGCTTCTGAAGACAGAGAAATTTGATAGCGCCCGAAAACAGGCATGTATCTGTTCAAGCTATTGCCGGGACTATGTGAAATTGGTGCTACCAGCTCATTATAGTGAGTCAGGCGTGTAGCCAGCACTACCCTGCGCTATTCATTGGCTGTACGCCTGTTTGGGGGTGATGGGAAATCAGGATTCATTGACGCCACTTAAAGGCGGCAAGCACCTCTTTAAGGGGGAGGTGCACTTTGACTGCAGACAGGAAGGAAGGCGTCTGAAGAAGCAAATAGTGGCATGACCCGCAGATCGGGCCCCCAGGTTCTCTAATGCTATGTTGAAGGCCCTGGTCTAGGTGGTGGACAGGAGGAGGGAAATCACGTTCTTCCCCCTCCTCCCCAGGTGCAGAAAGACCTCCAGGCAACACCTCCACCACCAGTGGGAAGAGGTCACAGAACAGGTCAATGCCAGGAGCTTAGCTCCTAGGACATGGCTGCAATGCCGGTAGAAGTTCAATAATCTCACCAGAGTTGTCAAGGTGAGACTACTGCTCCCTTACTCTCTGCTCACAATAATCCACTTCCCACTTCCCTTTACTCTCCCACAATCACTGCATTACACTTCATTTCACCTCCTTCTTGTCATACTTAGTCACCACAATTGCAACCCTCACATCTTACACACTGCATACTAACTATTCTACTCTGACAGGCACATTCTCTAAACACCTCACAAGGATGTTACTAAAACACTCCTTTCTTGCAGGAGAAGGTCACGCATAACTTGCGGGAGGATGTCACGACTGGAGGAGACCAAACCCACCTCTCCCCTGTAGAAGAAAACATGCTCTTGAGAATTGATTAAACCTGGCTCCAAATTACTTAATAGCCTGGATTCATTAGCATCCATTGATTTTTCCCAAGTTCATTGATGCCAGATGCTATAATTCACAGGTGAATAACAAACAAATACAAGGTAAGAAACAGCATGATGTACAAACAAAGCTTTCTGAACCTCCAAAATCACAGACAGTTGCAAGCTGCTTTGTGGCAAATGCCATCGAATAATCCTGTGCCTGTAGTGATACAACAGAGGTGCCCGCCCCGCTAGGGAAGCCGAAGTCGGAGTGGCACCCTTCTGCTCCAAAAAGGGGTACCTGAGGCTAAGAAATGGCCTAAGAGAAAGGGGAGAAATTTTGTTTAACATGCCCCTGTGGGAGCAGAGGATCATCTTTTGTTCCTCTCGTGCTTGGGGCCTTCAGGAGCTCCAGAACGGACCCCACGCCTGCACTCATTAGAGGTAGATTTTGCTGGACCTATACAGGCCAAACTGGGCAGAATTGCTGGGGTAGCCTGGGATCGCTCCCCAGACATGCCCCCAAAGTTCCATTTTGACATAACATTGTGAGTCTAAGAAATGTCATTTAGCCCCACCCCCAGCAAATCACACCACCATTTGGTGAAATCACACCACAGTTCCACCCATCCCCATTTTAACGCATCGGAAAGAGTACCACTGAGGGTGGCAAGCTGGCACAGCACATTGATAGAAGTAGTAGAATGCAAGATTGCATCCTATATTTCTCACAGCAGGGGCAATTTTCAACAGCTGGCTGCCCATTTCTCATCTGAAAGAAAGTGCGGCCAGCAGTGAAGTAACGGCAGGGCATCTCAGCTGCCGATTGACTCCCAAGGCCCGCCTACGCCAGTTGTAGGACCCATATTGCAATTTTCAGGTACAAATAGGCGGAGTATGTGCTGCGCATGGTCCTCCCATTTGTTCTAGGTGTCGAACAACCTAACTAGTGGTCCTTAAAGGACATCATCAGAGAAAAGGCTTGGAGCAGCTAATCAGCCTGACAACTGAAGCAGCTAAAGTAGCACATGGGTGTGAGCCAAGAATGCTTCAGACCATGTTATTTCAAATGTGCATGTTAACTCAGTTCCTCAATGTCTGGTTAAGTAATTATACCTAGTCAGTTCTCTAAGTAAGTTACCAGCAGTGACTAAACATTTTTTTGAATCAATACAAATCAGCAGAAAAAAGTATGTTGAGGTTAACTATAATATAGAACATTTTTAAGAAAGTCTCCTGATGGTGGTGCACCCTCATTATATTGAATTGTTTCAATTAGGTCTAGCATTCTTTGATAGAATCACTAAGATGGTGGACAAAGGAAGATCAATGGATGTCATATAAATGGATTTTCAGAAGGCAGAAGGTTTCCAGCTACAAGTGAGATACATGGAATTGGAGGTAATCTTGAAAGGTGGATAGAAAATTGTTGGAGGTGAGTACAGAGAGTTGGTATGAAAAGCACATTCTCTGACAAGTGGTATTCCCCAAGGATTGGTGTTGAGGTCCCATCTTTTCACTCTACCTCTAAAGCGCCTTGATTTGGGAAAATAGGATTACCCAAATATCCAGGGATACTAAGCTAGGTGAATTGTGAAGAGAGCAAAAAATTGCAAAAGAATGTAGATAAAGCAAGTGAGCAGAATAGTAGATACAGTTTAATATAACAAAGTGTGAGGTAGTACACCATGGACATAAGAGTAGAGATTTTCCTCTTCATTGATCCCGGGGAATATCTGTTGCATCAGATCTAACACTGCCCCTGGATTTCCTGGGGTTCTCCAAACTTACGTCACTGGGCCTGCACCTACTCCAAGCACTGGCTCATAGGGTTCTATCTGTGTCAAGTTTATGTTGATTTCCAGATGTGTACGATGATGTTTAGGCAAATATTGAAACACTTCAACAGCCATAATGAGGTGCACAGCTGTGTTTTAGTAATTAGTCTCTACAATAAGATAAATATTGTAATTAAATGACAAAGTGTATGTGTTACAATGGTTTTCCATCCCTCAAGCAGTGAAACTTTTTTTAAATGCTGAATTTTGAAATTTCTATCAAAATCATACAACTCTTCACTCCAGCAGTACAATATATTCTCCATTACCATCCCCTCCCACTCCATCAGTACAAAAATTCTCTATTACTAACCACCACCACCCTCACCAACCCCCCCCCCCCAGTTCAATATATTCTCCATTACTAACCCACCCACTCCATCAGTATACTCCCCGCCCCCCACACAAATCATTCCACTGATAAGGAAAATTATTTATAACAAATGCATTTTCTGCAGCATTCTTCATAGCGATTAGGATGGGCTGTGGATCTGGTAAAACGGGTTGTAGAGAAAGCAGATCTGACTGTCAATCCTACAAAAGCCTTCAATCAGGTGTTTGTTTTAGACATTAGCATTGTCCCAGAACTCTTTCCAGTGTTCACTGCTGGCCGCACTTTCTTTCAGGTGAGAAATGAGCAGCCAGCTGTTGAAAATTGCCCCTGCTGTGAGAAATATAGGATGCAATCTTGCATTCTACTACTTCTATCAATGTGCTGTGCCAGCTTGCCACCCTCAGTCTTAATTAAATGAGGACGTTTTAAGACCATTAGCTGGATCCCAAAAAGGCTTGAGATTTCAGGAGTGAGGGTCTTCGGAAGATTCCAGAGGTCCTCATGAGTTGCTAAGTTCAGGTTCTTTCTGGTTCAATTGTGCTCATGAACTCTGTGTGTGTCTCTAGATTTTAGGTGGAGGAATATGTGCTACTGTGGGCAACCAATGAACGGGTGCTGGTGTTCCAGTTATGATTATCATCATGGCATTAAGCTGCACATCCAGAGAGTTGATATGTGAGCTGCCCACGCAGACTGGTGCACGTCACTTTTCGAAGTGCGTGCATATTGGCGCCCCACATTGTGCCCACGAGTTTTCGAACATTGTTCCTTGCCTTTACCTTTTTATAAGTTTTTTCCAGATGAGCTTTAAAAGTCAAGCTTCTGTCTAAGGTTTCACCCAAGTATTTTGGATAAGGCTCGTTATGGACCCATCGGCCACAAAGGGTGACATTAAGTGATTCCTTGACGGCTTTGTTGTTTAGGCGAAAAGCTGTTACCACCGTTTTGAAGGCATTGGGAGGAACGTGCCAGTATTGAAAGTATTCTGTCATTAAAGACTGTTTCACCTATGGTGGTGAGGTCTTTACCTTGTATTGCAAGTGTAATGTCGTCAGGTAAGTCACTAATATAGATGTTGACTAGTGAAAGAGCCAGCACATTGAAAGTACGTGCTCTACTGATCTGCTCATTCAAAAGCATTGGGTAGCTACAGTCGCTCAACATTGCGGCCAGGAATCACACGTTGCTATAGCATTGGATATCTTGAGCAATAGCCCGTATCTTTAATACCTTGTCGCAGGCAGCGGATAAGTCTGTCAGGGTTGTTCCTGTTTTCAGATTGTGCTCGAAACCAGCTTCACTGTGTCACGTAATGGTGTGAACTTGGTTGCAGCAACTTCAGCGGGTCTGAAACCAGCCTGTGCCATTGGTACGGTAACTTCAAAGATAGGTGTGAGACGGGCCAGTAAACCCTCTCCATTAATTTGCGAATGTAAGGAATCTTACAACACCAGGTTATAGTCCAACAGTTTTATTTGAAAATCACAAGCTTTCGGAGATTATCTCCTTCGTCAGGTGAGTGAGTGAATGAGAGGTTCTCAAATCGCATATCTTATATGAGGCTGGGACACCATCACACCAATCAAAGGTGTCGTTGGTGTTCAGACAGGTTAGCCACGGAAAACAGCAGGTCCCAGTATACTGAATACACAATGGGTCAAATTATACAGACAGAGAGAGAGAGAGAATGTCCAGTTGTATTAAAAACAGATAACTATTTTTTCTGCTGATGGGGTTACGTGTAGCGTGACATGAACCCAAGATCCCAGTTGAGGCCGTCCTCATGGGTGCGGAACTTGGCTATCAATTTCTGCTCGACGATTTTGCGTTGCCGTGTGTCTTGAAGGCCACCTTGGAGAACGCTTACCCGAAGATCGGTGGCTGAATGTCCTTGACTGCTAAAGTGTTCCTCGACTGGGAGGGAACCCTCCTGTCTGGCGATTGTTGCGCGGTGTCCGTTCATCCGTTGTCGCAGTGTCTGCATGGTCTCGCCAATGTACCATGCTCCGGGGCATCCTTTCCTGCAACGTATGAGGTAGACAACGTTGGCCGAGTCACAGGAGTATGAACCATGCACCTGGTGGGTAGTGTCCTCTCGTGTGATGGTGGTATCTGTGTCGATGATCTGGCATGTCTTGCAGAGGTTGCCGTGGCAGGGTTGTGTGGTGTCGTGGACGCTGTTCTCCTGAAAGCTGGGTAATTTGCTGCGAACGATGGTCTGTTTGAGGTTGGGTGGCTGTTTGAAGGAGAGTAGTGGAGGCATGGGCTTGGCCTTAGCGAGGTGTTTGTCGTCATCGATGACATGTTGAAGGCTGCGGAGAACATGGCGTATTTTCTCCGCTCCGGGGAAATACTGGACGATGAAGGGTACTCTGTTGGTTGCGTCCCGTGTTTGTCTTCTGAGGAGGTCTATGCGATTCTTCGAGCGTCATATCCTGTTCTTACGAGGGCGTCTTCCAGCGTCTGTAGGTGTCCATCGCGTTCCTCCTCGTCTGAGCAGATCCTGTGTATTCGCAGGGCCTGTCCATAGGGGATGGCCTCTTTGACGTGGTTAGGGTGGAAGCTGGAAAAGTGGAGCATCGTGTGGTTGTCCGTGGGCTTGCGGTAGAGTGAGGTGCTGAGGTGCCCGTCTTTGATGGAGATTTGTGTGTCCAAGAAAGAAACCGATTCTGAGGAGTAGTCCATGGTGAGCTTGATGGTGGGATGGAACTTGTTGATGTTATCGTGTAGTCTCTTTAGTGATTCTTCGCCGTGGGTCCATAGGAAGAAAATGTCGTCGATGTATCTGGTGTATAGCGTTGGTTGGAGGTCCTGTGCAGTGCAGAAGTTATGCTCGAACTTGTGCGTGAAAATGTTGGCGTATTGGGGTGCGAATTTGGTCCCCATGGCTGTTCCATGTGTTTGGGTAAAGAACTGGTTGTCGAAGGTGAAGACATTGTGATCCAGGATGAAGCGGATGAGTTGTAGGATGGCGTCTGGAGATTGGCTGTTGTTGGTGTTGAGTACTGAGGCTGTTGCAGCGATGCCATCATCGTGGGGGATACTGGTGTAGAGTGCCGAGACGTCCATCGTGGTGAGAAGTGTTCCTGGTCCATGGGTGCTGAGTTTTTGTAGGAAGTATGTAGTGTCGCGACAGAAGCTGGGGGTTCCCTGTACGATGGGTTTCAGGATGCCCTCGACGTATCCAAAGAGGTTCTCACACAGGGTTCCGTTGCCTGATACGATAGGACGTCCGGGTGTGTTGGCTTTGTGTATCTTTGGGAGGCAGTAGAAGTCTCCCACGCGGGGAGTACGTGAGATGAGAGTACGTGGGATGAGAGCACGTAGGATGCTTTGAAGGTCTGGATCGAAGGTCTTGATCAGTTTGTTGAGCTGGTGGGTGTGTTCTTTGGTCGGATCTGCGGGTAACCGTCTGTAGTGTTCCTGGTTGTCCGGTTGTCCAGTTGTCGGTATGCTTCTTTGCAATAGTCCGTTCTGTTCTGTATGACGATGGCTCCTCCTTTGTCCGCTGGTTTGATGACGATGTTGCGGTTGGTCTTGAGAGCGTCGATGGCGTTGCGTTGTGCTCGGGTGACATTCTGGACTGTCTTGTGAGTGCGGCTGATGAATCTGGCATTGACGCATCTCCTGACAGCTTGAGCATACATGTCAAGCTTAGGGCAGCGATACTCCGGAGGAGTCCAGTTTGACTCTTTCTTCTTCAGTTGCTGTACCGTGGATCCCTCTGTCTGCTGTTCCGGATCGTTGATTGTCTCGTTGGGTTCGCTGCTGAAATCTTGGGATTAGTGGAAGAATTCCCGGAGTCTCATTCTCTTGATGAATTCCTCTGTGTCCGCCGCAAGACCAATGGGGTCCATTTTGGTGGTGGGGCAGAAATTGAGCCCTCGGCTGAGAACTTCGATTTCATCTGGTTGAAGGGTGTGGTCGGACAAATTGACGATAGACTTCCCTGTGGTTGCAACCGTGGTACCGGGGGAGGCTTGGTTGATGCTGGTGGTGATGCCGAGTTTCTCAAGCTTCCTGCTCTTGGTTTTCATGTAGGCAGCATAGTTCCGTTGCCTCGTCTGTTTGGCGGTGTCTCGAAGCCGGTCTGCTGTGTCCTGAGTACAGGTTGAGAGTATGGACTCTATCTTGGTTTCGAGGTTGCGGCTTCTGCTGTAGAGTTGGTGTACGAGATGGTTGCGGAGTGTGCGAGAGGTACGAAGGCAGAGTCTCTCAGCGTAATCTGAGTTGTATGTCGACTTGAGTGGGTTCGTGATCTGTAGTCCTTTCGGGATCTTGTCTGCTTTCTTGCAGCTCTGTAAAAACTTGATGTCTGTGTCGATATGCGCGATCTTCTTTGAGATCCTCTCCACTGTGAGCCGGCAGTTTGTGGTGTCGATAGTAGCCATGATGTGGAGATGCCGGTGATGGACTGGGGTGGACAAATGTAAGGAATCTTACAACACCAGGTTATAGTCCAACAGTTTTATTTGAAAATCACAAGCTTTCGGAGATTATCTCCTTCGTCAGGTGAGTGAGTGAGTTCTTGCGAGTTCTGGAGGGGTGATATTGGGCGATAGCTGGAAGTGTCATTTCCCAGGTTTAAGAGGCCCCACGCCAGCTTTCTGGAATCTTCCCGTTGAATGTATGGCAGTGAATAATAGATCTGCCGACCGCTGATTGAAGCAATAACGAAACCGCGCTAGAATCTCCGCAAAATGAACTCTGTTTCATATACTGCCAAAGTTCAACATGAGGCACTGACTATTATTACGAGTGTGTCAACGCACACTGGGAGGTACTAGTAGATTGTAAACCAGTAATTATGGTGTCTATATTCATAAACGGTGACAAAATAGACAGATAAATATTGTCCAATTAGTCTTAATTCCATTTCAAGTAAAACAGTGGAATCTATTATCAGGAGTAAACCTGAAAATCTTCTGTACAACAATCATCTGGTTAACAGCCCTCAACATGGATTCAGAAGGGGAAGACTCTGCCTGATCAAATTCCTCCACTTCTTTGAGGATGACCCTTTGAGGTCTAACCACCTCCCCTTGACATTCAATGGCATTACCATCGCAAGATCCCCCACCATCAACATCCTGGGGGTCACCATTGACCAGAAACTTAACTGGACCAGCCACATAAATACTGTGGCTACAAGAGCAGGTCAGAGGCTGGGTATTCTGCGGCAAGTGACTCACCTCCTGACTCCCCAAAACCTTTCCACCATCTTCAAGGCACAAGTCGGGAGCATGATGGAATACTCCCCACTTGCCTGTAGCTCCAACAACACTCAAGAAGCTTGATACCATCCAGGACAATGCAGCCCGCTTGATTAGCACCCCATCCACCATCCTAAACATTCACTCCCTTCACTGGTGCACCGTGGCTGCAGTGTGTACTATCCACAGGATGCACTGCAGCAATTCGCCAAGGCTTCTTCGACAGCACCTCTACCACTTAGAAGGACAAGGGCAGTAGGCGCATGGGAACAACATCATCTGCACGTTCCCCTCCAAGTCACACACCATCCCGATTTGGAAATATATCGCCGTTCCTTCATCATCGCTGAGTCAGAATCCTGGAACTCCCCACCACACAGACTGCAGCAGTTCAAGAAGGCGGCTCACCACCACCTTCTCAAGTGCAATTAGGGATGGGCAATAAACGCTGGCTTTGCCAACAACACCCACATACTATGAATGAATAAAAGAAAACAAGTGAACTGTGGTGTACCTCAACTTCCAAAAGGCTTTTAATAAAGTTTCACATGAATGGTTATTATTTGAACTCAAAGCTGTAGGGATTTAGCACAAACCCTGGCAATGGATAAGAAACTGGCTGAATGGTAGGAAAGGAGTACTCCTTAGAGGAGTTAAGTGGGGGGAGTACTGTGTGGGGTACCTCAGGGCTTAGTGCTGGAACCACAACTATTTCTAATTTACATAAAAGACCTAGATTCAGAAACTCAATGCAAAGTGATCAAATATGCAGATGATACCAAACTGGGAGGGGCAGTGGAACTGGAAGAGGCAGCTCAGAAATTACAGAATAAGTTGGACAAGATATGCAAGTGGACTGCTGAAATTCAATGCAGTAAAGTGTAAAATACTACACATTGGAAAGAAAAACAGACAAGCATACTCCATGAATGGTGTTGAAATAGCTAAGAATCCCAAAGGAGACCCTAATAGGATGTTAAACTGCATAAGTAAAATAGCAGAATATAAGTCAGAGGAGGTAATTATCAAACTGTATAATGCTCTGATCAGAGCACACTTTGAATATAGTGTCCATTTCTGGTCGCCAAGAAACAAGAGACATACAAGCACTAGAGGCAGTGCCAAGAAGAGCCATAAGACTGATCCCCAGTGTTAAGGATCTGATTTAAGAGGAAAGATTAGATAGCCCTGGGCTTTTCTACCTGGAGAAGAAGCATCTCAGAGGCGATCTTATAGAGGTATATAAGATAGTTAAGGGCATAGAAAAAGTTACACAAGAATATTTTTTAAAATTTAACTGCATGAGTAGAACTGGAGGACACAGGTTCAAACTAGTAAATGTTCAGGTGTGCCCAGAAAAAATGGTTCCAGACTAATTTCTACCCTATAGTCTTTTGGGTTTGCTTTCAACGATAACCCATTGGTTGATTTCTATCCAGTCACTGGAATTTGTTCTTTTTTTGTGGAATGTGATTAATTGCTTGGTCATCAGAAAATTCAGAAAGGAGAAAATAATCAATTAGAAAGTAGAAAAACACAAACATTGCAGACACTGAACCAATCAGTAAAAAGACAATTCGAGAGAAATATAGACACAAAAATATTATAAAGATTGAGAAGACAATTTCCTCAGATGCAAGTCATAATCAGCTGATTTTTTTTCTCTAGGTCACATTCACATATGTTTAACGATTTGGTTATTGAGCCAAGAGATTTACCAATTGTCATGATTGACAGATGAAACATATTTTATTTCCCAAAATATGGTACATGTAAGTAATTTTTTTTTTTTAAAATACAAATTCCAGAAATGTCCTAAATTATATGTATAGAAATATACTAGCTGATCTCCAATGGTGATGCTCACAATATTAGTCTGTCTTTGTGTTACTGGTGGCATTCTCCCCTGGTCCTCTGTTTTCTGGTTGTCTGTGCAGTTTTATTTCTGTCTCTTTTTTGTTCTTTCTCTGTTTAGTTTTCTAGCTCTCTCTTTGCTTCTTTTGTGGTTCTCAAGTGGGGGAAGGTATTCAGCCAAGGTACAAGACGGCAACTTGAAAGGAGTGATGCTCAAATTGCTTTCCCACGTGTGGTCCCCCGGTCCCACACCTTGTTTGCATTTATCATTAGCCTCCCCTGGTACCCACATGTGCTCCTGTCCCATCTCTCTGCACTGTCTGATCTCTATTGGGTAGTACTCCCTCACCAGATCTGCTCAACCATCCCATCTGTTGTCCCTGTTTGTCCTTGTGCTCCGTCTTGGCTCATGACTTTTCCGTTTTGACGCTCCCTCCTCCCACTCCCCTTCTTTCTCTGTCACTACTCTTTATTTCTCCATTTTTCATTCCAACTCGGCTTCCCCTACCCTCTCTAGCTCCCTCCTCGTCCCCTCTCTGTCTCCTTTTGCTTCCCCTTTCACGTTTGTCTCCTTTTCTCTCCTCTTCGCTTTGCAATTCCCCCATGTCCTTCCTTTCTCTCTAACCATTCACCTCTCCCCCTACTCCTGCAAGTCTTCCCTTTCTCCCTTCACCTCTTTTCCACCCTATTCCCTTTGTCTCTTCTTGCTTTTCTCTTAAAGTTAATAAAATTTAATGAAACAACTAAATGAAAAGTAAAACTTACCTACACGGAACGCAGTGGCTCAGTGAAGTTAAACATGCATATAAATTTAAATAATACTTACCTGCAGCGCCAGCTAGAAAAACAGACCTAAAGACTTTGAGGAGCAGCAGCACCACCTTGCCTTGGGAGGATTGAGGAGTAAGTATAACAGTAAGAATACATACCTTATAGTCTATTATGGGTTAAAAATAATACCCAGGCATCACAGAAGTCATGTTAGACCAAGATCGTGACACATAGAATCATAGAAAATTTACGGCACAGAAGGAGGCCATTTGGCCCATCATGTCCACGCCGGCCAAAAATGAGCCACCCAGCCTAATCCCACTTTCCAGCACTTGGTCCGTAGCCTTATAGGTTATGGCACTGCAAGTGCATATCCAAGTACTTTTTAAATGTGATGAGGGTTTCTGCTTCCACCACCCTTTCAGGCAGTGAGTTCCACACCCCTACCACAATCTGGGTGAAAAATTTTTTCCTCAGCTCCCATCTAATCCTTCTACCAATCACTTTAAATCTATGTCCCCTGGTTAGTGACCTTTCTGCTAAGGGAAATAGGTCCTTTCTATCCACTCTATCTACGCCCTTTATAATTTTGTACACCTCAATTAAATCACCCCCCAGCCTCCTCTGTTCCAAAGAAAACAACCCCAACCTATCCAATCTTTCCTCATAGCTATTACAGAGCCCTGCAGAACCCCACTGGAAGCAGCCTTCCAGTCACAAAAACACCCGTCGACCATTTCCCCTTGCTTCCTGCCACTGAGCCAATTTTAGATCCAACTAGCCACTTTCCTTTGGATCCCATGGGCCTGTACTTTTTTGACCAGTCTGCCATGTGGGACCTTGTCAAAAGCCTTGCTAAAATCCCTTTAGACTACATCAAATGTACTACCCTCATCGACCCTCCTTGTTACCTCCTCAAAAAATTCAATCAAGTTAGTCAGACACGATCTTCCCTTAACAAATCCATGCTGACTGTCCTTGATTAATCTGAGCCTTTCTAAGTGATGGTTTATACTGTCCCTCAGAATTGTTTCCAATAATTTGCCCAACACCGAGGTTAGACTGACTGACCTGTAATTCCTCGGTTTATCCCTCTCTCCCTTTTTAAACAACGGTACAACGTTAGCAGTCCTCCAATCCTTCGGCACAATGCCTGTATCCAGGGAGGATTGGAAAACGACGGTCAGAGCCTCTACTATTTCCTCCCTTGCTTCTTTTAACAGCCTGGGATTCATTTCATCCGGGCCTGGTGATTTACCTACTTTCAAAGATGCTAATCCCCTTAATACTTCCTCTCTCACTATGTTTATCTCATCAATATTTCACACTCCTCCTCCTTAACTACAATGTCTGCATCATCCCTCTCTTTTGTGAAGACAGACACAAAGTATTCATTAAGAATCGTACCAACATCTTCTGCCTCCACACATAGGTTACTCTTTTGGTCTCTAATAGGCCCTACTCTTTTCTTGGTTATCCTCTTGCTCTTAATGTATTTATAAAACATCTTTGGATTTTCCTTGCCAATATTTTTTCCTGCGCTCTCTTTGCTTTCCTAATTTCCTTTTTAATTTCACCCCTGCACTTTCTATACTCCTCTAGGCTTACTCTATGTGCAGTTCTATTTCTTTCTCTTTCTCTTCTTTTGTTCTATCCTTTTGGATGAGAGGTAGTGGGTGGTGTGGCAGGGAAGGATGTTGCCAAGAGTGCAGGTCACAATTTCCAGAGGCGGGTGCAGCAAAAATGTAACTTTCAGGCCTCAGCATCTCCCTTTCCACCTCCTCTCTTCATCTGTTTTCTTCCTCCCCAACTCCAACCCCTTCCCCATACCACCTCCACTATGATCTCCCCTTCTCACCACCCCTTGCTCAAATCCCTTCCCCTCTGCACAACCCCTCACAACCTGTATTATCTCCAACCCGTCACATCTGTCATCTCAACTTCAATTAACTTCTTTATCCCTTCCTCCCTCACATGCCATTCTTTCAACTCCCCCCTTAGTCCACTCTTCTGACCCCCATCCCCTTCAATCGCCGCCTTTGTACCCCTTTAACTCTACCTTTTATATCCTGTATACTTCAATAAGGTCCACAATTGATGCATTCGTTCTAGACTGTAGAGCTTAAACTTTTTGATTTTTCTTCATTGCTCATCCCCTTTACATTCTTAGTCAATTTTGTTATAGTTTGCCGTACCATTTTAGAATATCTTCAGGCATGATGACCAATCTGAAAGAGTATTCCAGGTGTGATCTGACTAATAAATGTAAAGTCTATAGAATTACATTCAACTATTCTTGCTTTATGGCAGAACCTCACAGGTTGACCATCCACTAGATTGGCCATTTTTTAAATGTCCCATTTTAAAATGATTATACATATACAATTTTTGTCCCATTAACTCAACTATCCCACTACTGAGGATGTCAACCACTTATTTTAGTCCAAATCCACGTTTTAATCCTTTAAGTCAACTGCAAGCCAATGTGCAGAATAGACTTGTATCAAAAACAGTCAACGTTATTACTACTCTCTTTAAAAATTGAGTATCTGATAAACAGGACTGAAGATCATAAGGATAAATGTGACACAGGTGATCAAATACTTTAAGGAACAGTCTGATTCCAGTCCTGGGAGTATTATTTTTGCATTTTTTTTTAATAACCCTATGATTTTTCTTCTGGGTTGCTCGCAGCAGTCAGTGTCCAGGACATTAATCTTTAATTCCTGGAGATTCCAGGACATTAATCTTTCTACGTGGTGCTTATGCTCACAGGAGCTTCCTCCCTCTCTACTTCATCTAACCCTATCAACATACCATGTGGGGTTCCGCAGGGCTCAGTACTCGGTCCCTTGCTTTTTGTGATTAATGATTTGAACTTAAATGTAGGGGGCATAATTAACAAGTTTGCAGATAATACAAAAATTGGCCGTGTGTTTGATAGTGAGGAGGAAAGCTGTAGACTGCAGGAAGATATCAATGGACTGGTCAGGTGGCAGATAAGTGCCAAATGGAATTCAATCCAGAGAAGTGTGAGGTAATGCATTTGGGGAGGGCAAACAAGGCAAGGGAATACACAATAAATGGGAGGATACTGAGAGTTGTAGAGGAAGTGAGGGACCTTGAAGTGCATGTCCACAAATCCCTGAAGGTAGCAGGACAGGTAGATATGGTGGTTAAGAAGGCATATGGAATACTTTCCTTTATTAGCCCAGGCATAGGATATAAGAGCAGGGAGGTTATGCTGGAACTGTATAAAGTGCTGGTTGGGCCACAGCTTGAGTGCTGCCTACAGTTCTGGTCACCACATTACAGGAAGGATGTAATTCCACTAGAGAGGGTTAAGAGGAGATTTACGAGGATGTTGGCAGGGCTGGAGAATTTTAGCTATGAGGAAAGATTGGATAGGCTGAGGGGTGATTTAATTGAGGTGTACATAATTATGAGGAGCCTAGATAGATTAGATAGGAAGGACCTATTTCCCTTAACAGAGAGGTCAATAACCAGGGGACATAGATTTAAAGTGATTGGTAGAAGGATTAGAGGGGAGCTGAGGAAAAAAAATTCACCCAGCTTGTGGTAGGGGTGTGGAACTCACTGCATGAAAGGGTGGTAGAAGCAGAAACCCTCAATTCACTTAAAAAGTACCTGGATGTGCACTTGAAGTGCAAAAACCTACAGGGCTACGGACCAAGTGCTGGAAAGTAGGATTAGGCTGAGTGGCTTATTTTTGACCAGCACGGACACGATGGGCCGAATGGCCGCCTTCTGTGCCGTAAATTTTCTATGGCATTACTTTTTCCCTCGTGCTTATCTAGCTTCCCCTTAAATACATCTATGCTATTTGCCTCAACTACTCTTTGTGGTAGCGCGTTCCACACTCTTACCACACTTTGGGTAAAGAAGTTTCCTCAATGAGTATAGAAATTAGAGACAATCAACAATATGGTGATATCAAAATAAACCACAAGGGGTCGGGATGCTCCTCTAGTCCAACTGGAGCCACGAAAAACGATCCTAATTCCAGCGAATGGTTTTCTAGCTGTCTCGTCCTTTCATAACGTAGTCTGGATTCGGACCGGAAGCGATGCCATCTACCGCTGACGGAATGTTTCTCGAAGTTTCTCTGCTCCCCCCCCCCGCGCGCTCCTCTCTAATTCCATCTCATGAGTCACCCCTCACAGCCGCCGGATCATCCTAACTTGATAACTGTCGATTTTTTTTAAATATTGGATGATCGACATCATTACTAACCAATCATCTCTGAAGAACGGTGGGTGGGTTTCCAAATATAACAAATTACAGGGCGGTGATAACACAAACAGACCAATCAACGCATTAATGGGCGGGGCTTATGTGGCTCCAACCGGGCACTTTAGCAGCTATCAAGTTAGGTGGCACCGGAGCGTAGTTCTGGTTGACGTGTTGGTTTAAAGTAGGGGGAAAAATATATATATTTAACGGTAATGAATTCGGGGGATTAGGCTTGAAATATTTCAATTTTAAATGAGAGTTTTAATGCGAGTTTCGAATTTATCATGAGCGGTCACCGGACAGAGCTTGTCACTTGTGTTTTTTTGTGTAATAATCTAGATGTGTCCATACAAGTATATATACCATATATATATATATATATATACATTATGTACTTTTTTTCCTGTTTCAGAAAAATCGCTGCCGTCTGGTGGGGATTCAGGTCAACGTTTCCGAAAAATCATGGGTAAAAATTATTATAACATCCTCGGCATCAGCTCTGAAGCCAATGAAGATGAAATTAAAAAAGCTTACAGGAAAATGGCCTTGAAGTTTCACCCGGATAAAAACAAAGAGCCCAACGCCGAGGAGAAATTTAAAGAGGTGGCCGAGGCTTACGAAGTGCTAAGTGACCCCAAGAAGAGATCCATTTACGATCAATATGGGGAAGAAGGTGAGTGTCCTTGGAGCTGGTCTCCCCCGTCTTCCTGCATGCACCGATTCTCGGGGAGCGGCCGCTGGGATTCACGATTTGTGCGTGATAGATAAATGTTGCAATCGATTGCAGAAGATATTTAGTGTAAAAGTGAGAGGCTTTGCAGACATTGGCCTAATACAGATACATTCTTCCAACAGTTCTTGATGAATGCAGTTTATTTTTCTGAACTTCCGTTTAGTTTTTTGTTTACGATGCCTACATCCAGTTCCGTACAAATGGAAGTTATTCTTCCCCGCCTTAATTTTGAAGGGGGGGGGGGGTTCAGTGTAATCAATATATGATATGGACTCACAATAATGAAGTTGCTGCTAATTAACTTTAAAAAGCAATGTAAGCAGTTTGATAGAGCCTCTGTGTTTGAGGGAAGTCACTCTTGCGTCCGACGTTATATTTGAGAGTAGTAGGTTGCTGCTTGAACTATTCTATTAATTATCAGCCTTTATTCATATATGATTTGTCTAATCTGCAGTGATGAACTAAATAAACAAGCAGTGATGTGTGGTGTCCAATCAAACCACCGTGACCTTTCCTTGGTCAGCGCTATGTGAACAGTTAATTGGGAAAGTAATGTGAGCAACCAGTTGTGACTATAGTGATCCATATTAATTTAGTTGCTTTATGTTCCTCACCTTTAGTTGCTTTTCCTTTTGCAGAATTTAAAAATATCTGGTGGACAGTCCTTTATTTTTATCAGACCCCTCACCCAATATGCCATATTTAAGCAAGCCTGTCTTTTTATCAATAGGATGTAACTCTTTGAATAATAATGTTTGTGCTTCACTAGTTGGTTGAAGAGATTTTACCCAAATATTGATAAACTTGTTTCCTAGCTGCCATGGCTGACCCCTGCAGAGCAGCAATTAACAATGCAAATGCAAGCATTATCTATATCATTGAGCATGCCTTTCTTTGCCTTGTTGTAGTCAGAGGAAGTCATGCTCAAAGTGTATAGTCAGGCCATACCTTAAGTTCCATATCCAGTTCTGGTCACTGAAACACGGCAGAGGCATTCAAGCATTGGAGCAGCGCAGAGAAGAGCCACAAAGTTGATTCCTAATGTTAGGGGTCTGATTTATGAGGAAAGACTGAAGAACCTTGAACTTTTAAGCCTTGAAAGGAGGCATCTGAGAAGTGATTTTTTTTAAAAATTGAGGCATATGATAGTAAATGTATGGAAAAGGTAAATCTGGAAAATTACTTTGAACTAAATTGCAAGTACAATAAGGGGGCACAGATTCAAACCAGTAAAAGACAAATTTAGGACTGATATTAAGAAGTTCTTCACAAAGATTGGTTAGTCATGGAATGCTTCCAGATAGAGCAAGGAGGCAAAAACCATGGAATCGTATGCAAAATAATTGGATGCCACATTGATGGGACGTTAGAGATTTTTTGGATACTTGAACTAAAATAGGTCAAATGGCCTTTCTTATCCATAAATATCTTGTGAAATCAAATGTATAAAGTGCAAAGTTGTACAAATGTAGATGCCCTGGCAATTGATGATTTATAATGGAAAATACAAACCGCAATAATGAAACTCCATGGAAAGTTAATTTTTTTTAAAAACTCTGTATTCAGGTTTCGGCTCTCGGGATTTAATGACACTAAACATTGCTCATTGTTGACACTAGGCTTGCGTAACATATTGGGACCAATATAGGAAAAAATTGCACTTAAGCTAATGTGCTTACTGCAATGACATACCTCTTATGTGATCTTCCGTAAAGTGCTCCGCCATTACAACAACGACTTACATTTATATAGCTCCTTTAACGTAGGAAAACCACCCAAGGTGCGACACAGGAGCGTAATCAACAACTTGCATTTATATAACGCTTTTAACGTAGAAGGAGCGTTATCAAATAAAATTTGACACCGAGCCACAAAAGGAGATATTAGGACAGGTGACCAAAAGTTTGGTCAAAGAGCTGATTTTAAGGAGCGTCTTAAAGGCAGAGAGGTTTATAGAGGGAATTCCAAAGCTTAGGGCCTATACGGCTGAAGGCACGGCTGCCAATGGTGGGGCAATGGGAGTGGATGATGCACAAGAGGCCAGAGTTGGAGGAATGCAGAGTTCTTGAAGGGTTGTAGGACTGGAGAAGATTACAGAGATGGGGACGGGCGAGGTCATGGAGCAATTTGAACATGAAGATGAGACTTTTAAAATCAAGGTGTTGGTGGACCGGGAACCAATATAGGTCACTGAGCACAGGGGTGATGGATAAGCAAGACTTGGTGCTGGTTAGGATATGGACAGCAGAGTTTTGGATGAGCAGAAGTTTATGGATTGTGGATGATGGGACGTCAGCCAGGAGAGTATTGGAATAGGCGAGTCTGGAGGTAACAAAAGCGTGGGTGAGCATTTCAACAGCAGTTAAGCTGAGGCAGGTACGCAGAGGTGGCAGTAGGTGGACTTTGTGACGGAGGGGATATGGAGTCGGAAGTTCGGCTCCGGGTCAAATAGGACACCAAGGTTGCGAACAGTGTGCTTCAGCCTGAGACAGTGGCCAGTGAGGGGGATGGAATAGGTGGTGTGGGAATGGAGTTTGTGGCGGCAGCCAAAGACAATGACTTTGGTCTTCCCGATGTTTAATTGGAGGAAATTGCGGCTCATCCAAAACTGAATATCGGACAAGCAATCTGACGTCCAAGGTAGTGGAGGGGCCGAGATGTGGTGGTGTGGTAGAGCTGGGTGTTGTCAGCGTACATGCGGAACCTGACATCGTGTCTTTGGATGATGTCGCCGAGGCTCAGCATGTAGATAAGAAATAGGAGGGGACAAGGATAGATCCTTGAGGTAATGGTGCAGAGGTGGGAAGAGAATTCAATGCAGGAGATTCTCTGGCTACCACTGGATTGGTAAGAATGGAACCAGTAAAGGGCATTTCCACTCAGCTGGCAACAAAAGTGAGGCATTGGAGGAAGTTTGTGTGGTCAAACATGTCAAAGGCTGCAAAGAGATTGAGAAGAATTAGAGCGCCGCAGTCACAGAGGATGTTATTTTTAACTTTGATTAGGACTGTTTCAGGGCAGTGGCATTGGAGAGGTTCAAACATGGAGTTGGGGAGAAAATGGGCACAAATTTGGGAGGCAACAACACGTTCAAAGATTTTGGAGAGGAAAGGGAAGTTGGAGATAGGGCAGGAGGTGTTAAGGGTGTGATTTTTGAGGAAGGACCTATTGATGGCAGATTAGAATTGTGGGGGGGTGGACGGTTTACAACATCAGCTAGCTTGAGGGCCAGGAAGGGAAGTTGGACGATTAGCAGCTTAGTGGGGATAGGGTCGCAAGAGCAGGATGTGGGTCTTGTTGACACGATGAACTCAGAGAGAGCATGAGGAGACGTAGGAGGGAAACTAGAGAAAGATGCTAGGGCGGGGGGAAATTAGGCTTGGGGAAGGGAGAGTTGCGGCAGAGGCTGCTGAATGAATGGTTGCGATCTTAGTGACTAAGAAGTCGCTGAGCTCCTCGCGCTTGTTGGAAGAGGTGGGGAGAATGGTTTAAGGAGAAAGTTGGCAGTGGAGAAAAGAAGCAGGGGGTTATCTTTTCATTCCAAAATTATCCCGGAGTAGTGAGCAGTTTGGCATTGGAGCCCCATGCTGTTTGATGTGGTCCAGCCAGATCTGGCTAAAACAGTTGTGCGCCATATGTTTGTCTGTGCCCCTTAGACTTAAGGGAACGACGATGGAGGCCACACCAGGGGGAACGACCAGGGTATAAGGGTTTTGCTGGGGACAAGGGTATCAGAGGCAGATATGAGGTTGTGATTAAACAGATCGATAGCTGCAAAAGTATTGTAGTGAATGGAGGGCCAAAGGCTAGACTGTTGGGAGTTTGAAAGTGTCAGTAAGTGATTTGGGGGAAGAGTTTTGTTCCAGAAGCAGACACTGAAGGAAATGGGGTTGGAAAGGAGATGTGAGTGAGGGATACAAGGAAGTGAACAGAGATGGCCTTATCTGTGATCGAGACAATGAATTAACTTGCATTTGTATAGTGCCTTTCACAACCTCAGGACGTCCCAAAGTGCTTCACAGCCAATAAAGTAAATATATATTAAGGGGAATAAAGAGGCCATGTAAGATGGGAAAATCAAGGGAGTGGGCGTGAATATGGGTAGGAGAGGATAAGGGAGGTCAGAAGTGCCCGATAACTCGGGGAAAGAGGGCCAGGTGAGATGGAGATTGAAATCAACAAGGATGAGAAGTTGCTCATTGCAGAGGCCGACGGAGAAAATGATTGAGGATATCTCCGAAAAACTTGGCATGGGGTTTGGGTGGACAGTAAAGAACGCAGATTTTAAAGGAGAGGTGAGCGGGGTAGAACAAGGTGAGATGTTCAGAAGAATAGAGGGCTAACCAAGGTGGTATTTGTTGACCAGGGCCACACCGCCATTGCCATCACCATTGACAGATCTAGAACCTCCTTGATTTTTATGTGGAACAAAACACTATTTCCTGATACAGCCCAGAGTTTGAAATGGGAGAACTATTGTACTACAGTGTATTTTCACAATTCAAGTGGATATGTTACAAAAATTTCATATACCCACCATATACATTTTCTCAGTCCCACATCAGCACTATCGCTCGAGCTTTGCTGTCATGACTTAATATTGTCCAAAACTGTTTTGAGTTTATTGCAGCCTTATAATGCCTGCTGAATGTAACCAAGTGGAAGGTAGTTTTTAATACTCTTCCTAGATTGTTATAATTCTAGTTAAATGTCAGTTTTTATGGCGAGGGGAGAAAATACTGCCTGAAATCACACAACAATGCTGAAGTATAACAGTTTTTTTGGCGGTTAAGGGTGGAGGATGATTAGAAAGAATACAAAACTATATAAACAGGTATCCTTGTACCAACATTATAACCAATCTGTTCAAGTGGGATATTTCACAACTGATGCATTATTATACTATACTCAACCCTACATAGGGGGTATTTGGCTGTAGCATATTGTTTAGCATGTAGGTTTTTAAAATGGAGTCAGTCCAGCAGTAAGACAGCATTCATGTTTCTTTAACATCAAACTTCAGTCACAACATGCGGATGCCAGCTTTCGTTATCATGTTGGTTTTGCCTGATGAAGCAACCCACCTGAAATTTGGATTGTCTGAAAGTTAATGTCTATACTTGATGATATAGTTATAGCAGTCCTCATGTAAAGAAATGTCTAAGCATTTAAGGCAGTAAAGTGGATACTGAGCAGGAAAAATGAAGACCACCACCTTCTCAAGGGCAATTAGGGATGGGCAATAAATGCCGGCCTCGCCAGCGACGCCCACATCCCATGAACGAATAAAAAAAATTTAAGAAAAGGGGAAAGAAATCCTTTGATAAAGATATTAAACAAATATGCTGTTAAAATTATATGGAAATGTGTATTTTGAAGTTTTGGCAGCGGCAATCTGTCTCTGATGTAGAGAATAATGGACACTCTGCACTTTTTTTAGGCAGCCTTTTCATTGAGAGCTTTGTTATTGGCAGGAGGAACCAAAGGGCAGGTACAGATAGGACAAATTCAGACCAGGAAATAGAAAACAGTTAGTGATGTAGTTAGTGACTCAGAAAGGCAAAAGAAGCAAAGGTTAAATAGTGTTCAGCACAGGAATTTGACAGGGTTAGAGGGTATATACTTCAATGCAAAGAATATTACAATGTAGATGAGCTACGGGCACAGATAGACAGATGGCAGCATGATATCATTGCTATAACGGAAACCTGGCTTAAAGAGGGGGGATAATTGGCAGCTCAATATCCCTGGATATAGAGTTTTTAAGGCAGGATAGAATGGGTGATTTTAAAAAAAAGGAGGGGTAGCATTATTGGTTAAAGAATCAATTACAGTTATGAGATGGGATAATATGCTAAATGGATCATCAATTGAGGCCATATAAAATAAAAAAGAAGGGGCAGTTACACTACTAGAAGTGTACTATAGGCCCCCGAATAGCGAAAGGGAGATAGAACAAATATGTAGGCAAATTTCTGAGTGCAAAAGTAAGAGAGCAATAATAGTAGGGGACTTCAACTACCCTAATATCAACTGGGATTCAAACTGTGAGGGGCACAGAGGACGCAAAACTCTTGATCGGTGTCCAGGAGAACTTTTTTAGCCAGTACGTGACAAGCCCAACAAGAGGGGATGCAATTCTAGATTTAGTCCTGGGAAATGAAGATGGGCAAGTGGGTGAAATGACAGTGGGTGACCATCATGGGGATAGTAACCACAATTCAGTTAGTTTTAGTATTATTATGGAAAAGGACAGAGTTAAATCCGGAGTATACGTTTTAAATTGGGGGAAGGCAAATTTTACAGAACTAAGAGGTGATTTGGCAGAAGTGGACTGGACGCATCTACTTGAGGAGAAATCAGTGGCAAGCCTGTGGGACGCACTAAAAAGTGAAATTCTACGGGTACCATGCAGACATGTCCCCTCAAAGAAAAAGGGTGGCACTGCCAAATTTCAAGCCCCCTGGTTGTCTAGAAGTATACGGGCAAGATAAAGCAGAAAAGGGAAGCTTATGACTGTCACAGAAAACTAAATACTCCAGAAAGCCTAGAGGAGTATAGAAAGTACAGGGATGATGGAAATAAGGAGAGCAAAGAGAGGGCATGAAAACATATTAGCTAGTAAGATTAAAGAAAACCCAAAGATGTTTTATCAGTACATTAAGAACAAGAGGATAGCTAAGGAAAAGGTGGGACCTATCAGGGATGATAAGGGTAACTAGTGTATAGAAGCAGAGGATGTGGGTAGGGTTTTAAATGAATATTTTGTCTCCTTATTCACAAAGGAAAGGGATGATCCGGACGTAGTAGTTAGAGGAGAGTTATGAAATATTGGATAAGGTAAACATAATGAGAAAGGAAGTACTAGAGGGACTGGAATCCTTGAAAGTTGATAAGTCACCAGGGCCGGATGGATTGTTTCCTAGGCTATTGAAGGAAGCCGGGGAGGAAATAGCGGATGCTCTGAGGATCATTTTCCAATCCTCACTAGATACAGGGAAGGTACCGGGGGACTGGAAGACTGCAAACGTAATATCATTGTTTAAAAAGGGTACGAGGGAAAGGCCAAACAATTATAGGCCGGTCATTCTTACCTCGGTGGTGGGCAAACTATTAGAATCAATACTGAGAGATAGGATAAACTGTCACTTGGAAAGGCATGGTTTAATCAGGGATAGTCAGCATGGATTTGTTCAGGGAAGGTCATGCCTTACAAATCTGATTAAATTCTTTGAGGAAGTGACAAGGAGGATAGTGCAGTGGATGTTGTCTACATGGATTTTAGTAAGGCATTTGACAAGGTCCCACATGGCAGACTGGTCAGAAAGGTAAAAGCCCATGGGATACAGGGAAATGTGGCGAATTGGATCCAAAATTGGCTCAGTAACAGGAAACAAAGGGTAAAAGTCAATGGATGTCTTTGCGAATGGAAATCCGTTTCCAGTGGTGTGCCACAGGGCTCAGTGTTGGGTCCATTGCTGTTTGTGGTATATATTAATGATTTGGACTTAGGAACATAGGAACAGGAGTAGGCCATTCAGCCCCTCGTGCCTGCTCTGCCATTTGATAAGATCATGGCTGATCTGTGATCTAACTCCATATACCTGCCTTTGGCCCATATCCCTTAATACCTTTGGTTGCCAAAAAGCTATCTATCTCAGATTTAAATTTAGCAATTGAGCTAGTATCAATTGCCATTTGCGGAAGAGAGTTCCAAACTTCTACCACCCTTTGTGTGTAGAAATGTTTTCTAATCTCACTCCTGAAAGGTCTGGCTCTAATTTTTAGACTGTGCCCCCTACTCCTAGAATCCCCAACCAGCGGAAATAGTTTCTCTCTATCCACCCTATCCGTTCCCCTTCATAACTTATAAACTTCGATCAGATCACCCCTTAACCTTCGAAACTCCAGAGAATACAACCCCAATTTGTGTAATCTCTCCTCGTAACTTAACCCTTGAAGTCCAGGTATCATTCTAGTAAACCTACACTGCACTCCATCCAAGGCCAATATGTCTTTCCGAGGGTGTGGTGCCCAGAACTGCTCACAGTACCCCTACTTGAATGTAGGGGGTATGATTGGCAAATTTGCAGACAACACAAAAATTGACCGTGTCGTTGATAGTGAAGAGGATAGCTGTAGACTCCAAGAAGATATCAGTGGGTTGGTGGAGTGGGCGGAAAAGTGGCAAATGGAGTTCAACCCGGAGAAGTGTGAGTAATGCACTTAGGGAGGGCAAACAGTAAAAGGGAATACGCAGTAAACGGGAATATATTGAGAGGGGCAGAGGAAGTGAGAGACCTTGGAGTGCATGTGCACGGTCTCTGAAGATGGCAGTACAGGTAGATAAGGTTCTGAAGAAGGCATACGGAACGCTCTGTTATTAGCAGAGGTATAGAATACAAAAGCAGGGATGTAATGATGGAACTGTATAAAACATTGGTAAGGCCACAGCTGGAGTATTGTGCGCAGTTCTGGTCACCACATTACAGGAAGGACATAATTGCTCTGGAGAGAGTGCAGAGAAGATTTACAAGAGTGTTCCAGGGCTTGAAAATTGCAGCTACGAGGAGAGATTGGAGAGGCTGGGGTTGTTTTCCTTGGAGCAGAGGAGGCTGAGGGGAGACTTGATTGAGGTGTACAAAATTATGAGGGGCCCAGATAGAGTAGACAGGAAGCACCTGTTTCCCCTAGCAGAGAGTTGAAGAACTAGAAGACATAGATTTAAGCTGATTGGCGGAAGGATTAGAGGGGACATGAGGAAAAACTTTTTTATCCAGAGTGTGGTGGGTGTATGGAATGTGCTGCCCGAATTGGTGGTCGAGGCAGGGACCCTCAATGCTTTCTAAAAAGTACCTGGACCTGCACCTAAAGTGCTGTAAGCTGCAGGACTATGGACCGGGTGCTGGAAGGTAGGATTAGAATAGGTACCTGGTGGTTGTTCGAGCCGGCGCGGACAGGATGGGCCGAATGGCCCCCTTCTGTGCTGTATCTTTTCTATGGTTCTATTTATGTCATTTGAACCCCTCCAAGAGATAACTGCCTGGAAAACGCCTCCACAAATCCTTTTCATAATGGAGCAGTTTTTTTTCCATATCAGACATTGACTACAATTTTCCATTTTAGTTTGTGTAATACCTGGACTGGGGCCAACAATAAATCAGAATGTGATTTCTGAAGTTTGCATAATCTAGTTACCAGTAAACAAAAGTTGAGATGATAGGTATAAATATATGATTACATTGAATGGATGATTATCTTTTTTGAGTAGTCCCATGTCAGTCAGTGTTGAAGTGCATTAATAAAAGAATCAAGTGTTCAGTTGTTAAGTACACATGTAATGTACCAAGAGACCATGTAGAGAGCAAGAAGGATTCAGATTTGATCCTTAGTTAAGTTGTTTTGAGTTAGCTATGTCGGGCATGCTGGCAAAGAGGCAGTATAATTTGTCTTAGTGCCCTGAGTGGAGAAATTAACCAGGGTTTCCATTCTTGATCACTACTCAGTGACCTTTTCTGGAAATTATAGGGGTGAGGACTGATGGTGGGCTCTGATGCCTTCCATGGCCAAATAATAGCACTTTATAATTAGGCTTGTACAAGATAAATAATTGATTTTGTAGCCAATTCAATGAGGTTTGCAGGAGTGATAGGGCTGTAGTAATGTCATCTTAACTATCCAGAGGTAGCCTGGGATAGCACTAAACATTGATGGTCATAAAGGGGAAGGGTTCCTAAAATGCATTCAAAAGTGTTTTGTAAGCCAGTGTGTTGCAAGTCCAACGAGGAAAGATGTAGTACCAGACCTAATTCTGGGCAATGAACTGAGACAAATGAATGGCTTTCAGGTTAGAAGAAAGTTTAGAGGCAAGTGATAGGAACATGAGAAAATATAGGACCAGAAAACTCTGAAGTCCCATCTCGCCTGTCCCAGATCCAGGCCAGTCTCAAAAATTAATATCTCTCAATTACTCACTCCCTCAAATAGCTATCTGTTTTCCCCCTTAAATTTTTTCAGATTACCTGCCTCCTTGGACAGTGCATTCCACACCTTCACCACCCTCTGCATAGTTAAATCTAAACTATCGAGACACTTTTCCTTGTGTAAGCCTGAGCCTGTGTCTCTTGGTTCTAGACATGTTGACAATTCCAAATGTGTTTTCAAGGTTCAGCTTATCTGCTCCCTTAAGAATCTTGAATGCCTGAATAATACCTCCCCCGAACCTTCTCTTCTACAGTGTAAACATTCCCAGGCTTATAGCTCAGATCCCTTAAGCTAGGTATCAGTTTGATTGCCCTTTCTTGTGCTTCCTGGATGTCCTTGTTGTACTACAGTGACCAGAATTGTACACCATACTCCAGGTTTGGCAATACCAGTGTCTTGTACAGACTGGTTACAACTTCATGGAATGTGCACACTCTCCCTCTGGCTATACATGCATTACCTTGCCCTTGTTTTCATTTAATGCCATTTGCCACATTTTGATTTGAATCATAACATAATTAGGTTCACAGCCAGAATAAAGAAAGGAAAGAAAATCAAAAACAAAATGTTGGGCTGAAAAAGAGAACATTTTAGAGGGATACAAGAAACCTGACCTAGATTAATTGGATGGGAAAATTGAAGATAAAAGAGAAGACAAGATGGGGAAATATTGAAGTACAAAATGGGTAGGATGCCATTTGTGCATGCCAACAGAAAATGGTGCTTTGATTCGTGCTGTTGGCAATACCGATCCAAAGTAGCAGACATGTTTTTTGCTAGTGAGCTTAGCTGTTGAAGGATTCATACCCAGCCCATACCGACTAGCACAGTGGTTTTGCTGTCATTGATCCATATAAACCTTTCCTGGTCAATGGGGAAGGTGTCGGTTCCAGAAAAACAGTCACCGATATGGCTCTGCAACTCTGGGTATAATTTCTTTTGCTGTCACAGTAGTGAAACGACCCTAACCAAAGTTGTGAACAACATTCTCTGTGCTTGTTGTGATGCAACATCCAGTCTTAGATGAGCCACAATTTTCACCAGCTATACATCGGGAGGGTTAAATCCATTGTCTTTGCCCCCAGTACAAACTCCATACCTTCATTACTGATTCCATCCTTCTCTCTGGCCGTTGTTTTAGGCTGAACCAGACTGTTCACTTTATCTGTGTCCTGTTCAACCGTAAGCTGAGCTTGTGACCCTTTATTCTCCCTCTTGAAAACTGCCTACTTCCATCTCTGCATCAGTGCATCTGCTGCTGAAACCCTCATCTACATCCAGACTCAAAGTACTCCAGTCCACTGTTGGGTGGCTTCCCGTCCTCCACCTTACATAAACTTCATCTTATGCAAAACTCTTCACGTATCAAATCCCACACCTGGCCCCACTTGCCCATCACTCCTGTCCTCGCTCGCCTATATTGATTGCTAGTTCTTCAGTGCCTCCATTTTAAAATTCTTATCCCTGTGTTTAAATCCTTCCATGGCCTCATGCCTCCAATTCTCCAACCTCCAGCTTTACAACAACTCCCACACCCTCAGATCCCTCTGACTCTGGCCTCTTCTGCACTCTCAATTCACTTCACCATTGGCAGCCATCTCTTCAACTGCCTAACTCCTATGTTCTAGAATTCCTCCGTAAAACCCCATTGCAAGTCAACCTCCCTCTCCTCTTTTAAGATCCTCATTAAATCCCACCTCTTGCCAAGATGTTCCAAGGAGCTTCAGAGGTCAATTTTTTTAATCTCTCCTCCTTTGGCTCGGCATCCACTTTTCATACATCTCTGTGAAGTTCCTTAGATGCAAATGCAAATTGTTGTAATAAAAAAAAATGCCCTATAATATAAATGGTTAAATTCTACAGGAGCACAAACTGCAATTTAGGTTGTGGAAGCATTTCTGCTAATATAATGCAGCATTGGTTGTTGAGATCACATATTGGCAATCTTTGTACGTGTACATCAGATTTGTACCACCTGAGGTGTTTTAAGTAAACAATACCAAAATGTTTAAAACATTTTTTTAAGTGGAATGAGTACTGTTAGGAATTAATTTAGTCGCAAAGGACTCTTGTTTTCTACAGGGGAAAGAAGGGATAGAATACATACACCTCAATTAGAATTCTGTCTTGCACTTGAGAAATTCTAATACTTCAGGCTTGGTGGAAACCGGAGAGATGCTCATATCTGACCAAACCTCTTGCTGACATTAGTTGGCCAGGTTTCTAGGCCAGTATTTGAATCTGAATCATCAAATTTCCCTTGATGAATTGTAGAAGTGTAATTGAGGTTTAAAAAATGAGTTGTATTGAAGTGCTGCTGCATTCTTTCACTTAAGTGTTCAAGCAGTAACAGAAACACTAGAATGTTAGACTGACATCCAAGACCCAAGTTTGAATCCCAGTGTTTTACACATTGGACTTATCCCTGGAGAGGGAGTGTCAGTTTCAGCCAGCTCATCAATGGTGGGAATTAGCTGAACAGGGGTTCATGTGCCTGCTAACGAGCCTTCAAGATTGAGTGTCTGTGGAAATTCCTGTTCTGCTCTGTGACAAATATGAAAAGCTAATTTTGAGAGGAGATATCATGTGGAAAACATCTTTATTTTGAAAGTGTGCATGATAATGTTTGTTTTTAACCTCCTCCATCCCCCCCCCCTCCCAAGAGTGCAGAGACACAATGGAAGAAATCATTTGGTGATTGTGTTTAAAAAAGTTGGTAGTTGGTAATGTTTGGCTTCAATAGCTATCTTGTTAACCTGTCAGTTTGTATTGAATTTTTAGGTACTTATGTGATTTCTGTGAATGTGAGAAGTCCTATAAGGGACAGCAGATAAGTTTAAAATTAATGAAGAAATATAATATCAAGGGAAAAGAATCATGAAAAGCACATTTGAAACAGACAAAAAAAAGCTAAAATTTATTGTGATAGAAATTTTAATTTTTAACCTAAAACAATTAAATGAAAGATTTTTTTTTAAACGCAGAAACGTTCATTTTTGAAGTAGTGGATTCGGGACCTATATAATGCAAATTGTTGTTTTTGTTCACTGACATCTCTCTGCTGACTAGAATTTGTCCCTATTTTCACTTAGCAACTTCAGATATATAATCCTGAAGTTTATAGGGAAGTTTAACAAAGTGGTTCAAATGATTATGGTAGTATGTAGCTGAGCCATTCTACCAGGAACATTATAGGTTCTGTGCGGAATTAGCTGACCTGAGCCTGAATAGTCCTTGGAATTTAAAAAAATTAATTCTTGAAGTACGAGTGTCGCTAGCAAGGCTGGCATTTATCTCTCATTCCTAGTTGCACTTGAGACGATGGTGGTGAACCTGCACCTTGAACCGCTGCAGTCCTTGTGATGAAGGTACACCCATAGTGCTGTTAGGTAGGAAGTTTCAGGATTTTGATCCAGGGACGATGAAGGAACGATTATGTCCAAGTTTGGGATGGTGTGCGATCTGAAGGTGATGGTGTTCCCATGCACGTGCTGCCCTTGTCTTTCTAGGTGGTGGAATTCATGGGTTTGGGAGGTGCTGTCGAAAAAGCCTTGGTAAATTGCTGCGGTACATCTGGTAGATAGTGCATACTGCAGTCACGGTGGAGGTGGTGGATGTTTAAGCTAGTGGATGGCTGTGTCCTGAATGGTGTTGAGCTTCTTGTGCTGTTGCAGCTGCATCCATCCAGGCAAGTTGGAGCGTATTCCATCATGCTCCTGACTTGTGCTTTGTGAGTGGTGGAGAAACTTTGGGGAGTCAGAAGGTGAGCCACATTTCAAAATACCCAGCCTCTGACCTCATCTAAAAGCCACAGCATTTATGTGGCTGGTCCAGTTGAGTTTCTGGTCAATGGTGACCCCCAGGATGTTGGGGGATTCAGCAATGGTAATGCCATTGAATGTCATAGGGAGGTGGTTAGAATTTCTTGTTGGAGATGGACATTACCTGGCACATGCATGGTGTGAATGGTACTAGTCACTTACCAGCCCAAGTCTGGATGTTGCCCAAATCTTGCTGCATATGGGTGTGGACTACTTCAGTATCTGAGGAATTGCGAATCGAACTAAACACTATGCAATCATTTCCAAACAGTCCCACTTCTGACCTTATGATTGTGGGCGGGGTGGGGTCCATTGATGAAACAGCTGAAGATAGTTGGGCATAGGATGCTATCTTGAGGAATTCCTGCAGTAATGTCCAGGGGCTGAGTTGATTGGACTCTAACAACCACAACCATCTTCCCTTGTGCCAAGTATGACTCCAGCCACTTTAGAGATTCTCTCTTCCTCCTCCCCCCCCCCCCCCCCCCCGCCATTAACTTCAGTTTTACTAGGGCTCCTTGGTGCCACACTTGGTCAAATGCTACCTTGATGTCATGGGCAGTCACTCTCTCCTCACCTCCTAGAATGCTACAGTTAACCTCGGCACCCTGGTGAGGGAAGGGAAAATCAGCCAGGGTTCTCACTCCTGATCACCTTCTGGCAAGTAAACAGTTACTGACGGCAGGTGAATTGGGCTGTATGCTCCCATGGGAGAATAGTTTAGAAACACGTTTACTGTCCCGAGTCAACTTGGTGTCCCATCGAAGTGTCCATAAATTCAAAAGAAGGGGAGAAGAGAAAATTGGTGAAAGAAAGACAAAATGAGATTCTATTTTTAAGAAATCCATCTCTGCTGGATGTAATTTGACTTTATATCGCAAAAATACTGAATCTAGTCTTAGTTCCTATGAAGTGCCTTGGGACGATTTACTACATTAAAGGCATTATATAAATGCAGGCTATTGTATCTGTTCATGTCAGTAGTTCAGTTTTGACACAACTGTTTATTAAGCTGGTCAGAGCTTGAGCCAATAGTGAAACAGAAATGCATAGAAAGGGATCACACCTTAAGAAAAGCACTGTTTTCAATCATTGGTTAATTTGCTTTAGACGGGTCTGTTCAGTATTTTATACTGAATGTACATTCTGTCGTAAATATTCAAGTTTGCTGTTGCCTAATCCAAGGATTATTACTTCAGCTGTGTAGTGATATTTTTATTTTCTAGAAATTGTCATCACTTTTTATGCACAGTTATAGGCATTTTGTTAAAGATTTTGAATAGTTCATGGGAGATATTAATTTGACCCAGGTAAATGCACTCTGGGATACATTTGATTTGACAAAATAACCCAACGGACCACAATTCAATTGGACAAGTGGCTTTGGCAACAACAGTGTGCAGCAGTTGTGTTCATTAAACTGGGAATATTTTCACTCTGCTCATAAAAAGTAGGAGCAGATGGTCCCTGGGGACTTCACAAGTACTGGGAATAGATCAGCAGATCCACTGAAGGACTCAACCACATGGTCTGTCCTTCAATTGACATGCCGTATCCAAAATCATCAAGTAGCATGCATGTGGACATGTTATTTTATTTACAGTTTAAAGGACTGAAGGGATGCTTCAATTGTTTTTCACATATAGGTGCCAACATTTCTGTTAAAATAGTGAGCCTTCATCATTTAACAAATTCTGTGGAGCTTAGCTTGTGGTATAAATAAAATGCTCTTAATCAAGGTAACAAGTATTGTAATCTAATACTAAACTGTAAAAGATTGAAAAGCAGATTGTTCAATTCGAGGATGTCAAAATCTTTTCTACCAAGTATTTTGATTCTTGGGCATTAGTTTGTAATATAGGTCATGCTTCGGAATTAGATTCTGGATTTTGTAAAACAACACTTGTACAGTCAAATGTAATATCCTAAATTTTATGCTGGTAATTAAAATTTAGCAGTAGATTAAGTATTAAAGGGGTCCCTAAATTACCTAGTTTAGAGGAATTTCTGTATTTTAAAAATTCAGCTGCAAGTCTTCTGATGGGTGTCCTGAAGTCTTATTTCATAGCAAAACTATACTGTAATGTCATAACGGATGAGGTTCCACAATTTTCTGTATTGCTCCATGCACCTGTACAAAGATATGTGTGATAAGCCTGTTCTATCTGTCTAAAATGTTGTGAATCTAGAAAAAACACAAATATGCATCACCTCCTTACTGATTCAGTTCTGAGGTATGCGGGTTTTTGTCTTTTGTAATTTGTCTTAATTTTTTTTATTTCATAGGTCTGAAAGCTGGAGGAGCCTCTACCGGTGGCCCTGGTAACACGTTCCACTACACGTTTCATGGTGATCCACATGCTACCTTTGCTTCCTTCTTTGGTGGGTCCAGTCCTTTTGATATTTTCTTTGGTACTCAAGGACGCTCCAGAATGGCTAATGGCTTCAGTCATGAAGACATGGACATTGATGATGATGATGATGACCATGATCCCTTCAATGCATTTAACCGTTTTGGTTTCAGTGGAATGAATGGATTTCATCGACGGCATCCAGAGTCCCTCCATACTCGCAGAAAGGTACAGGATCCTCCTGTAATTCATGAACTTAGAGTATCTCTTGAAGAAATCTATCATGGTTGTACTAAAAGAATGAAGATCACACGTAGACGGTTGAACCCTGATGGCCGAACCACAAGGACTGAGGACAAGATTCTGAACGTTGTTATTAAAAGAGGTTGGAAAGAGGGCACAAAAATCACATTCCCCAGAGAAGGTGATGAAACGGCAAACAACATCCCAGCTGATATTGTCTTTATTCTGAAAGACAAGCCTCATCTTCATTTCAAGAGAGATGGATCCAATGTTGTTTATGTAGCCAAGATCACTCTTAGAGAGGTAGGTACAGACAAGTTTTTTTTAAAAAACCTAACAGAAACTTAGAGGCTATCTTGAAATGCAAATTATTTTCTGTTACCCAATATCCACACGAGTAAAGCATAGCTTGATTTGGTCCTAGGAAAACTATGTATTTTGTGCACATCAATATTTTCTGTAGATAGGTGGTGCTACATGTGATCTTCTATTCCTGCATAGTATAAAGCCCCAGTATCTGTGCAAATTCATTTTTCCCCAGTTAAAAAGATTTGTTTTCTGCACCTTGCATGCATATCTCATTGAATGTCTCCAACTTTCTTCTCGGAGCAATTTAGGTTAGATATTCCTTCAGGCCAGTTAGTGTTTTTCAGAGTTTTTCCTGGTAAAATTGGGCATATCAATAAAAATAGTGCTATTGGTATACAATAGCATTTAAAAGAAAAATAACAAACCCTGTCTACCTACAATCTAAGAAATAGACTTTTTTTCAGGGAATTATGGCAATAGCCATCACCCAAACGCGTGCTTTCCCTAGCAGTAACAAAGGGCCGAGGCATATTTTGGAAATTTGGTTTTGGTCAATATTGTACGGCAGGTCTCCCCATTGAGTGGAAAATACACTAGTTAGAAATGTTCAGAATTTGGGAATTTCCGGTGATGGATCTGTTCACCTTTCTGGTCAACCACCAGCTCTTGAATTACTGCTTGAAATTACGTCTGCCTGGAGGCTGGACAGTCTCTTCCTGGACATAAAGCTTTCCATACAAGTTTTCTCCATTGCCCTTAATCTCAAGGGTAGTACAAAAGATACGAGCAGAGAGGAGGAAAACTATCTAACCCTAAATTCGATTGGTTTTGAAAACATATTTTTGGTTTCTAGATGTTTCTCTGTTACATCTTCGAGTATGATTCCATTATCTTTCCTAGCACCGATGTTAAGCTAATTGGTCCATAGTTCCCTGGACTTTTTAAATACAAGAATCACATTAACTGTCTGCAAGTCCTCTGGAACGATTCCCTTTTCTAATGAATTATTATATATATGTAATAGTACCTCTGCTTTCTCTTCCCTAACTTCTTTTAGTATGTGCAGATGCAATCCATCCGAACCTGGGGTTTTATCCTCTAAGTTTGATTAGTTTATCAATTATCTCCCCCTTTTCTATCTTAAATGTCTTTACATCTTTTTTGATCTCGTCTTCTAATGTGATGCCCACCACATTAGTCTCCCTGATAAACAGTGAAGCAAAGTAATTATTTAATATTTCTGCCATTTCGGTGTCATTGTCTGTGAGTTTATCGGGTGGCCCTGTCCCTATTCTGATTTTTCTTTTGTTATTTGTGTATGTAGAAAACTTTTTTATATTCCTTGATAATTTAATTCCATGGTTTCTGTTTGCCTTTCTAAATTTTTTTGACTTCTTTCCTAACCTTTTCATATTCCCTTTTGTCATCCTCTCCTTTGTTGTCTACATACTTAGTGTATGCCTTTTTCTTTAGTTTCAATTTTGCCCATATTTCTTCATTCATCCATGGTATATCATTACTAGCTAGTTTGTTCTTGCTTTTTAGTGGGATATATTTCTCCTGGACTCTCTTGATCACCATTTTAAATGTTTCCCACTGTTGTTCTATTTCTTCGTTCGTCAGTAAGTTTTTCCAGTTTATTTTTCCTAGTTCTATTCTCATCCCCTCAATCAGCTTTTTTCTAATTTATTACTTTGGTCTTTGTCTTACTTATTTCCTTCTCAATCTTTATCTTAAACCTTATTATGTTGTGATCGTTATTGCCTAGATGTTCCCCTACGCTTACTTCTCTTATCTGTTCTGGTTCATTTCCCATTACTAGATCCAGCAGTGCTTCCTCTCTTGGGTTTTTTACATCCTGGGTGAGAAATGAGTCCTGCACATATTGTGAAAACTCCATTCCCTGTACCCTTTTACCCACCTCTTCTTGTCCGTTTATTTGGGGGTAGTTAAAATCTCCCATGATGATTATTCAATACCCTATACTGATTTCACACATTTGCTTACATATTTCTTCCTCCACCTTCTTTCCACTATTAGATAGTTTGTAGTATACCCCTATTAATGTGATCAATCCCTTATCTTTTATTTCAATCCATATGGATTCTGTTTCTATCCTTCTGTTAGTTATGTCCCTTTTTTCTACTGCCATTATGTTCATTATGTCATCCCTAATTAGTACAGCTACTCCATCCCCCCCCTCGCCGCCTTCCTTCTCTATCCTTTCTGATTAAGTTATAACCTGCAATGTTTAGTTGCCAGTCCTGTTCTTTATGTAGTCATGTTTGTTATTCCTACTGCATCTGGTTCCTCACTTCGGATTATTACCTCCAGTTCCCCCGTTTTATTTTGGATGCTGTGTACATTGCTGAACGTGCAGTTTAAAGCATCTTTAGTAGTTGTTCCTTTTATTTCAACACTTTAGGTAATTATTTTCCTTATTTATCACTCCCAATGTGTTTATTTCAGTTATTTTATTGGTTTCCAGACCTGGAGTATTTATGGTTTCTACAACACTGGCCTGGACTTTATTCTGGTCCTTATCTCTTACTCTTGTTTTATCTTTTTTACTAACATTTTTGCCTGAACCTTTTCCTCCCCCCGGCCCCCTTTTATCGGTTTACAGTCTTATTAACCGCCCAATTTATCCTTTCCACTAGGACCTTGGTCCCAGCCTAGTTCAGGTGCAGCCTGTCCCAACAGTACAGCTTCTTCCTGTCCCAGTACTGGTGCCAGTGTCCCATGCAAAGGAACCCTCTTTCCCACACCAATCCTACAGCCACATATTTACTTTCCTGATCTGTTTGTCTCTATGCCAATTCGCATGTGGCTTCGGTAATAAACCTGAGGTATTTTGCATTTATAAGTGCATACTTAATTTGGGAAGCCTCCAGCAGGGTTAAATCAATTTTATATTGCCTATGCTACCTCAACGATTTTAGCGACTAATTCTCTTTTTACAATTTTTATACTTTGATCAGCAAATTGTGTAATGTTCCACCTTTTTAAAAATGTCTCCTTTTGCAAATAGTTAATAGTTTATTTTAACTTTGCTTGGGATGTAACGTCCATAAATTGGGTGTTACTTTTTAAAAATGCTAGTGTATCTAATTGCTGGTGATTTGATAACGTGGGCCTATCTACAATGCAGTCAACCCTCCTTATCGTTCCTAGACCTGGAAGTACCACCTTTCCCAAGTGTTTATCTCCCTCTTTCTTTTTGAGCCACCTGCCCCGCCCTGCCTATATAGTGACATGAGCAATGGCTTGCTACATTTCATCTGTTATCACACATTGCAGCTGTTGGTGATGACTGTCAGACATTTGAGCCAATTCCGTTTCGCTCATTTCCACCAGGCTCTGTTACTTTGCTAACTGCTTGACCAGTTTTTGCTGCTCCTCTGGGATCAGTCTCCACAAAGGTTGCATGAAGATGGTGGTGCGGACGCTGTCAATAACCATACTTCCTAGCCATTGAGATGTCCAGTGCATTGACCATTTTTGTGGTGCATGAAGTTGGAATAGCCTTTGCCAAAGAATTCCTGATGCCATCTATGGTCAGCAACCATCTTCAGGTAATGTGTCCACAACCTAAGTTGCCTCTTTCCTCACAGTCAGCTGCACCTATTCTGGCAGTGACGAATCTTAGACTGCTTGGAAAGCACATCTGCTGCTACTGTCCAAGAAGTGGCTTGATTGGTGCCATGTTGCTCCTTGGTAACAGCCATACCTTCTGCTGTCAGGCTGTTGTCGTCATTTTCTGCTTGGTGATATATTATCAAGCAGGCAGAGTCAGTTTTTACATGCTGATGGTGGCACTGAAATTAAGATACAATGAAGTAATCCTGTAAAATATTAAAGAGGCAAAATAGTGTAGCACAGATGTAATGTTTCCCCAAAAAATCTATTACATGGATTTTGTTGTCAGCACAATGTGTGGAAAATCAGAAGTACTCTCAAGGTTTAAAAATGGTTTACACCAATGATATTGAGATCTGTGTATATTCACCATGGAGGAGATTGCAAAAAACTGTTCGTCAAACGGGTACATTAGAAGTATTTATTTATACTGCATATCTTGTCAGCTCAAAAAAGGAATCGGCATTTATTTCTTAATGCACATTTAAAATAGTTTTAAAACAAGCAACAAAAGATAATGGGTACATTCAAGAGCTGAAAAGTTGGTTGGGCAAGTTCCAGTCTTACTGAGCAGTGGTTGTACTGATCTTGCATGAAGAAAGAATCTTGTTCCTCTGTGCATGTGTTGGAACCACAGCCAAGAAGTGGCTCCTGGGATTTGTAATCTCATTCAGGGATGTGCATTGAGTAAAACATGTCAGGCCTGGGGTTTTTCATTGCAAGGCATCCAAAAATAGGGAGTCATCTAGTTGAGTTCAAATCCTGAAGTATGGGAGAAGGGTGGAGTCCGGAGTCTAGGATGTTTAGCAGGCTGGTAGTATGTGTCGTGCTGTTTTTGGTGGGTAGGGACAATGGAGGGAGTTCTTGGAGCCAAGTTTATAAATTTGTTTTTTTTTGGTATGTGAATTTTTATTAAGTGATTCTAACGATATATAGTGGAGTTAAATGAGGAGCAGTCTTGGTTTTTTTTTGTCTGATTTATGATTGTGTGCAATGTTTCTTTGATGGAATATAATTGTGCAGAAGGGTATTCTTTAAAATGAATAATGTTTTGCACCAGTAAAATAAAAATTAAACTGTTTAATCGGTGAGGGAAAAAAAACTGACAGACTTGACCGTTATTACATGAGAGATATTGACACACAGGACATTGGAACAGGAGTAGACCATTCAATTATGTAATGGCTGATCTGTATCTCCATTTACGCACCTTTGTTCCATATCCCTTGATATCCTTACCCAACAAGAACCTATCGATCTCAATCTTGAAAATTTCAATTGCCCCAGAACCCACAGCCTTTTGGAGGAGAGTTACAGGTCTCCGTTACCCTTTGTGTGAAAAAATACTTCATGATTTCACTCCTAAATGGCCTAGCTCTAATTTTAAGATTATGTCCTCTTGTTCTGGATTCCCCCACTAGAAGAAATAGTTTTTCCATCTACCCTATGGAATTTCTTAGTCATTTTAAACACCTCAATTAGATCACCCCTCAACCTTCTAAACTCAAAAGCCAAGTTATTTATGCAACCTGTTCTCAATTTAACCCTTTAAGTCCTCATAGTTCTGGTGACATGAGGCCTACAAGGCCAATATATCTCTCCTGAGCTATGGTGCCAAATACTGAACTCAGGACTAGATGGGATCTGACCAAGCTCAGTACAACTGAAGCATAACTTTCTCCTCTTTGTATTCAAACTGATTCTCAGATTATGGCAGAGCTACTAAATGACCATTTCACATTAGTCCATACTTCTGTAGATTGTTTATGTTCCAGATGGGGGTACTCTGTACTGAATAGCTTTATTATTAAAATAGATAGTATTGTCATTTTGGATAGATTAGGAAAGCTCAAAATTGATTGGGCTCCAGGTCTGGATAATATTCATCCAAGGGTGATTAAAGAGATCGGGTCGTGCTATGTGAGGCCCTTGCCGGTATCTTCAATAGTTCAATAGCGTCAGAGATAGTTCCCTTAGACTGGAAGCTATCTCATGTTCCTATTGTCAAAAAAAGAGACAAATCAGAGCCAGGGAACGACAGGCCTGACATCCATTATTGGAAGATGCAAGAAGTAAGAGATGCCCTTTATGATCACTGGGAAAGGGAAGGGGCCATTGGAAATACATAACACAGTTTCTGGAAAAATAGGGTGTGCCTTACAAAAGTCATTAGGGTAGTGGATAAGGTACCTCAAGATAGAATTTTGTGGTATCAGGAATTTGATACGCTGGATTAGGAATTGGCTCCAATCCTGCAGCCAGAAAGTTGTAGTTAACGGATGTGGTTCAGCCTGGAGGCACGTTACTAGTGGTGTCGCTCAGGGATCGGTCCTAGGCCCCCTAATGTTCACTGTCTTTATAAATTGCCTGGACCATGGTGTTGGGAATATAGGGCCCGATTTTACCAGGCCTGCGGGTTTCCGGCGGATTGGGTTTCGGGAGCGTGGTCAACATGCTCGGTGAAATTAGTGGGTTGCCCGCGCGATCGTAGCAGGCAACACACTAATTGGATCCACTTACCTGCTCTTCCGGGCTCCGCGCTGCTGGTCTGCGCATCGGGCGGGCTGCGTATGCGCAGTACGATCTGTCAGCTGGAGGCTCTCTAGTTAAAGGGGCAGTCCTCCACTGACAGATGCTGCAACCAATAGAACAAATTACAGCATGGAGCAGCCCAGGGGGAAGGCTGCTCCCAGTCTAATGATGCCTCACCCCAGGTATCATCAGATGGGGTGAGGAGGAGGGGGAGGACAGAGCTCTTTCACCCGGCGGGCGGGAGGAAGCGGCCTGCCTCTGCCACCAAGAAGGCCTGGCTCGAGGTGGCAGAGGAGGTCACCTGCACCACCAACATATCGCCCACCTGCATACAGTGCAGGAGGCGCTCCAATGACCGCAGTAGGTCAGCCACAGTGAGAACACGTAGTCTTTCCCCTACACTCCGTCTGCCACAACACTGCCCCCACCCCACATCTCCTTCGGCACTGCCAACACTACTCTGTCCCATCACCCCTCATACCCACTCAAACCCCATCCTCACCTTACCTGCACCTACTCACCTCGCGAGTACTCACCCCGCAACCCAATCCTCATATAATCTCATGGCTCTATCCCATACTCACCCTCTCGTGCATCTCCCTCATGGCCAGCCTCACTCAACGTGCCACCACCTGTGCTGCAGCCACAGGGCATGCATCACATATGTGCAGTAGGCAGCGTAAGGCAAACGTGTCGTGAGCATGAAGGGGATGCACAAGGGTGTTTGAGGGTTTGTCATGGGTGTTACCTATATTGAATTTCAGAACAACTCACATCACACATTATATTGGCACCACCACTGCCATGTCTCCGCGAATCCTGTCTGTTTTGTGCAATAATGCCCGCTCCTGGGTATCACTATGAGGACCCACCACTGATGCCACCCATTGTGTTACTGCAGAGTAGGTGCAGGTGTATTTGCAGGGCTCCTCCGCGCAGACGACTGAGAGACATCGGCGGTGTACCCGGCTGCACCCTGGAAGGATGCGGAGGAGAAGTTGTGGAGGGCAGTGGTGACTTTGGCAGCGACAGGTAAGCAGATGGTGCTGGGGCCAGCCAGGAGCAGCTCGGCATGAAAGAGGCTGCAGATCTCCACGACTACATGTGTGCACTGCTGCTCAGAGAGGTCCGGGGAGCTGCGCCTCGGTCTGTGGACCCTGTGGCGAGGGTAGTGCCCTCTGCGACGCGTCTCTCTCTGCGGTAGCCCCCCCCTCCTGCTGTACAGGTGGATGTGTCACAGCACTCTGTTGTGGAGCTCCATGTGTCAGAGGTGGATGGCGAGGCTGGCGATGTTGTGCGTCCTCCGAGGAGGTCATGACTGCAGCTACGGCGGCCCCCATCCGCAATATGTACATCTGAGGGGGTCCGCGAGGTAGCCACATGTCTCCGGACCCCGGGGTGAGTGTGCAGGTTGGTGACTTTGACCGTCAGGAGGGGGGTGGTGGCGGCCACACTTTGTCCCAAGTGACAGAGCGGCCTCCTGCAATGGATGAGGGTCTCTTTCCCCCCCCCGCCCCACCTGTCAAATGGACCTTTGCAGCTGCCACAGGCTGACGGCTGCAACATGTCCAGTTCAACTAGGACTGTTTCCCCCAGTGTGTGAAACAGTCCCATGTTTCTCCAAAATCACACACAGTCCCTTAATCAGGACAGTTAATGACCTGAACAAGCAAAATAAATACACTCAAGTGGCATCCCGCTGGCTTTAATTGCCTGCGGGATTCCCACCAGCGGGGGCTGCGCACGCACCCCCGCACGTCATCGGGGAACCCGGAAGTGGGCGGGATCGTGGCGCGATCCGGTCAAGTGCCTGGATATCGGGATTTTCGGGGCCCCCCCGCTGGAAACGCACACGAAACCCGCTGGTAAAATCGAGCCCATGGTCAGTAAGTTTGCAAATGACACCAAAATCTGTGCAAGGGTTAAGACAGCAGAGAAGTACAATCAAATTCAAAAAGATTTAGATGTGCTAGCAGAGTGGGCCACATAATTGCAAATGGCATTTAACTTCGATAAATGTAGCGTCATGCATGTGGGTATGGCCAACGCAGAATACACTAATCATTTTCAGGGAACAATACTGAAAGAGGTTGAGAGAGAAAAAGATCTAGGTGTTATTGTACACAGATCATTGAAGGTTCATGACCAATGTGGAGAAGCTGTAGCTAAAGCTAACAGGGTATCGAGATGTATTAATTGAACTATTCAGTATAAATCAAAGGACACCATTTTGTCGCTGGTCAGCCAGCATCTGGAGTACTTAGCCCTGTTTTGGTTCCCTTACGTGGTGGGTGATATAGTGGCTTTGGAATTATGCAGAGGAGAGCTACGAGAATGATTCCGACCTTATGAAAGAACCTCAGCTACGCAGATAGGCTTAAGGATCTTGGTCTGTTTACTTCAGAGCAGCCTAGACCTGATAGAGGTCTATAAAATAATTAAAGGGCTGGATAGCGTATCTATTGATGAAGTTTGGAGGACCATGGACGTGAGTTTAAAGAATGTAAGAGTAGGAAAAGACTGGATGTTAGGCGTTTCTTCTTTTCCCAGAGAGTAGCGAGCCTCTGGATTACATTGTCGGATGGTGTGGTGGGTGCTGACTTTCCACATGCCTTCAAAAGGGAGCTGAACTGGTTCTTGACTCGGGCAGAGATTGGATCATATAGACGGTAAGTGCCTTTTATAGATAACACTTGGTCCATGTGATCTGGACTAGTTTCGATTGCCAGAGGGGGTTAAAGAGGAATTTTCCAGAGTACTTTTTCCCTTATTTCCCCTGGGTTTTATCTCTTTTGCCTCTCCCAAGAGATTACATGGCTGCGAGAGGGTGGGTAGGCAGTGTCTAGTCATGATGCTCCATCCACAGGCAGGCTTGATGGACCAGCTGTTTTTTTCCTGCCTGTCGATTTCATATGTTCATATTCCCGCCTCCTGGAGATAAAAGCAGATATTCCATTAGTCTTTTTAATTAGTTTTTGTGCCTGTGCACTAGCTTTTAATGATTTGTGCACATGGATACCCAAATGCCCTTGCTCCTCCAAAGCTCATAGTCTCTCAAATTTAAGAAAATATTTCAATTTGTCTTTCTCTGATCCAAGGTGAGTGACAAGAAATTTTTATTCTAAACATTAAGTGTCACACTAAATAATGTGTGCTCATACTTTTCAGTAGTAAGTCAGTTGTGATGCTTGATAACTGAGACAGTACTGACACAATCATCTGTTAATATTTGGCTCTCATGCTATAATTACACTCCTCCTGCCACCAGATGGCACTGTTGATACACCCTTGCCTGGGCCCTCTGCAAGGCCCGATTCTGTGTCACTCAACTGGCTCTGCACCACCTCCAGCTCCCCTCTTCAGATGGGCTGCTTCTCCCCTGTAGGCTGAAGATCACTGCTGGGTCTAGCTCCACAGTAAAATGTCTGGTTCTTGCTACTCCTGCTAAGGCTTGCACTCTCCCACGCTGCTCGGTTGAAAATCTCTGCTGGGTCTCCCGCCACTTTAAAACACATTCTGCCACCGGACTACTGCCTTTCCCTGGGTCTGTGGCCTGTATACTCCTTTCCTACCTCTGCTGCCACTGCCTTCTGCCCCCATGGCCATTAACTAACTTTCACTGGTCCTTTTTATGTTTCAAAGCATTATCAACAGGAACTAACACTTGATTTCTTCTTCCTGTCACACCTGGCAGTCAAATTTAAATTATACTTACCTATACTTGCCCAACTCGAAGAACTGGGTAAGTATTCAAATAACTATCCCAAATCCATGCATATCTTTCCTGCAGTTCCATGTTTGAGTCCCAAATTAGGTTTCCATCCCTGCCTCAGCCCTAACCAGGCACAAATAATTTCTTTTTATTCATTCATGGGATGTGGGCGTCGCTGGCAAGGCCAGCATTTATTGCCCATCCCTAATTGCCCTTGAGAAGGTGGTGGTGAGCCACCTTCTTGAATTGCTGCAGTCCGTGTGGTGAAGGTTCACCCACAGTGCTGTTAGGAAGGGAGTTCCAGGATTTTGACCCAGCGACGATAAAGGAACGGCGATATATTTCCAAGTCTGGATGGTTTGTGACTTGCAAGTGGTGGTGTTCCCCTGTGACTGACTATGCTGCATTAGCTCTCCTCAACCTCTCTGCAGCCTTTGACATGGTCAATCACACCATTCTCCTCTGCGCCTGCCCTCTGTTCTCCAGCTCATTATAAGTGGAACTCGCTTGGTTCCACTCATACTTAGCCAATCGTAGCCAGGGCATCTCAAGTAATAGCTTCTCTTCCCACCTCCGCGTTGTTGCCTCCTGTACCCCAAGGATCCATTCTTCTTCCCATCTTTTCTTCATCTACATGCTGCCCCTTGGGGACATCATCCACAGATATGGGGTTAGCTTCCATATATACACGGAAGACACCCAGTTCTTCCACCTCTCTTGACGCTTCCACTAACTTTGTAGACAGTATTTATTTATTCTAGAATAAACAATATTTTAAACTAACGATCATTCATGGTGTTTCTCAGTGTGAGGTCATCCACTTTGAATCCAAGAAAGACAAATAAGAATATTTTCTTAATGGCGAGATACTGAAGTAGAGCAATGGGATTTAGGTATCCAGGTACAATCACTAAAAGCTAGTGCACAGGTACAAAAAGTAATCAAAAAGGCAAATGGTATGTTGACCTTCATCTCAAGGTGTGGAGATGCCGGCGCGATCTTCTTGGATATCCTTTCCACTGTGAGCCGGCAGTTTGTGGTGTCGATGGTAGTCATGATGTGGAGATGCCGAGGGGCTTGGAAATCAAAGGGGAGGAAGTGATGCTTCCGTTGTGCTGAGCTTTGGTCAGACCTCATCTGGAGTACTGCATTCGGTTTTGGGTGCCGCACCTCGGGAAGGGTATATTGGCCATGGTGAAGGTGCAGTGCAGATTCACCAGAATTATACCAGGCTAAAAGCGTTAAATTATTAGGACAGGTTGCATAAACTTGCTTGTATTCCCTTGAGTTTAGAACGTGAGGGGTGATCTAAGAGCAGGTCAGAGGCTGGGTATTCTGCGGCGAGTGACTCACCTCCTGCCCCCCCCCCCCCCCACCCCTGCCAAAGCCTTTCCATCATCTACAAGGCATAAGTCAGGAGTGTGATGGAATACTCTCCACTTGCCTGGATGAGTGCAGTTCCAACAACACTCAAGAAGCTCGACACCATCCAGGACAAAGCAGCCCGCTTGATTGGCACCCCATCCACCACCCTAAACATTCACTTCCTTCACCACCGGCGCACAGTGGCTGCAGTGTGTACCATCCACAGGATGCACTGCAGTAACTCGCCAAGGCTTCTTCGACAGCACCTCCCAAACCCGTGACCTCTACCACCTAGAAGGACAAGAGCAGCAGGATCATGGGACCAACACCACCTGCACGTTCCCCTCCAAGTCACACACCATCCCGACTTGGAAATATATCGCCGTTCCTTCATCATCGATGGGTCAAAATCCTGGAACTCCCTTCCTAACAGCACTGTGTGAGAACCTTCACCACGGACTACAGCGGTTCAAGAAGGCGGCTCACCACACCTTCTTATGGGCAATAAATGCCGGCCTCGCCAGTGATGCCCACATCCCATGAACAAATTTTTTTTTAAATTGAGGTGTTTAAGATGATAAAAGGATTTGATAGGATCGAAACAGAGAAGCTATTTCCTCTGGTAAAAGAATCCAGAACATGGTGCAATCTTAAACTAAGAGCTAGGCTATTCAGGAGTAAAATTAGGAAGCACTTTTTCACACAAAGGGGAGTAGAAATCTGGAAATCCTTCCCCCAAAGGCTGTGGATGCTTAGTCAATTGAAATTTTCAAGACTGAGATCGACAGATTGTTATCAGATAAGGGTATCAAGGGACATGGATCAAGAGTGGGTAAATGAAGTTGAGGTACAGATCAGCCATGATCTAATTGAATGGCGGAACAGGCTCAAGGGGTGAATGGCCTACTCCTGTTCTTAGGTTCCTACCGCCACCATTGCTTTCCCCATTGTCAGTGAGTTTCTGTCTCTACGTTCCTGACTTAAACTTTCTGCTTGCTAAGTCAATGAAGAGAAAATCACAAGCTGATGGGTGCGTGATTTCCTGATATGCATGGAATGTACCAGGGGTACGGAAACGGAAAGTTTAGTGCACTATTAGTATTTTTGCTGACTTTTGTTAACAGTCTTCAATAAATAAAAATGACTTCCAAAAATACTCAAGTGCATTTAAATAGTTCAATGAGAGTTTTCAACAGCAATAAAAAAAAATCATTGTCATGTTTTTCTTTTCTAACCATAGGCAAATAAACTACATCACATGTGTTCCTGTCCACATGTGCTGCTGTTCCCTTGTTTGTTAATAAATTTAAATAAATGTCAGCCTTCCCTGAAATAAAAGCTTTGACAACTCAATCTTCAGTTATTTCAGTATCAACCCCTGTCATCATCTTATTCTCCTTACACCACATCCTGTTCTTCCACCCTGAGTACACCTTCCGGGTAGGGTGGCATAGTGGTTATGTTAGTGGACTAATAATCCAGAGTCATAAGTTCAAATCCCGCCACGGCAGCTAGCAAATTTAAATTCAATTAATTAAATAAAATTCTGGAATAAAAAAAACTAGTATCAGTAATGGTGGCCATGAAACTCCCGGATTGTCGTAAAAACCCATCTGGTTCACTAATGTCAGTTAGGGAAGGAAACCTGCCCTCCTTACGCAGTCTGGCCTGTATGTGACTCCAGACCCACAGCAATGTGGTCGATTCTTAATTACCCTCTGAAATGGCCGAGCAAGCCACTCAGTTGTAAAATCTCGCTACGAAAAGTCATAAGAATAAAACCGGATGGACCACCCGGCATTGAACCACTAGGCACCAGACATGACAAAGGCAAGCCAAGCCCGGTCGACCCTGCAAAGTCCTCCTCACTAATAGCTGGGGAATTGTGCCAAAATTGGGAGAGCTGCCCCACAGACTAGTCAAGCAACACCCTGACACAGCCATACTCACAGAATCATACCTTTCAGCCAACGTCCCAGACTCTTCCATCACTATCCTTGGGTATGTCCTGTCCCACCGGCAGGACAGACCAACCAGAGTTGGTGGTACAGTGATATACAGTCAGGAGGGAGTGGCCCTGGGAGTCCTCAACATCGACTCTGGACCCCATGAAATCTCATGGCATCAGGTCAAACATGGGCAAGGAAACCTCCTGCTGATTACCACCTACTGCCCTCCCTCAGCTGATGAATCAGTCCTACAACATGTTGAGCACCACTTGGAGGAAGCAATGAGGATAGCAAGGGCATAGAATGTACTCTGGGTGGTGGACTTCAATGTCTATCACCAAGAGTGGCTCGGCAGTGCCACAACTGACCGAGCTGGCCAAGCCCTGAAGGCCCTAGTTGCCAGACTGGGCCTGCGGCAGGTGGTGAACGAACTAACACGAGGGAAAAACCTACTTGACCTCGTCCTCACCAAACTACCTGTCGCAGATACATCTGTCCATGACAGTATTGGTAGGAGTGACCACCGCATAGTCCTTGTGGAGACAAAGTCCCATCTTCGCGCTAAGGACACCATCCAACGTGTTGTGTGGCACTACCATCGTGCTAAATGGGATTGATTCAGAACAGATCTAGCAGCTCAAAACTGGGCATCCATGAGGCGCAGTGGGCCATCAGCAGCAGCAAATTTGTATTCGAGCACAATCTGTAAACCTCATGGCCTGGCATATTCCTCACTCTACCATTACCAACAAGCCAGGGGATCAACCCTGGTTCAATGAGGAGTGTAGAAGAGCATGCCAGCAGCAGCACCAGGCGTACCTAAAAATGAGGTGCCAACCTGGTGAAGCTACAATACAGGACTACATGCATGCTAAACAGCAGAAGCAACATGCTATAGACAGAGCTAAGTGATTCCACAACCAACGGATCAGATCAAAGCTCTGCAGTGCTGTCACATCCATTCGTGAATGGTGGTGGACAATTAAACAACTAACTGGAGGTGGAGGCTCTATAAATATCCCCATCCTCAATGATGGCAGAGTCCAGCACGTGAGTGCAAAAGACAAGGCTGAAGCGTTTGCAACTATCTTCAGCTGGAAGTGCCAAGTGGATGATCCATCTCTGCCTTCTCCCGATATCCCCACCATCACAGAAGCCAGTCTTCAGCCAATTCGATTCACTCCACGTGATCTCAAGAAACGGCTGAGTGCACTGGATACAGCAAAGGCTATGGGCGCCAACAACATTCCGGCTGTAGTGCTGAAGACTTCTGCTCCAGAACTAGCCGCACTGTTCCAGTACAGCTTGGAAATATATCGCCGTTCCTTCATCGTCGCTGGGTCAAAATCCTGGAACTCCCTTCCTAACAGCACTGTGGGAGAACCTTCACACGGACTGCAGCAGTTCAAGAAGGTGGCTCACCACCACCTTCTCAAGGGCAATTAGGGATGGGCAATAAATCCCGGCCTTGCCAGCGACGCCCACATCCCAGGAACGAATTTTTAAAAAAGCTACAACACTGGCATCTACCCGACAATGTGGAAAATTGCCCAGGTATGTCCACAAAAAGCAGGACAAACCCAATCCGGCCAATTACCGCCCATCAGTCTACTCTCAATCATCAGCAAAGTGATGGAAGGTGTCCTCGACAGTGCTATCAAGCGGCACTTACTCACCAATAACCTGCTCACCGATGCTCAGTTTGGGTTCCGCCAGGACCACTCTGCTTCAGACCTCATTACAGCCTTGGTCCAAACATGGACAAAAGAGCTGAATTCCAGAGCTGAGGTGAGAGTAACTGCCCTTGACATCAAGGCAGCATTTGACCGAGTGTAGCACCAAGGAGCCCTAGTAAAATTGAAGTCAATGGGAATCGGGGAAAACTCTCCAGTGACTGGAGTCATACCTAGCACAAAGGAAGATGGTAGTGGTTCTTGGAGGCCAATCATCTCAGCCCCAGGACATTGCTGCAGGAGTTCCTCAGGGCAGTGTCCTAGGCCCAACCATCTTCAGCTGCTTCATCAATGACCTTCCCTCCATCATAAGGTCAGAAATGGGGATGTTCGCTGATGATTGCACAGTGTTCAGTTCCATTCGCAACCCCTCAGATAATGAAGCGGTTTAAGAAGACGGCTCACCACCACCTTCTCAAGGACAATTAGGGATGGGCAATAAATGCTGGCCTTGCCAACGACGCCCACATCCATGAACGAATTTTTTCTAAAAAAAAAAGCTCTTTTGTGCCTCAGCCAGTTCTTCCTTCCTCTGTCGGCCCATCCTACACTTCCATCCACTCTACCTTACGTAATGACTGGATTTCAAACCCACATGCCACCACTTTTAATTTCTCTTTCTGCTATGTGACTGGCTCCTCTTGTCCGCTTGAACTGCCACCATTCCATTAATAATCCTTTCTACCGTTGAAGCCTCTACTCCCATCCATCCCAAAATACCACACTCCAACCTGTAACTGTTCTTTAACAGCATCACAAAGCAGTCACCAGGTTTCTTTTCAATTCTCCAAACAGTATCCTCCTGCCTTCAAAACAAGGCCATCATTGCTTCCCACCATCCACCACCTCCACTATCCACTATACATCCTCTAACTCTCATTGAGCATCACTGCAGGTCCATTCGTAATTTATTAAAAATGGCACATCATGCTGCTAACCTCGATTTTGTTTTCCATCTGTAATAAACCTGTGCCTCCCAGCTGACAATCAGTGAGCAAATTTCCTTGGCCAAACAATAGTTAAACTCTGGATGGTCTGAGAAATAATTGGACACTGTTGCCCTTTTAAAGGGGGACATCTTCACTTTACCAGCAGCATAACACATTATGCATTATTATATACTATAAAACTCCTTTATAAGACAACTTGCTGTGATTAAATCACCGTGCCGTGGGATCTTTTACTTCCATCTGAACAGACACACGGGACCGTGGTTTAACGTCTCTGAAAGATGATAGCTCCCTCAGAACTGTGCTGAAGTGTCAGCCTAGATAATGTGCCCAAGTCGTAGAGTTGGGCATGAGCCCACAATCTTCTGATTCAGAGGTGAGTGTGTTACCAACAGACTAAGCTGACGCTTTTAAGTCTATTCATATATATTAAAATAGCATGGGTCCTAAAGTGTACTTTGCTTATGCCATCATTTTAGCCTGAAAAATTCCTATTTATGAATATCTTCTGTTTTCAGTTTTAGCCAATTTTCTATTCTGTACCCTTTTCAAAGCCTTTCACTTTACCTCCTATTCCATAACTCTTTGACTGAGCCATTAATCTCTAATGTAGAACTTTGTCAAAATCTTTCTGAAAGTCCAGGTATATAATGCATTTCTCCAGTCTGCTATGTCTGTAATATCTTCAAAATGCTCCAGCATTTAGTTAAACACAAATTTTCTGAATCCATACTGACGTGTAAAAGCATAGCTTCTTAAAAAAAAATTGTTCATCCAGTAGATTTCTCATAACCATAGTAAGGACCGTCCATGCAACATATGTTAAATTTATTGGTCTATAGTTTCTAAGTATGCTTCTTGACCATTTTTTTTAAAAAGTGGTTATAATAGGTTAGACACTTTCGAATTCTCAAACCTTTCATGAATTTAATGAACTTATAAGAATCTTCACTAATTTCAGTCCGATTTCCTTTAAGACTTGGGGCTGCACTTAGCTAGACATGCTACTATGTCTTTAAGAGCACCTAATCTTTTTCATAATCTATTCTACTTTATCTGCAAATTGTCTAGCTACTCATGTCATTCCAGGAACTTTCACTCCTTTTCTCACTTTGTTGAAGATGATCTGACAAAAACTGGAAATTCAAATGAATGGACATTTTCAAATGAAGTAATATTGTATTTTTATTTTGTGGTCCATTACTATGTACAACAGGTGGCCCGCAAGTGATCTCATTTCATCCGGCCTCCACTTCTCGTATTAAGTGCACAAAGCCAGTTTCAACAATGGTTTGTTTCATTGGCTGCTAAAATGAATCATAGTTGAAGTGAGTTTAATAAAAAGTGTGCCAGTTGAACAGCTGAGCTGTATCTCTTTTAAACTTACCGGGCCTGGGGATCCAGAACAGGCTGCTCCCTGTTTGATTGATTTCGATCAATTAGGGAGTAGTCTATTTGTACCAGTCCTCCAGCTGAAACTGAACCTTCGCAGTTTAAGATTTGGGGGGAGAAAAGAATGAAAGTGAGGATGGTGTTTGAGGCCTTGGAATTTGTATAGTAGTATCTTCTTTGCATCAGGGTTTGGTAGCCCCACTTTTTTGGCTGCAGGTCCTTGCAATTTTTGTGGATGAATTTTCAGTCCATCAGTGCTCGCATTTTTGTATAATCGTGTGGCTCACTGGCTGGTTTTGACACAAGTCCAAAAGGTTGAACACCCTGCATTATTACATCCTGTTGCTATTTTTTTTAAAAACAACCTTTTTTTTTTCATCTTGCCTCTTCTTCATACTTCTTCATCCAAATTAGACTGAAACAGTAGCAGCAATAAAAATATAATATTGTACTATGTACAATGTAGCTTATTGCAGATAGGGGACTATGAGACATTTTGAAGAACTTAGATGATGTATGGTGTGCTTCATTTATGAAATAACTACCTCCAGCTCCTTATTTGGCCATTTGAAGCATAGAAAAAGGCAAATGTGTCACATCCATTGATTAAGATGTTTGAATTTTGGCTTCTATGTTTGTTGTATCAAACAGTGGTGCACACAGCCTTTGTAAAACCAAGCTGAGCACTTAGGAGGCAGCTTTGAAAATGTGAGGTCCATGGACTTTAGATGAAGTTAAAATCATGATGGGAAATCTGCTCCATATTTTGAAGATGAAAATATTTATATTCCTGCTGTTTAGACAATTTGATCATGGAAATTGTTAACCAAATCTAATGTGCTATGTTTCTGTTAGCATAATGCTTATCAGTATTCAAAGATTTAATATAAAGAACTAACCCATTACAGTAGTTGGTAAACTCAGCTAGTTGGGTTGATTCACAAGATAATTATAGATGGGGAAGGCCATTTGGCCCTTCTTAATTCATCCATCAAGAAAGATCCTAATGTCTCCCCATTGTAACATGCAATTGTTTCTTAAATTATTCAATATTTTGCCTGCACCACTATCTTGAATTTTATTCCACATGTTGATCACTCTTGATATCAGTAATAACATTACCTTTTACTAGGTTGAACCCTGTGTACTGTAGTTCTACTCCCATAATTTAATTTACCTGCTTTTTCTCTTTCTTCCTGTCTAGGAAATTTATGTAATTTCCAAGAGTTTTGTTGACCCAATAAGTGCAGTATTCAAGCATTAAATTTTCCCAACAGAAAAAATTTGATTACAGATCAAAATTTAAATGGCTCTACCAAATTTGTAGTTCTGGGCTGCAAGACTACAGAACTGACCTAACAGAAGAAATTTAGTAAGCCAGATTCTTACTAGTTGATTCTAGTCCGCAAGAGAATTTCTTGTGGATTGAGAACAAGGTTTTTTTTTTCTGTGTCTCGGTTTGCTAAAATTGCTAAGGTTGGAGCAGTTTGAATATTCTGTTGAAATTCAAGAAGTGTTCTTGAGTTTTCCTTCTGGAACTTGTTTGATTTCTGAACATAGTGCATTCTGTATGCTAGAACCTAAAAGAACTGCTTAATTTATTTTGACTGCAGATATAAGCAAGTCTGTCAAGCCAAATAGCAAAATGACTGGTAGTGAAGTAGCATTGCAACCTCTCCTACTCGCTCACAGGCTCTCCAGGACATTGTATCCTGTATGTTCTGTGGATAAATTTAGAATGTGAAAAGGAAACTAAGTGGAGGTTCTTCAATCTGAACAGCTGACTGTGTGGACATGTTTGCTATAGAAGCCGTTTTGCTTCCTCTAATTTATTTGTGACCTCTGTTTGGACTGGCTATTTTGAAGTAGGCTATTTCTAATTATAGTTTGAGTTCATCCACAAGAAACTTGATATCTGTCAAACATCCAACTAAAAGCTGGGCGATTTGCTGTTAAAGGGAGCTATTTTCAAATGTGCATAGACCATGAGATTTTGTATTCCCTCTTTTAAAATAGCCTGTTCCATAGATCTACTTTTCATACAACATATAATTTTCATTCCAGATTACTATATGCTTTTAAATTTTAATCCTTAAACAAAGTTTAAGGCACAGTCCTTTAGACTTTGTTCATATGAAGTGGCTACAATACATGCTAAAGTTATAGGTCTCTAACCGTCCCCTTTTTTCCCTCCACCATCATTGCCCTCTCCGAAGCTTAGTTTTTGCTTCACCCCAGTTACACAGATTACCTCCTTGTCTCTTTTGGTTGTTTCCTTGTCGCCTATTCATTTATGATGCTGAAACACTGTCTGGAGTGGTTCTTATCTTCCTTTTATCACACATACCAATGTTCAAACTTTGTGTTGAACTGGCTCATTTGAATCCTGCAGATTGCACCCAATTTCAGAACAAGTTCTCTTGCAGAAGCCAAACAGGAATTCTAGCAACCAGAATTGGTCAGTCACAAATTTTAGGTGCTAGAATTGCCACTTGCATGTGAACAATGTGAACAGTGAGTGGAACAGAATGAATAGGAGTCTTGTCAGGAGCAGAACAGAAGAGAAGTCGCTGCTCTTTAGAAATCCCTTGAGGGCAGTATGCCTGACTCTGAAGAATACTATAATGATGCTGTTTCTGGAATCAATGACAGGGATAGATAGGCACCACTAATTCTACACGTTAGAATAATTTGCCAATCTAATTGTTTTATCTACATCTCAAAATCAACCTGTTAATCGAAGTAAATTTGATTGCAACTTTTTAAATAACAAATGACTGAATTCATAGCCCGTAGTCAGATGAGTGACGACCTGTGCCGCATTCAAAATGCATTAATTGGAAGGGGTGTGTTTTGGCATGATTCATTTCCAAATCTATTTACTCTGTTACATTGGTTACCTATATCTGTGATGTGTTGCATGATTTTTTTTCTAAGCACTGCTAATTAAGTGATTTTTTTTTCTTTCATCTGTTAATCAGTTTTGTTATAGGTGTACACTTGTTTCAACCTATTTTAGACCGAGGCTTAGTTTATGTGTGTGGCAAACACTATTGCTTCCAAACGTGGGAAATCTATATAGAGGTGTTAAGTTTCAATTGAAGCCAATTGACTTATTAAAATAAGCAGGGAATTTGGACTAGCCAGTGATTTCACACAAGAAAACGGTCACTGGCATGGTAAAATACCCAGCGCACAGACATTTTGGAGTTATTGCCATTATATCAATTGATCTATTTTCCTTCCTTCTGCTAATTTTGGATTTTTTAAATGCTGAGTTTTTTTTTTAAATGGTAGGTTGAGGGGGGTAGTTGTCATATAAACTAGGAAAGTCCTTTGGAGGAGAACCAAATTCAATTTGCTACATACAGACATGCTTGAAAGTTAGACCATCTTTAGGCGTAACATAGTTATGTGCCATCAGAGAAAACTCTGCATTGTAAACAACGTGCACAGCAGCAATTGTACTGCATCCACCATTTTGATTCTGGCCGTGGATGGGCTGAGCACTCAGTCCGGCTGTACCAAGTGCTTTTGCCATTGGTGGATCGAAAAGTTCTTCCCTTAACACAGAGGATGTTCTGTGGCCAGAACGAAAAAGTCGCAATGGCAACTGTATAACAAAAATTGCATTTATATTGTTCTTCTCATGTAAAAGAATATCTCGAGGAGAGAGGTAGACACCAAGCAAGAAGCATGGGGAGGGGAGGGGGAGAGTAGGGGGAACAAATGGCACAATGAAAGGGATTGATATTTAGAAGACTTTTGAAAGCAGGGAGGCATGCACAGTTCTGTTAAATCTGTCACAAAAGTATAAATAGGGCAAAATTGGCATCAAGGGAACAAGCTTGTAATGAATTCTGTCACTTTTCTTTTCCTAGGGATGCAAGGCAGCATTTATTGCCCATCCCCGAGTGTGAAATTGGAATCACATGTAGGCCAGACTAGGTAGGGATGACATGTTGATGAATCATAGAATAGAATCATAGAAGTTTACAACATGGAAACAGGCCCTTCGGCCCAACATGTCCATGTCGCCCAGTTTATACCACTAAGCTAGTCCCAGTTGCCTGCACTTGGCTCATATCCCTCTATACCCATCTTACCCATGTAACTGTCCAAATGCTTTTTAAAAGACAAAATTGTACCCACCTCTACTACTGCCTCTGGCAGCTCGTTCCAGACACTCACCACCCTTTGAGTAGCTTTCAAGGTAATTTATTTCCAATGTGTTAGCCCGGAAATTAACAGATTTATTGAAGATGTCATGGTGGGATTTGAACTCATGATCTCTGGGTTACTATCCATTAACATATGGGCTATGGGGAAGGAGCGGCGGAATGGGACTAATTGGATAGCTCTTTCAAAGAGCCGGCGCAGACACAGTGTGCCGAACGGCCGCCTTCTGTGCTGTATGATTCTGTGACCATAAGGCTACTGTACCCTCAATTTAAGTTGGTTAATAAAGGCACATTTGTACAATCTAAAATGTTTACTGTAACCCTATCCAGTGCTGGTGTAACCATTCATGTTTGTAAATTTGTTTAGAAATAATTTATTAATCCAGTCTATTACCTTTAACAATAATCACTTCTAGGTTTGCTTGGCCTCTGTTTAGTTACAACTGCAGTGTGAAAGATCTTGAAGCTCTTCTGGTGCTACAGCTTGACTAGTTAGTATTATAAAAGCTTTCTTAAAAGTATACTGCAACTACGTTTTGTCAGCAAACAGCATTTGTTTCAGTACTTATTTAGTACCACATTTACAGTACAGAGCCAGAATTGTTCTTGAAATTGACTGTCCCTCCTGCTGATAAAACTTCACCATTTTATAATAAGGGGTAACTTTACTCACAGGATGGTGAAAGTGGCAACCAGGAAACGTGTTTTAATACATCTAGCTGCTCTAAGTCTTCCTGTACTGGTAGTGTAATGGTTTTACTAGCAGGTACCAGTACATTGTCTTTTTCTATAAAGCTTTGGAGTTGTGAGGTGGAAGATTTATATAAATTGCTTATGCACAGTTGCCAGTACTTGAAGTTCTTCTCCACCCCTGCCCATCAAGAGTGTAGTGGAGGGTATATGGAGTATGCCCACATTATTGGAGGCTAACTAATGAGGATTAAACACACACTGTCTTATGCTTAGTCTTCATTAACATGTCTTTTATATCCATTCATACTTGAATCTTCATGCATACCGTGGACTCTATTATCATTATACATTATGTGTAATCCACATTTATATGCATTCCCATTATTACATACCTTGCTTAATCCTTGTTCATATATATTCCATTCTTTATCCAATGAAATTTTCCCCCTTCCTTAATAATAACTGTTCAATATTGAATGGTTTATGGCCCACATCTTGACTTCTTGCCACCTATTGCTCAAACCTGGCATCTCATTAATGTCTTAGCTACATCTCTTCCTTTATCCTACCAGCCTTTATTGGAAGACAAGGCTCTCACTTAAGATTTTTTCAGATGAAACTATATAGTACTTAATGAGTTCACTGATCCACTTTTAATTTGGATCGAACCCCAGTTTTGAAGAGTTACATGTTAATAAAGGGGCAAAATGAAGCATAAAGAGAAATAATAAACATGGCAAGTTTCAAATTGTGATCCTGAATGGACCACCTCTTCAATTGAGATGTAAAGAAGTACATCAGATCCTATCTCCAAAAGCAGATGGCAAATTACACAAGGTCAAGATAATGCAAGCGACTATCTTCTGATGAAGATAGTAAGAGTCTGTGTCAGTTAATGTAATTTTTTTTATATTTGTATGTGGTAATTTTTAGGCTTTGATCTCAAAATGAATCATTAACTATAGTAGTAGTCAAGCATTAGTGAAATTCCTTTGTCTATTATTTTAACTGTTTTCAACTATGATATTATCCTATTTAAAATAAATTGATTAACATCTGTAGTCAAATAGCAGATACTGCTAGTGGTAATTTCTGGACTCAAAGTATAGTGATATAGCAAAAAACATCGATATTATTTTGTTATGATTACCGAAAAGTATTTGATTCACCATTCTAGCTTTCAGCGAACTGCTTATGTAGTATACACATCATACGTAGAAATACATAGAAGTTATAACATAGAAACAGACCATTTGGCCCAAGCAGTCCATGTCAGCGTTTTACCCTCCACGCAAGCAAATAATTCTAATCACATTTCCCCATCCTGTTCCATAACCCTTCAATCACTTTTCCTTTATCCACCTATCCAATCTAATCTTGAATGACATTTAGTTTCTGCTGTAACCACTCATCCTGGAATTGAATTCTACAGCCATACAACTCTGTTTTTTTTAAAAAGTTTCTCCTGTTCTAAATCTCTTGCATTGAATCTTGTATCAATGGTCTCTCGTTCTTGCCCCTTCAACTATCTACTGCCTCATCCTTTCATAATTTTAAACGCTTCCTGCACATCGCCCAGTAATCTGCTTTCTAATGAAAATAGCCTCAATTTTTCAAGATGTGGAGATGCCGGTGATGGACTGGGGTTGACAATTGTAAACAATTTTACAACACCAAGTTATAGTCCAACAATTTTATTTGAAATTCACAAGCTTTCGGAGGCTTCCTCCTTCCTCAGGTGAATGTGGAAATGAAATCCTCGAACCCTTCGCATTTATAAATCACAGAACAATACCTGGTGATTACAGATAGTCTTTCCAACTGCCCGTTGCCAAGGCAATCACAGTGTGCAGACAGACAGGTGTTACCTACAGGGCCACCGAATATACAAACAACCAAAAAAAAAACAGAGAGAGGCAGAAACATCCGGAAGGAAGAGAAAGACAGCAAATGACCCGTTATATTAAAAACAGATAACTTTTGTTCGCTGGTGGGGTTACATGTAGCGTGACATGAACCCAAGATCCCGGTTGAGGCCGTCCTCATGGGTGCGGAACTTGGCTATCAATTTCTGCTCGATGATTTTGCGTTGTCGTGTGTCTCGAAGACAACGTTGGCCGAGTCACAGGAGTATGAACCATGCACCTGGTGGGTGGTGTCCTCTCGTGTGGTGGAAAATCAATTTTTCAAGTCTTCGTATTTATGTTTCCTCATACCAGGCAGCATCCTAGTGAATCTGTGCTGTACCCTCTCTTAAAGCATTAATATTCTTCTTTTGGTGTGATTCCTAATACTGCCCACAGTACTCTTTAACTACTTTTGTATAGGCTCATCATTACCTCTTGGGTTTTATCTCGAGGCAGAGAATATATAAAAGCAAACATTCCATTAGTTTTTTTTAACATCCTTATCAACCTGAGGTGTTGTCTTTAATGTCCTGTGAACTTGTACCCCCAAATTCTTCTGCTTTTCCACAGAACTGAGCCTACTTCCATTCACTTCAATTACAGCTATTGTTTTTACCACAGTATTGGTGGGTACCCCATACTGACATTGAATTCCATCTGCCACTTTTTAGCACATTTCCCCCATCTTATTTACCCCTGTGCGGTTTCCTTTCGGCCTTCTAAAAAATTAACAACTTCTTTTGGTATCTGCAAATTTTGACACCACTCTTTCTAGGTCTGTATCCAAATGAAAAGAAAGATTTACATTTATATAGCATCTTTCGCAACCTCAGGAGGTCCCAAAGCACTTTACAGCCAATGAAATACTTTTATTTTGAAGTGGTAGTCAGTGTTATAATGTAGGAAACGCAGCAGCCAATTTGCATACAGCAAAGTCCCACAAACAGCAATGACCTGATCAGTTTTTAAGTGTTGGTTGAGAGATAAATATTGGCCAGGGCATCAGGGGAAAATTCCTCTGCTCTTCAAAATAGAGTCATGGGACCTTTTAGGTCTACCTGAACAAAGTGAACAGAAGTGGCCGCAGAACTTAACTGTGTAGAACTACTCCGGAAAAACTGCCCTTGATTCATATTCTCCCCCTTCTCTCCTCTAACCAGTTTTTAATCCTGTTTACTATCCTCCCCCTAATTCCATACCTCTTAATCCTCTCTAATAATCTCCTGTTTATACCTTGTCAAAGGCTTTCTTAAAGTCTTTTGCACTACATCCACTGCATTTCCCCCAGTTACCTTCTCAAAGAATTCTGAGGGCTTTAACTAGATAGGGGATAATTTCAGCCTTGAAGACTCTTCAAATTTTCCCTACCACAGATGTTAAACTAACTGGCCTGTAATTACCCAGATTAGCTCTGTCTCCCTTTTTAAAAATGAGTATTACATTGGCCACTCCAGTCCTGCAGCTGATCCACACATAGAGCCCTGAAATATAATTTCTAGGATCTTTGTAGTTTCCTCCGTCATCTCCCTTCTGATCCTAGGATGTATCTTGTCTGGCCCTGGCACTTTGTTTTCCTTTAGCTTAACTAATTTACCTAAAATTTTCCTTATCCATTGTAATATCACTCACCTCACTCTCAACCACACTTCAGGATTTAACTCCTCTCTGATATCCTTCTCTTTAGTAAAGACTGATGTAAAGTACTTATTTAAATATCTCCACCATTTTTGATCATCAAGTTGAGAATCCTCTCCTATCCGGGGTCCCATCTCGCTTTTAACAATCTCTTTTTACTGATAGACTTGAAAAATACTGTACTATTCCTTTTGATGGTTTTTGAAATGTTTTCCTTATCACACTCTTGACCTCTTCTCAGATTGTGCTTTAGTTTTTTAAATTATTATAATCCTCATAGGTCCTTTTCAATTCTGCCATCTTCAATTTTCAGAAATGCATAACTATAATCTTTCAAAGTTTTCTAGATTCAGGAACTGTCCCTCTGGATTGGAAAATTGCACATGTCACTCCGCTTTTTAAGAAAGGAGAGAGAGGGAAACCGGGGAATTATAGACCAGACCAGTTAGCCTAACATCTGTTGTGGGGGAATTGCTGGAGTCTATAATTAAGGATAGGGTGACTGAACACCTCGAGAATTTTCAGTTAATCAGGGAGAGCCAGCATGGATTTGTGAAAGGTAGGTCGTGCCTGACAAACCTGATTGAATTTTTTGAAGAGGTGACTAAAGTAGTGGACAGGGGAATGTCAATGGATGTTATTTATATGGACTTCCAGAAGGCATTTGATAAGGTCCCACATAAGAGACTGTTAGCTAAGTTAGAAGCCCATGGAATCGAGGGAAAAACACAGACTTAGTTAGGAAATTGGCTGAGCGAAAGGCGACAGAGAGTAGGGATAATGGCTAAGTATTCACATTGGCAGGATGTGACTAGTGGAGTCCCGCAGGGATCTGTCTTGGGGCCTCAATTATTCACAATATTTATTAACGACTTAGATGAAGGCATAGAAAGTCTCATATCTAAGTTTGCTGATGACACAAAGATTGGTAAACAATTTTACAACACCAAGTTATAGTCCAGCGATTTTATTTTTAATCCCACAAGCTTTCGGGGGCTTTCCCCTTCCTCAGGCAGTGTGGAAGTGACAATTTCGAATCCTTCGCATTTCAAGATCACATAACAAAGCCTGGTGATTACTGCCCGTTGCCAAGGCAATCACAGTGAGCAGACAGAAAGGTGTCATCTAAAAGGCCACTGAATATACAACCCCCCAAAAAAAAAGAAAAAAAAGAGAGAGACAGAACGAAGACAGTCAATGACCCGTTATATTAAAAACAGATAACATTTGTTCGCTGGTGGGGTTACGTGTAGTGTGACATGAACCCAAGATCCCGGTTGAGGCCGGCCTCATGGGTGCGGAACTTGGCTATTAATTTCTGCTCGACGATTTTGCGTTGTCGTGTGTCTCGAAGGCCGCCTTGGAGTATGTTTACCCGAAGGTCGGTGGCTGAATGTCCATGACTGCTGAAGTGTTCCCCGACAGGGAGAGAACCCTCCTGTTTGGCGATTGTTGCGCGGTGTCCGTTCATCCGTTGTCGCAGCGTCTGCATGGTCTCGCCAATGTACCATGCTCTGGGGCATCCTTTCCTGCAATGTATGAGGTAGACAACGTTGGCCGAGTCACAGGAGTATGAACCGTGCACCTGGTGGGTGGTGTCCTCTCGTGTGATGGTGGTATCTGTGTCGATGATCTGGCATGTCTTGCAGAGGTTACCGTGGCAGGGTTGTGTGGTGTCGTGGACGCTGTTCTCCTGAAGGCTGGGTAATTTGCTGCGAACGATGGTTTGTTTGAGGTTGGGTGGCTGTTTAAAGGCGAGTAGTGGAGGTGTGGGGATGGCCATAGCGAGGTGTTCGTCGTCATTGATGACATGTTGAAGGCTGCGGAGAACATGACGTAGTTTCTCCGCTCCGGGGAAGTACTGGACGACGAAGGGTACTCTGTTGGTTGCGTCCCGTGTTAGTCTTCTGAGGAGGTCTACGCGATTTTTCGCTGTGGCCCGTCGGAACTGTCTATCGATGAGTCGAGCATCATATCCCGTTCTTACTAGGGCGTCTTTCAGCGTCTGTAGGTGTCCATCGCGTTCCTCCTCGTCTGAGCAGACCCTGTGTATTCGCAGGGCCTGTCCATAGGGGATGGCCTCTTTGACGTGGTTAGGGTGGAAGCTGGAAAAGTGGAGCATTGTGAGATTGTCCGTTGGCTTGCGGTAGAGTGAGGTGCTGAGGTGCCCGTCTTTGATGGAGATTCGTGTGTCCAAGAAAGAAACTGATTCTGAGGAGTAGTCCATGGTGAGCTTGATGGTGGGATGGAACTTGTTGATGTTATCGTGTAGTCTCTTTAGTGATTCCTCACCGTGGGTCCATAGAAAGAAAATGTCGTCGATGTATCTGGTGTATAGTGTTGGTTGGAGGTCCTGTGCAGTGAAGGAGTCCTGCTCGAACTTGTGCACAATACTCCTGTGACTCGGCCAACGTTGTCTACCTCATACGTTGCAGGAAAGGATGCCCCAGAGCATGGTACATTGGCGAGACCATGCAGACGCTGCGACAACGGATGAACGGACACCGCGCAACAATCGCCAAACAGGAGGGTTCTCTCCCTGTCGGGGAACACTTCAGCAGTCATGGACATTCAGCCACCGACCTTCGGGTAAACATACTCCAAGGCGGCCTTCGAGACACACGACAACGCAAAATCGTCGAGCAGAAATTAATAGCCAAGTTCCGCACCCATGAGGACGGCCTCAACCGGGATCTTGGATTCATGTCACACTACACGTAACCCCACCAGCGAACAAATGTTATCTGTTTTTAATATAACGGGTCATTGACTGTCTTCGTTCTGTCTCTTTCTTTTTTCTTCTTTTTTTTCCCTTTTTTTTTGGGGGGTTGTATATTCAGTGGCCTTTTAGATGACACCTTTCTGTCTGCTCACTGTGATTGCCTTGGCAACGGGCAGTAATCACCAGGCTTTGTTATGTGATCTTGAAATGCGAAGGATTCGAAATTGTCACTTCCACACCGCCTGAGGAAGGGGAAAGCCCCCGAAAGCTTGTGGGATTAAAAATAAAATCGTTGGACTATAACTTGGTGTTGTAAAATTGTTTACAATTGTTAACCCCAGTCCATCACCGGCATCTCCACAACAAAGATTGGTGGCATTGTAAGCAGTGTAGATGAAAACATAAAATTACAAAAGGATATTGATAGATTAGGTGAATGGGCAAAATTGTGGCAAATGGAATTCAATGTAGACAAAAAGGATAGAACGGGGTACTTTCTAAATGGTAAAAAGTTAAAAACTGTGAATGTCCAAAGGGACTTAGGGGTTCAGGTATATAGATCATTTAAGTGTCATGAACAGGTGCAGAAAATAATCAAGAAGGCAAATGGAATGCTGGCCTTTATATCTGGAGGACTAGAGTACAATGGGGGCAGAAGTTATGCTGCAGCTATACAAAACCCTGGTTAGACTGCACCTGGAGTACTGTGAGCAGTTCTGGGCACTGCACCTTCGGACGGACATATTGGCCTTGGAGGGTGTGCAGCGTAGGTTTACTAGAATGATACCTGGACTTCAAGGGTTAAGTTACGAGGCGAGATTACACAAATTGGGGTTGTATTCTCTAGAGTTTAGAAGGTTAAGGGGTGATCTGATCGAAGTTTATAAGATATTAAGGGGAACGGATAGGGTGGATAGAGAGAAGCTATTTCCGCTGGTTGGGGATTCTAGGAGTCGGGGGCACAGTCTAAAAATTAGAGCCAGACCTTTCAGGAGCGAGATTAGAAAACATTTCTACACACAAAGGGTGGTAGAATTTTGGAACTCTCTTCCGCAAACAGCAATTGATACTAGCTCATTTGCTAAATTTAAATGTGAGATAGATAGCTTTTTTGGCAACCAAAGGTATTAAGGGATTTGGGCCAAAGGCAGGTATATGGAGTTAGATCACAGATCAGCCATGATCTTATCAAATGGCGGAGCAGGCACGAGGGGCTGAATGGCCTACTCCTGTTCCTATGTTCCTAAAAATTTGAACTTCCTGTAAGCAGTTTTTATGTAGAATTACATTGAATTTACAGCACAGAAACAGGAACTTTTATGGCATCGGTATCAGTCACATTAAAAATAGAAAAGCTTCCACGGTTACATGTGCTTAAAATGCTTGCCTAATGTGCCTGAATGATGGTTAGATGGCTTGAAGCTTCATACTTAAAGAAGGAATATATGGCCAGCGTTCCACGCTTTCCTTGGGCTCTGCTTATTTCTGTTTTTATACTAATTTTTATATTCTGGCGTATGATGAGGTTGGCAGGAAATTTAGGTGTAAATTGACATCGGTCAAATGGGCATAATTTCAGGTGTAACTTCTTGATTACGCTCCCACAGGAAATTCCACCCCAATGTATTCTACTGAAGTGTAGGTGGGGCTTGGAGTAATTCCTCTGAATTTTTTAAATGAAAACTCAGGTTAGTTACAGGTCAGACTGCAGCTCGGGCTACCTTTATTTGTGGAATGGCAATTAAAGGAGGTAGAGACATTGTGACTTCAGAATTGTAAGATACAGGAATTTGCAGTAGACATAGTGTGGTTTCTGGATGCTGATGTACTGTTTTTAATATCGTAATAGATATATTGGTGCTGTGCAGCTGAGCATTGATGAAATGCCAGACTATCCCTTAGATGGGAGGCAATAAACCCACTGTGGAAGAGATCCCTTCCTTCAGCTGTACAAACTGAAGTCTCCTTTTCTCTGGTTAGCATAATTACTGCTACTAGTGGTTTTACAGGTGTTTAAGAACTTAGTGAGACTAGGAACATGCCCTCATTTACTTGGATACTGGTACATTTCTAAATTGCCCTTTTCACATTAGTGTATTGACTAGGAGTACTAGATTGACCTCCACGGATAGAAGTTTAAAGGACAACCTGATTGGAAATGGCAGTGCATTGCGACACCAGTGTTCAGTTCAAGTGATGGGACACATTCAGTTCCCCTTTTACCAAGTTCCCAAACTTAACCATCCTATGTGGGAAGGTGCCTAACCCATCCCCACAGTAAAGGAAAATTGTGTACGGTGTCACCAGGCCAAGCATAGCAGCAAATTGGTGGAGGTAAAGTGGCCTTCTAATTTTTTTTTAATTAATCTAAGATTTTTCCTTTTATTTTTGAGTTTAATTAGTTAGCTTTATAGGCATTGTCCCAAAGGCCATCATCCCACTTGACATGGGTTTCACCTAAAAATAGTCTTCAGCGTTCCTGAAACAACTTCCAACTAACTCACATGGTGCCAATTACCTATAACTTCAGCAAAATGCTAGAAACACTCAACAAGTCAGGCAGCATCTGTGGAGAGAGAAAGAGTTAGCCTTTCAGGTCGCTGACCGTTCATCAGACCTGGAATTCAGTTCTGATGAAAGATCATCGACCTGAAACGTTAAATCTGTTTCTCTCTCCACGGATGTTGCCTGACCTGCTGAGTGTTTCTAGCTTTTTCTGGGGGGTTTTTTAAACCTATAACTTCAGGTTGTATTATACCATCTTCTCTGATTCAACAGTTACCATTTGATACCCTGAATACAGGAGTTGGGACTATGGATTAGGATATAATCCTGTACAAATACACCTGATTAAGGATACAATGCTTTACGATGCAATGCTTTAAGAACCTAAAACAATGACTGAGAAAAGATCATTCTGGCCACCAAGCAGCTCTTTCAACAGATCATGTGCATCCAAGCCCATCACGGACTCCATTCCACCTATTTAAGCTCTAAGGAATTTGATCAGGGATAATCTCTCAATTCTTCCTGATCCCTGAAGATAATATCTTATTTCCTCAGTACTGTACCACAAAACTTCCCTTCAAGATGATGAGCCTGCTAAAAGAAATGGATTTCTCCTGTTTCATTTTGTGTATATAATTTTTGTGTGTGTTAGTTTTTGTCAGACAAAAATGGCTTTAAATATCTTAGTATAATTAAACATTTGTTTACTTTCATAGGCCTTATGTGGTTGTACAGTTAATATTCCTACAATTGATGGCAGAGTGATTCCCCTACCTTGCAATGATGTTATCAAGCCTGGGACTGTGAAGAGGCTGAGAGGAGAGGGTTTACCGTTTCCTAAGACTCCTACTCAACGTGGTGACTATATAGTAGAGTTTCAGATAAAATTTCCTGACAAAATGCCTCCAACAACAAAAGAAATCCTGAAGCAACATCTTCCTATCTCTTAGAACTCAAATCAAAGCAATATTTGATACTGTGCCAGAAATTTGAAGAAACGAACAAAGGATCATACATTTTCTAATATAATGTAATATCTTTTAAAGAAAATTATTTTAAGTCAGAACTTTCAGTTCTTTAATATGCTAAGCCTTGTAAGCATAACAATGGTAAGTGTGCAAAAGAACTGTGAAATCTGTTGTAGTAGAATAAAAATCTTAATGCATACTGAAATCACTTTTCACCAGTGTTTGGGGGCGGGGGGGACGAAAACTCATTTTAAATATCTCTATTTGAAACGGTATGGTGCAGAGCTACATCTCTAAAGCAGGGTTTGTCAAATACAGAGCAATTATTGTCGAAGCTAAAATACCCGCTTAACAGACCAGAGATGGTAACTTGAGAGTTAAGCTTTAAGCACATTACCCTTCAAGAGAAACACTAGATTATTGTAAACTAAAATGACACAGGTCAGTAGTATTAATGCACAAGTCATCACAGTACCATAAAATGGTAAGATTTTGTTTGAACCATGGAATAACTTGTGCAAGTTTACAAAAATCCACTGTAGCAAAAAAGTTTCAAGTTTTGTAAAGCTTGCAGAAATATTGACTATAATTTTTTACATGTTCCACAATTTGAGGGGATTAAATTACTGATTTGAATTGCACTTGGACCAGTATACTGGAAATACTAGACAGAAGCAACCTTGTATGTAGAAGAGCCCTTACTTCAAGTAAGTTTGCTTTTTGAGAGGCCATATGAATTTTGAATACTGTTAATGGTGGTGAAAATGAAGTTTTTTAAGTATTGAATTACAATTGGCTGTGACAGTACAGAACTAAATGCAGAATTTCAGATTTTATATATAAAAACAAGCACTGTCTTACAAAGTCATCTGTGAGCAACAGAACAGGTAGCTTTGGAAGCTGAGATAACTTCTTTTAAAATTGAAGCAAATTTGAGCTGGAATTTTGTGCATTTGGTGAAATTTATTAAAACTGGTACACTCACGACTGTCCCTCAGTGATCATTTGAAAAATATTTCTGTTCAGTATTTGTCACTTGTCCAATATCCAACTTTGTATTTTCTTCTGTTTTGTATGAGTTCCTAACTATAATGTAATGTTTAGGTTTTCTAGCTTTCTGTTAACAGTCACTGCAGTTCTTATACCTGATAGGCATTTTAACAAAAGTTGTTTTTGGTTTTCCTTGTGTTGTGTACTATTAGCTTTTTTTTTGCAGTAAAGTCATACCATTGTTCTCCACAGCCTAGCCAAACCAAGTTTTATATTTTGCTTTCAATGAGCTCTAACACACTCCAGTCCAGTTCCTACCATTTGTTTTGACATCTAGTTATACATGGGCTCTGTGAATTCATACTAGTATTATGGCTGAAATTGGTGCATACAAGACTTGGACAGCAGTTTCAAAATCTTATTGGGGAGGGAGACATTTTAAGAGAGTGCGGTGGTGGGGGGAGGGGTTGGGGGCCCCTACAGCTAATGTAGAAAAACCCCTGTGGAAAGAGAGTTTCAGCTGTGCACTGTAACTCAGGGCTGCATGTTTTTGCTGCTGAGTACCTGCTGCTATGAAGCTTTCTGTGCATTGAATAGAACAATTATCACTTTTATAATCTGGTAAATTGGTCTCTTTAGTAGGGGATTGTACAAAGTATTTCCCAGTTTTATCAAATGCAAAATAATTTGGCAATGTTTTTGTTTACCATTTCCTCCCCCCTCCCCCAAAGCACAGTCAAAATTGCCAACTAGAGAAGGAAAAAGTGCAATCTGTGTATTGATTGAAAGTTTTGAAAATGTTCCACCTTTTTATATGTTCGTATGACTGCATACAAAATTATGAACAATGGTTGCCATGTTACACATTTGAATGAAAATCTCTTAAATTAGTGATTTTAAAAATTAGTTGATGGTACTACAGTACCAATAAAGAGCACCATGAAGTTACCAGTGCTGGATAATTTTTTATTTTTTAAACCTGCCTTTTGCACACACTTTTTTTATTTAATGGAATTGACGCGAAGCAGAGTGGCCCCTGCGCAACTGGTAATTTGAAACTGAAAACTTCGTATTGTGCTAATAGGAAAGGAATGAAAGTAGCACAGGTGCTGCTTGGGAAAGAATGTTGAGCCTTATTCCTGAATCTTTATTTTATTTTTTTATTGATTTTAAAGAGACTTTCAAAAGAGGAAAAATCCACACAGGTCCTTTTCCAAACCTATAAATTGTTTGCTGTTTTAATACTTCCATCTGTATTTTAATTCTAAAAAAATAAACTGCATTTTGACTGAAATTTTCTCTTGTTTTTTCTTTAGGCATTTATGTTGTAGTATTTATCAACAGTAGTTTAATTCAGATACTTTATTCATTTTGCTTTTTGTAATAGCGAACCCAATGAAAATTGGAGACAACCTATCGGCTTGGATAGGAAATTGGCTAGGAGGTAGGAGACATAGTAGGGATAATGGGTATGTACTGATTGGCAGGATGTGATTAGTGGTGTCCCCAAGGAATCTGCACTAGGGCCTCAGCTTTTCACAATATTTATAAATGACTTGGATGAAGGAATAGAGAGCTGTATGTCTAAGTTTGCTGATGACACTAAGTCAGGTGACACAATAAATAGTGTAGATGGGAGCAGAAAGTTCCAAAGGAACATTTGATAGATTAGGTGAGTAGGCAACTGGTAGATGGAGTTTAAAGTGGAAAAGTGTGAGGTCATCCACTTTGGACCTAAGAAAGTTTACATAGACTGTACAGCATAGAAACAGGCTATTTAGTCCAACAGGTCCATGCTGGTGTTTATGTTCCATACAAGACTCCTCCCTCCCTACTTCATCTAACCCTATCAGCATATCCTTCTATTCCTTTCTCCCTCTTGTGTTTATGTAGTTCCCCTTCAATGCATCTATGCTAGTTGTCTCAACTACTCCTTGTGGTAGTGAGTTCCACATTCTAACCACTCTCTGGGTAAGGATAGATCAGGGTATTTTCTAAGTGGCGAGAAGCTAGGGACTGTGGATGAGCAGAGGGATTTAGGGGTCCAAGTACAGAAATCACTAAAAGCTAGTGGACAGATACAAAAAATAATTTTAAAAAGTCTAATGGAATGTTGGCCTTTCTCCAGAGGGCTGGAATACAAAGGGGTGGAAGTTATGTTGCAGCTGTACAGAGCTCTGGTTAGACCCCATCTGGAGAACTGCATTCAGTTTCAGGCACTGCACCTCAGGAAGGATATATTGGCCTTGGAGACGATGCAGTGCAGATTCACCAGAATGATACTGGGACTAAAAGGGTTAAATTATGAGGACAGGTTGCATATGTGGCCGGGTCCTGCTCCGACTTCTTGTGTTCTTTAGATTTGTGGTTGGGATCAGATCAGCCATGATCTTATTGAATGGCGGAGCAGTCTCGAGGGGCCGATTGGCCTACTCCTGCTCCAATTTCTTATGTTCTTAAAGACTAGGCTTGTTTTCCCTTGAGTATAGATTAAGGGGTGATCTAATTAAGGTGTTAAAGATGATTAAAGGGTAGATTGAGAGAAACTTTCCTCTGGTGGGAGAGTCCAGAACAAGGGGGCATTACCTTAAAATAAGAGCCATGCTGTTCAGGGGTGATGTTAGAAAGCATTTCTTCCCACAAGGAGTAGTGGAAATCTGGAACTCTCCCAAAAAGCTGTTGAGGTTAGGTCAATTCAAAATTTCAAAACTGCAATTGATAGATTTTTGTTAGGCAAGGGTGGGCAACCAAGGTGGGTAGATGGAGTTAAGGTACAGGTCAGCCATGATTAATTGAATGGCGGAACAGGCTCACAAGGGGCTGAATGGCCTACTCCCGTTCCTATGTTCCTAACCCAGAGTATGTGTTCTTTGTTTATACAAAGCATATAAATTTAAAGCTTTGTAAATTTAAGGATTTTTTAATTGAGGATTAGAAAAACACAGCCCAATCTTGTACTTTGAGCTCACTTAACATTTGAGATTTGAAAAACAATCATTTTTCCCAAACGGGCCATTTTGTTTTAAATGGAGCATGGTGGGTGGAGTTTGGAAGAAGTAAGATATAGTTTAGTGTGAAGATGGGCATCTCAAAACAAGAGGATTCAGGTTCTTAACTAATTTGTTTGGCCCCACCGGTACAACTCTGATATTGCTCAGATCAGTTGCCTCAGCTCCAGAACAGATGTCAGCAATAACAACTTGCATTTATATAGCACCTCTTAACGTAGAAAAAAATCCCATGATGCTTCAGCGAGGTGTAGGGGGAAAAATTAACGCTGAGCTAACGAAGCAGAGATTAGGATCGGAGACCAAAAGCTTAGCCAAAGAGATGGTTTTAAGAAGGATCTTGAAAACTGAGATGGAGATGAAGAGGCAGAAGGGTTTAGGGAAGGAATTCGAGTGGGGCCGAGGCAGCTCAAGGCAAAGCTACTAATTGTGGAGAGAAGGGAGGAGGATACAGAAGAAGTCAGAGTCAGCGGTACAGAAAAACAGGAGTGGGGGGAGGGGGCTTTGGGTTTGTGGGTGGAAAGGGTTTGTCGGACTTGAGAAGGTTATAGAACTAAAGAGAGGTGAAACCATGGAGGGATTTAAACACAAGAATGACCATTTTAAATTAGGTATTAGGGAACTGGTTCCCCAGTGTAGGTGAGTGAGGAATGTGCTGGGCAAGTTACGATTTGGTGCATGATAGGATATGGGCAGCAGGATTTTGGATGAGCTGTAGTTTTTGGAGGGTGGGAGTATGGGATGCCAGCCGTAACAGCATTGGATAATCTGAAGATTACTAGGTGTGAATGAGGGTTTCAGTGGCAGATGGACTGAGGCAGGCCAAAGTGGACGTGGACAGTCTTCACACTGGAGAGGATATGGGATCAGAAGCACAGCTTGGGATCTAACAGGATGCCGAGCTTGCAGATTGTCTTTATATTTGTTCGTGGGATGTGGGCATCGCTGGCAAGGCCAGCATTTATTGCCTATCCCTAATTGCCTAATAGAGAAGGTGGTGGTGAGCCGCCGCCTTGAACCACTGCAGTCCGTGTGGTGAAGGTTCTCCCGCAGTGCTGTTAGGTAGGGAGTTCCAGGATTTTGACCCAGCAACGATGAAGGAACGGCAATATATTTCCAAGTCGGGATGGTGTGTGACTTGGAGGGGAACGTACAGGTGGTGTTGTTCCCATGTGCCTGCTGCTCTTGTCCTTCTAGGTGGTAGAGGTCACTGGTTTGGGAGGTACTGTTGAAGAAGCCTTGGCTCTGGTTCAGCTTGGGAGGGGGATGAAGTCGGTGGCAAGGGTATGGAGCTGGTGACAATACAGATTGACTCTTGACACCCACATACTTTGTTGGGCTTGAAGTTGAACAAATGAGGCCTATGAATCCAGCCCACTGATGTTGCCAACAGTTGTGGAGGTCCCTTAAGGTTTTTTTAAATGTGTTCTGCCTTTAGCCATTAAGAATCTGCATTGGCAACTATAAGGGTAACTTTGATGTTACACAGATATGTCGGCTCATGGCCCCAACTGAGTTGCCAGAGACGAGTAACGTTTATGCAGAAGGGCAAACTGACTTCCCAATCTGAGTTTTCCTGGCCCAACAGGAACATTTCTATAGATCTGCAAATCGGTGGCACTAGCGTCTCTGAGTCAGAAGGTTGTGGGTTCAAATCCCACTCCTGAGCCTTGAGCACAAAATCTAGGCCGACATTCCAGTGCAGTAACTGAGGGAGTGCTGCACTGTCAGAGGTGCCGTCTTTCGGATGATATGTTAAATCATCTGCGCTCTCTGGACGTAAAATATCCCATGGCACTATTTCGAAGAAGAGCAGGGGAATTCTCACCGGTGTCCTGGCCAATATTTATCCCTCAACCGATATCAACTTTAAAAAAATAAACAGATGACCTGATCATTACCACATTGCTGTTTGTGGGACCTTGATGTGCGCAAATTGATTGCTGCATTCCCTACATTACAACAGTGACTACACTTCAAAAGTACTTCATTGGCTATAAAGCACTTTGAGATGTTCTGAGGTCGTGAAAGGCGCTATATAAATGCTAGTCTGTCTATTTATAGTTACAGGAACAGTTGCTCAAAGTTCTTGTTCTGCTTATCCTTGAGCTATTTAATGAAAAACACTCCTTTGAATCTTGCAAGAGAGTCCAGAAGTAGAGGGTATAGCTTTCACAGTTTTCAACAAAACTAGCCATTCTGTGAAATTGTTAAATGTGCACTCGCCCTCTCCCCCAGCTGGTGGGGCCCCACTTCAGTGATAGAAGGGCACTGTGACTGGGAATTACTGGATTCAATTGGAAGAGTGGGTGGATGCATTCGGCTGTTTTTATTGTGCCCCTGAGCATCCACCTCAATGCCATTGCCATCTTTGCTTAGTGCCTGTCCTTAGTGGGAACTGTGGCAGAATGACATGTGATGGCCCTATTTTATGAAAGTTATCAGGAAAATGCAAGCCGTGTTCCTTAGACTTGGCCCTATGCTTCACTGCAAGGCTCTGGTCCATGCAGGGTACTTCTATCTTTATAGCCTTAATCAGGAAGAAAGTAACTGAGAATTCTTGAGTTGAACTGATCTATGGTGAGGGGAATTTAGATCTAAGTAATCATCAGAGGTAGCGATTGTGATGGGGTGGGGGGGGGGGCTGATTCAAATAACATAAATGTCACACATTTCCTCTCAGGGAAAATCAATAACTGAAACAACTGGCTATAGATAGCCCAAAATGGATTTGCTGCTAATGCAAATTTCACCATCATTATGGGACAAATTTGGTATGGTTTAGCTGAGACAAGTTTTAGCTTCTGTTTGCTAACTTTACAATTGAATATTCCGTACAATTCTGGCAATGTTTAATAAGTCATGCAAGCTGCTTTTTCTAAGAAATTAGATTCCATAGAACACATCATTTAGTCCGAGTATTGCATTGCTATATAAATGCTGATGCATTTTTCTGGGTTGTCATGTGGATCCACTGAGAAATTTAGCAGCTGGACTGAGATCTGCAAGGGATGCAGCATGGCCTTGTACAGAATGTCCATCATGGTGCAGTAACTTGTTATCAACTTCTGACCCTCTTGATTACAGATCTCTCTGGTGCCCTTAGCATTTGATCAATAATTATGAGTTACCATTTGATGCTCAGAATTTCTCTGGGTATTTAAAGGTTCCTAGGGTAGGACAATGTTGAAAGTTGAACGTTGCTCAAGTTTCAGAGCATCTTTTATTTTTGAATCCATTTTTAACTCTAGGACTCTAATCATTAAAATGTTAATTTTTGAAATATTTGGCATTGCCAATTTTAAGAATTAGAATATTTCAATTGAAGGCCTGACTTTGTCTGATCCTATTTGTATAGAATACACAACAGACTATGTAGCTCATGGAGATGTATATAAATGCAAGTTCTTTCTTGCTTTCTTTATGGCTATTCACTGCCACCTGTGTCTTATGTTTGTTTCTTTTTTTTTATTCGTTCATGGGACGTGGGCATCGCTGGCAAGGCCAGCATTTATTGCTGTTCAAAACGTGTTGGGCAAAAAAAGAAACATCATAACCATCTGGAGAACCTAAGTGTTCTAATTGTAATGTTTTATTTCTGGTTGTTAATATTGTATTCTTGTCCTCCAATTCCACTGTCAAATTTTGGTTAAATAACCTGTTTACATCCACATTATCCATGACTTAGCATTTGGAAGACTTTGATCATCTCCATTCACAGTTGCCTTTTCTCCAATGCGAATAAATGTGATTCTGAGAGCTTTTGGAGGTGCGATGCCCAAAGTTGCACACAAGATACCAAATGTGGCCTTGCGATCAGTTATGTGAAGTTAAAATAACCTGCTTTAACTTAGTTTGATGCCCTTGGGATCAATACGAGTGAGTAACCTGGATATGTGTGTTGTATATTAGTCTGGTGAGGAGGGAAAGAGTGCAACTGATTCATTTTTATTAAATATAAGAAATTTTTTTTTTAAGTTCCAATCATGACCTCTGTAATAGTTGTATAAGATTGTGTATTTTGGTGGTATTGAAACCTGAAAACCTTTATACAGATGCTATTCTTAAATTTTGCTCTGACAAGCTGTGTGCTTTTCTTTTGCAGTAATTATTGCTGCAATATCAAGTTTAATGCCAGCAGTCTATGGTATTGAAAAGCAACCTACAGTAGCTGTGCTCTTATTGGTTCTACCCTGCACTTTTTGGAGAAATAGGTTTATGCTACTTTAGTATGTTTATACAAGTAAATGTTTTAAAATATCATACGTACCACATGAAACTATGACACTTTTAGCAACAAAAGCACAGCACAGATATTAGGAAAGCATTTACAAGCAGGGTTTTTCTTAATTTAGGGGAAATTTCATTGTTTTTCCTTTGTAGCCAAACGAGTGTGTGCAGAGCTCAAACAACAGCTGATCAGACCTAATAAAAGTGTCAATAAGAGTTATTGTGTTTATAGCTGATGTCATCAAACTTGTTTTTCAAATACATTTTTTCCATCAGTGTGTAAGGATGCTTTAGTAAATGAGTAATGCAAATGATTTTTTACCAGATATGGTATACCTTAGGCACACTGCAGTGACCTTGGTTTTCTCTTTACAAAAATGTGGCTGTTTTGTCAGACCATATGTGGCCATCATACAACTCCAGCTTACTGTAATGGAATATAGAGCAACCATCTGCACAAATCAGTTAAGCCGTACCAATAAGGCACAGCACAATAACCATTTGTCAGCAGCTTTTTTTGTTAAACAGTCAGGCTGTTGGCAACAATTGGTTGGTATTTTCAACCAATCTAATGGATGGATCACTTAAAATTGAAGTTGTGTTATTTTTAAGCTATCTTGAAGTTAATGAGAAATTTGTTGTATATTTTTTGTTTAGTGATGGTGCATTGGGCATGCTCAAAACATTTTATTTTATGTGGAAAACATATGCAGTTGAAGCTGAGAAATGCAGTTTGTTTTTAGTATTTACTGAAATATGGTTGCCACTTTCTGCTCTCAATTCAGATTTTTAAAAATGCATCTTGGCTACACGCCATATTATTCTGCTGAGGATGGGCAGGTAAAAACAGGCATATCTACAACCAGCACCTATTCTCCGGGCTATTCACTTAAGCGGTTGCTGAACATAAGAAATAGGAGCAGGAGTAGGCCAATCGGCCCCTCAAGCCTGCTCCGCCATTCAATAAGATCATGGCTGATCTGATCCTAACCTCAAATCTAAATTCATGTCCAATTTCCTGCCCACTCCCCGTAACCCCTAATTCCCTTTACTTCTAGGAAACTGTCTATTTCTGTTTTAAATTTATTTAATGATGTAGCTTCCACAGCTTCCTGGGGCAGCAAATTCCACAGACCTACTACCCTCTGAGTGAAGAAGTTTCTCCTCATCTCAGTTTTGAAAGAGCAGCCCCTTATTCTAAGATTATGCCCCCTAGTTCTAGTTTCACCCATCCTTGGGAACATCCTTACCGCATCCACCCGATCAAGCCCCTTCACAATCTTATATGTTTCAATAAGATCGCCTCTCATTCTTCTGAACTCCAATGAGTAGAGTCCCAATCTACTCAACCTCTCCTCATATGTCCACCCCCTCATCCCCGGGATTAACTGAGTGAACCTTCTTTGTACTACCTCGAGAGCAAGTATGTCTTTTCTTAAGTATGGACACCAAAACTGTATGCAGTATTCCAGGTGCGGTCTCACCAATACCTTATATAACTGCAGCAATACCTCCCTGTTTTTATATTCTATCCCCCGAACAATAAAAGCCAACATTCCGTTGGCCTTCTTGATCACCTGCTGCACCTGCATACTAACTTTTTGATTTTCTTGCACTAGGACCCCCAGATCCCTTTGTACTGCAGTACTTTCCAGTTTCTCGCCATTAAGATAATAACTTGCTCTCTGATTTTTCCTGCCAAAGTGCATAACCTCACATTTTCCAATATTGTATTGCATCTGCCAAATCGCCGCCCACTCACCCAGCCTGTCTATATCCCCTTGTAGGTTTTTTTATGTCCTCCTCACTCTCTACTTTCCCTCCCATCTTTGTATCATCTGCAAACTTTGATATGTTACACTCGGTCCCCTCCTCCAAATCGTTAATATAGATTGTAAAGAGTTGGGGACCCAGCACCGACCCCTGCGGAACACCACTGGCTACTGGTTGCTAGTCCAAGAATGAACCATTTATCCCAACTCTCTGCTTCCTGTTAGATAACCAATCCTCCACCCATGCCAGAATATTATCCCCAATCCAGTGATTCTTTATCTTGAGCAATAATCTTTTATGTGGCACCTTGTCGAATGCCTTCTGGAAGTCTAAATACACTACGTCCACTGGTTCCCCTTTATCCACCCTGTACGTTATGTCCTCAAAGAACTCAAGCAAATTTGTCAGACATGACTTCCCATTCATAAAGCCATGCTGACTTTGTCCTATTAAATTATGTTTATCCAAATGTTCCGCTACTGTCTCCTTAATAATAGACTCCAAAATTTTACCCACCACAGATGTTAGGCTAACTGGTCTATAATTTCCAGCCTTCTGCCTACTACCCTTTTTAAATAAGGGTGTTACATTAGCAGTTTTCCAATCTGCCGGGACCTTTGCCGAGTCCAGAGAATTTTGGAAAATTATTACCAAACCATCCACAATCCCTACTGCCACTTCCCTCAAGACCCTAGGATGTAAGTAAGCCATCAGGTCCAGGGGATGTATCCGCCTTGAGTCCCATTAATTTACTGAGTACCAATTCCTTAGTGATTTTAATCGTATTTAGCTCCTCCCCCCCCCCCACCCCAGAGCCCCCTGTTTGTCCAGTGTTGGGATATTCTTAGTGTCCTCTACCGTAAAGACTGAAACAAAATATTTGTTCAGCATTTTTGCCATCTCCATGTTTCCCACCATTAATTTCCCGGTCTCATCCTCTAAGGGACCTACGTTTGCCTTAGCCACCCTTTTTCTTTTTATATAACTGTCGAAACTCTTGCTATCTGTTTTAATATTTTTTGCTAATTTATTTTCATAATCTATCTTCCCTTTCTTAATCAATCCTTTAGTTACTTTTTGCTGTCTTTTGAAGACTTCCCAATCTTCTATCCTCCCACTAAGTTTGGCTACCTTATATGTCCTTGTTTTTAGTCGGATACTATCCTTAATTTCTTTACTTAGCCACGGATGGCTGTCATTTCTTTTACACCCTTTTTTCCTCAGTGGAATATATTTTTTTTGAAAGTTGTAAAATAACTCCTTAAATGAACACTACTGCTCATGTACCGTCTTACCCTTTAATCTATTTTCCCAGTCCACTGGGAGTGAAGTGGCATGAAGCTCAAGATGGATGACCCTTTTCACTTGTCTGCTAGGATCTTTGCCTCCATTTTGTAACAAAATGAAAGTTATTTTTCTTTTTCTGCCCTTACATGCCACTTGACATCAAATGAATGTTGAGAGTTGAAGTCCCAGGATACCCACATATGTATTGAGGTTTTTGTGGCTTTCTCATCAGGCATTAATGAGGACAGCCTGATCATTTTGTTTTTTTGCAGTGCTGAAAGTAGACATTGAAAAGAAAGAAAATGAAAAACTTGCATTTACATAGTGCCTTATCACATCTCAAAACACTTCATATACAAAGAATTATATTTGATGTGTAGTAACTGGTGTTACTTAGGCAAACATAACAGCCATTTTGCACATAGCAAAATGCCCCACCTACCAATGAGTTGAATGACCAGTTAATCTACTTTTGGTGGTATTGGTTGAGGCTGAAATGTTGTCAGAACTCTTGCTTTTCTTTAAGAATGTAATGGGATCTTCAAAATCTACCAGCAGCACCGCAACAGTTGGGCCACATCCCAATTCAATGTCTCATCCAGAGGGCCATACCTCTGACATTGTTGCACACCATCAGTACTGTATCAAAATGCCAGCTTAAATTATGACTTCAAATTCCAGATACAGGGTTTGAATCCACAATAACATGATGAATTACATTCATATAGTGTCTTTAATGTAGTGAAACACCCAAAGGCACTTCTGAGAAGAGGAATGGACATCAAGCAATGACAGAAGAATTAGGAGAAGTGACTGAAAGCATAGTCAAAAAGATAGGGCTTAATGCAGGACAGGATGTGGACAGCAGAGCTTAGGGCAAGAGTAGAGTTTGTATAGGATAAATCTCAGGAGACCATTGGAGAAATCCAGCCTGGAGGTAATGAAAGTATAGATAAGAGTCTCAGCAATGGTTGGAGTGAGGTAACAGCAGAGTTGTGTGATGTTGCAAAGGTGGGAGTAGTCAGTTGATGAATGGATAGGATGTGGGTTTTGAAGCTCAGTACAGAGTTGAATAGGATACCGATGTTGCAAACTATTTGGTTCAGTCTGATCGAACAGTGGTCAAGGTAAAAGGTGAGACAGTCAAGGTAAAAGGTACAAAGTTTTTGGTGGGAGGCAAGCAGGATTGCTTCAGTGTTCAGCTGGAGGGAATTCTGCCTCAATTATGACTTGATGTCTGACAAACAATTTGCCAATACAGTAGTAGTGGTGGTAAAATAGGATTAACCACATGACACCAAGAAGACATGTAAATTAGAAAGAGGAAGGATCAAGAATGGAATATTGAGGTGACCGTGTGGGTGGCAGAAAGAGAAAACATTGCTGGAGATACGCTGGCGACTTTGGGGTGGGCAAGAGTGAACCAACTAAGGTAGTCCTCCAGTGGTGGATTACAGAGGAGTGGTAGTGGAGGAGAATGGTTGACGGTAAACACTGCAGAGAATTCAAGCAGGGATAATGCACCACAGTTGCAGTCATGGAGGATGTCATTGAAATTGCTCCAGTCAAAGTAACCAGTATGGGTGAAAACTAGACTGAAATTATTTAAACATAAAATTTTGGTACGTATGCAACAGGGTGGCAATGATGTGTTCAAGGACCTTAGAGAGGTTTGATATAGGATAATAGTTTGAGAGGACCCAGGGGTGAATGGTGGGCTTTTTGAGGAAGTGATGGCTGTTTTGAAGAGAAGTGCAACAGTGCCTCCGCAGAGGGAGTTGTTTATAATGTAGGAGATCACTGGAGCAAGGAAAGCTGGTCAGGAGTTGGAGAGGGGGAGGTCAAGAAAACAGGAGGTGAGTCTTGTGGAGAAGATCAGCCTGGTGAGGAATGGTGGAAGATCCACAGAGTGATGTGGAGAAAGGGCTGAGTTGAGGATCATTGAAAAAAAGGAATCTGGAATTGTCCTAGAATGGTCCTAGAATTTTGATTTTGTCATTGAGAAGAAGGCATTGGATTGCTTGAAGTGGTCAAGGCAGAACCGGTTGCACTGACAGGCCAATCATATGCCAAATGTCTGCAGCCCTCATACTTTAGAGAGTAGCCATGATGTGGAGATGCCAGTGATGGACTGGGGTGGACAAATGTAAGGAATCTTACAACACCAGGTTATAGTCCAACAATTTTATTTTAAAATCACAAGCTTTCAGAGATTATCTCCTTCATCAGGTGAGTGAGTGACGAAGGAGATAATCTCCGAAAGCTCACCTGACGAAGGAGATAATCTCCGAAAGCTTGTGATTTTAAAATAAAATTGTTGGACTATAACCTGGTGTTGTAAGATTCCTTACTTTAGAGAGGGCAGAGATAGCAACTGTATTAGGGAGAATGGCTGGGCTGAGAGCTTCAGTGATTTGGCAGGGATAAGGGCACCATATATGGAATAAAGGGAGCTGTTGAATAGGTTAACAGAGTTAATGGAATCATGGCAGGTGGAGGGCCAGTAAACAGGTTGTTGGAGAATTTTAGTGAGGGACTGAGGGAAGGTTTTTTTCCCTGGTGAAGATTAAGGATAGTTGGGTTGAAGGTAGACAGAGAGATGTAGATAGTGAGGGAGACAAGGAGGTGATTGTAGATGGCCAGTCTGATCAAAACCTCGAATATGGTGAGGCTTCATCCATGGTAAAATTTAGAGGGTAACTGTGGGTAGGGAGTTTTTATGCAGGGTGATGTTGAGTAAGGACAGGAAGGCAGAGAAGTCACAGGAGATGGGGCACTAAGAATTAAGGCCAAGGTTGAAATGACAGACGATAGGGAGTTGCGCAATGCAAATGATAATACACAGATATGAATGAAGGGGATCTCAGGGAAGAAATATCCGTGGTAGGGGAGTAAACGAAGAGAACTTTAAAACAGTGCATGGAGAGATGGAAGAAGGGAGTGCTCAAACAAAAAAGTATCTGAGGAATTGGAAATAGATTCAGCAATAAGAGCCACAACATGACCACAGCATTTTGGCTGAGGGATACCATGTTAAGTGTAGCTGGGCAAAGTGGCTTCACTGAGGAAGGGAAGGAGCCACCTTCCATGAGCCAGTTTTTAGTCAAGCCGAGAGTATCGATAGTCTCATCCAAGATGAGATTGTGGATAGCAAGAGAGCAATCTTTCCAGAGAACGATAAGGAATGAGCAGATGATTTGTGGCCCCATGGAGGAGTTGGAGAGGCGGTTGGAAGAGAAAAGGGGAAGAGTTTGGAGAGATTAAGCCCCAGCAAAGAAACTGGGCAGAGTTTGGCAGGGAAGGAAGATAGTTGGGGTTGCTGCAGTGGGTGCAGCAGAAGATGCCTAGGAAGAGCAGAGGGAAAACATAGACATGTCCAGGAGGGATGCAAGCCTAGAATCGGGAAGACAACAGAGGAATAGCATCAAGTAAGATAGGGAACTGAGGGCTACGTTGCAGAATGGGGTGTTAGTGGTAGATGTTGGGGAAACAGTGAGCCAGAAAACAGCAGTTAGAAAGATAGAGGAACTCAGGTTCAAAGTGGCAACCAATGTGCACATATGAGGGAACGTGGGTACAAAATGAAAGGGAAGCTAAGCATGGTTAAAAGAGCACTTATGTATGTGCCGGGGAATATGGTGGGGCTGGTGGACTCTCCAGGCCTGTCATGAAGTCAAGGTTCAAGGCCGAAGAGTTAGTCGCAGCCAGGGTCCAGATTGCTGGCCCAAGTAGATGGGCCTGATGACTGTAATCCTGGGTGTGGCCATTGGATGGAGGGAGGTACGAGATTTGAGGCTGTCCATAATCTCCCTACCAGGAGGTGAGAGTGCTACCGACTGAACCTAGCTGGTGTGGGCTGCAAGCCAACATCGAAAGCAGAAGTTCTAGACTCTAGATTCTAAAGCTTTGGTACTCTTGGGTGTATTTTCAAAACCATAAATTGGCAGGTATTGAGTAAGCACTGCAGTGAATGTGGGTCCAGTATCATAAAATGTTCAATGAGCTCAACAGCAGGAGCATTATTACTATCATGAACTGTTGCTTCTTCCCCATACATTCCTTCATTTTGACTCTATGTGCTTAATATGCTGCACTTTCCAGCACCTACCTTGCCCAGCACCCCCAGTAGAAAGCTAAACAGTACAATCCGCTGCTAACTCATTCCATGATCAGCATTTGCATGCTGGGCATTTCTGTTCTCACAATACCAGCAGAGAGCACCTTGATGCTTGGGGTTTGCAAGATACCATGCTGCCAGTGTCAGCTAATTAATGCATGCTTCTGTTTCTGTAGGAGAAAGCACAGCGGAGGGATTGGACATCTACCGGAAGAGGGCTGGCCACATTGCGACCTCTGACCCTTTGCAAAGAGCAGGGCCTCCAATTACTTGGATGAGGAAGCAGGCTAGCTCCAGTTCAGGGTTTGTATAACACTTGTCATTCTTTCACACTCTATTCTTTTCAGTTATGCAATCATTGACAAAAGGTTTCAAAGACCATCAGTTCGAAGACAGCCCTTGTAAAAAAACAAGTTGTAACGTGGACATGTTGTTAACACATTTCCTCTTTCTGTGTCTGCAGGTATAGCAGAAGAAACTCTCGGGGTCCTCAGAACTGGGGTCACCAAACATCTCACCTGGCACCCTGGCAACACAGATCCATCCACTCAGGCGATTTTAGTCAGTAAGTTTGAGGGCATCACCCTGGGTGAACCACAGGGCACAAATGAGGACAGAAGGGGCAGAAAGCACCTAGCAGCCTCCAGTAGGTCATTTCTGGGGCTATGCTCACAGAGGTGAAGAGCCACATGAATCCCAGGAGTCTCTCACAGACACTCAGTTGCCACCTCACAGGCTCCAGCCACAGGACTGCACCAAAAAGAAGCACCAGGTTTAGGAGTCGAGCACAACACAAACAGACTTAGGAATGGAAATCATCATAGTAGCAGGCATGAAAATCAGAGACACTTCACATTTTGCTGAATAGAATATGTTGCCGCAGATGTTGTCGCATACGCAGATGAGGCTGAGGAAAGATGTGCACAGTGAAGCAATGTGACATACCTGGCAGATAAGGAGGGTGGCTGTTGAAATGTGATTTATTGCAGAGGACAGGGAACGCAAGGAAGACTGTTACGGGAAGGGTCTATGGGGACATGAGGAGAAAGTGTCCTGTATAATGGTCTGCCAAATGATTCTTACAGCTACCAAAGATGCTTGTGCTGATGCCTCCTCTAATTCCTTATGTTCCTTAGCGATGTTATCCAGCTGCTTTTCAAAACGCTCTTGCTCTAGCTCATCCATCGATCACTTTTTGAATTGTGAGGTTGTGGAATGCAGCAGAACATGAGTGAGAAACTTTGGCTGGGTTATACTGATAGCTCCCTCCCCTCCTCCCCAGACCTGACAAGGCATTGGAAGTGCTGCTTCAGATAATGGATCTGGTGGAGGCGTGCCCCTTAGTATATCTATGCCCCACTGGGCGTAGGGTTGCTGCAGAGTGATCATAAACCAAGGCAGCAAAAGGTATCCTTTGTCTACAAGGATCTATCCCTTGACTTGCTGGGTATCTGCGAATAATGGTGGCATGGTGAACTGTCATAACGTGCATGCATCGTGAGTTCTGCCAGGGAATCTGGCATTCACCTGCAGTATCTTATACAAATGGTTGCACACAAACAGGTTTTGTCCTGTTGTCCAAAGGGGAAATAATGTACCTGCTTTCATAAACAATGAATCAATGACCCGTTTGAGGCAGCAATGTGTTAATTGTATCCATATCAATTAGTGATAATTGTATTTAGGTGGTGTGTATCAATTGGGGACTCTCTTGTTACCATTTATAGGGGAGCTTATCTAGGGTGTGGAGTGGGTAATGTGAATAAAGGCCTGGAGGCAACTGAAGACCAGGCTCTAGTATTCTATTCTTCACCACCTGGCTATCCAGTTTGTGACAGACGAACTGATGAACCCACTGGCCCCCTAGAAAGAGCCCATGGCGAAAACAAAATGTCATGCAGCTGTTCTTGGAGTTGGGCTAGAGGTTGGTCGCTGCCTCTCTGGTGAATTGAAGCCTCTGAAGGTACTGTTCCTCCATCAGGTCCAGATTATTCCTTTGAAGTGATATATTTGGTTGGCAGGATAACAGTGGGTGGGAACCCTTCTCCTGCAATGAGGCTGCACTTCCCTGGCATCAAAATTTTTTTTTTCTCATCTGTTCTTCCTGCTCTTACTTCAAGTAGCACATGTACAACGGGATTTCCATTATGCTAAGTGTTATGTTGGAGCCAAAATTGTGTGTAACTCCCCAGCTCTCTTTAAAAGCTGCTCAACACAGTGCAGCCTAACTGCAGCAAGTTGCTATCTGTCACTTTGGTGTGGATTTCAGATGCACCCAGTTAATATGAGCAGTGTTTGCACATGACCTAGAACCAGTGTTAGGGGAGGAAGTTGATGTGGAAGCTATTTTGACAGCCTTGACTCAGTGGTAGCACTCTTGCCTCTGAGTCAGAAGGCTGTGGGTTCACATCCCACTCCAGAGACTTAAGCACACGATCAAGGCTGGCACTTCAGGTGCCGTCTTTTGGATGATGCGTTAAACCGAGGCCCCGTTTCCCCTCTCAGCAGGATGTGAAAGATCCCAGGGCACTATTTGAAGAAGAGCCAGGGGCATTCTCCCCAGTGTCCTGGCCAATATTTATCCCTAACCCAACATTACTAAAACAGAATTTTTGTTCATTATCTCATTGCTGTTTGTGGGACCACGCAAATTGGCTGTCGCGTTTCCTACATTACAACAGTGATTACACTTCAAAAAGTACTTAATTAGCCGTAAAGCACTTTGGGATTTCCTCCGACCTTGAAAGGCACTAATTAAATGCAAGTTCTTTCTTTCTTTACTTTCCCCTGTTTTAAGTACAGTTTAAATCTTAGGGCTTATTTCAGGTATGATGAATCTACGCCTATCCAACACACAACCAGAAAGATGTTCAAGTTCAAATGGCGTGGAGAAAGGGTGCAACGGATCTCTGCCCCTTTTTCTTCTCCTTAATGCCTGGAAAATAGATGCACTCGAGGAGGTGGGGTTAGGCAGAGAAAAATTTTCTCCACTGAATATATGATGTTCTCCTTCCAAATCTATCAGTTGACAAAAAGAGTAAATAATTACTTCTAGTCTTTAAAGCTGCAGGGGAGGAAGCACAGTCTGTTGTGGGAAAAGAAAGAAGTTTGTACTTTGACAAGTGAATAAATTTTGTTTACGTTTTAAGTTTGGAAGTTTCCCCAGGCCATGTGTATAAAATAAAACAGTTGGACTATAACCTGGTGTTGTAAGATTCCTTACATTTGTCAACCCCAGTCCATCATCGGCATCTCCACATCATGTGTATAAAACACATGGCTTACCAGAAGATTCTGTGGAATTTTGTTAGATCAGCTGTCAGGGCAGAGCAGTGAGTGCAAAGTTACCCAGCAGACTTGGATAGAAAATTATCTAGACCAAAGATGCCATTGTGCAGAGTTTTATTTTTGGGAGGAAAATGTCAGCTTATTTGTTTGTGATTCTGTTTTGTTCAGTTTTTTTTCATTGCAGTATGCATTTGAGTGTTTATGAATACACAACAGCAACATTAATATCAAAAAAGGACAGAGCTTCCCTAATGGCTCAATGAGTAAATGTACCAGGCGATATAATACTGAACTGTAAAGGTGTTAGATTCCACCCCAAGTTTATGGGATAGATTGGGTGAGGGGGGTGGGGTGGAGAAGAGAGTTTGAGGTGGTTCTACAGTTGGGCTCTGTGGCCCTAGGCTAGGAAAGGTTAAAATTAGATTGGTAATGCAGGTGTTCATTCTTATTGTTGGAACTTAAACTGGTTATGATGTTTGAGGGGGTGGGTGGTCACTGTTCCTCCAGGGAAAGCTAACAGGGTAGATTGGAGGAGCAGGTGATGACTTGAAGCACAAAATAGGCAGCCACAATTGGGTTACTCTGGACAGGAGGGTCCAGAGTGTCCCGTTTATTAAGTGAAAAACACAAAAATCGGATTTTAAAGACCTGATAAATGGGAGGAAAATACCTAAAAAGCGGGTTAAAAAATAAACACAAACAGGAGGGTAGACCTGGGTGACTTGTGCCTCAGCGCTACCAGTGGTGACATGCCTGCAACTGCACTGTGACAAGCAGATAGGCTTTTGTCATTATAAAATTGTGACATACAGTTTTTTCATTATAATATGTTGACATGTTGAAATAGGGTTTTTGCCATTACCTATATTGATGTAAAAATACGACACAGGAAGTAAGATTATCTCCCATGGCAATCTTCATAAGTGGTCTGAAACACTGTCGTAATGTTTTGCTGCTATCTGATCTATGCATTTAAGGCCATTGCTCATGTACTCCATATGGGGAAGTTGTCCAAATAGGTTTTGAGTTTAATCGGAGAGTTCATTTGCTATTTAATGAGGGATTTGCCTGATTGCTAGTTGCTTGTAAATTTTTGGTTGCAGGTCAGAAAAAAGCATGATGTCTGTTACAAATACGGGTCTGCCACAGGTGTCCACGGCTTTGGTTCCATCATTCACTCCTCTAAGCGATCTGGTTGCCTGCTTTTGAATGGAAGTTGACTGCCACTGCTCTGTATCCGCTAGCACAGTAGTAGGAGCGTGGAGTGTAGCCGTGAAACTCCCATGTAATCTGGACCAGATCTCCCTGTCTTAATCATGTATACGCCTTTAATCTCAGAAGGCAGATCGAGTTAATATTAGGTGAGGCATCGCTTTATCTGATTTGTAAGCTGCTTTATTCCACAGTAGGTAGAACATACGGAATGCTGAGTATGATGAAAGTCACTCAATTCAACTTCTGTTCACGTACTCTTCCAACAATAAGGAACACACAAATACACTAGCCCACTTCGGTGGGCCCTTCACTTAAGTAAAAACATAAACACTCCTTTAACAATTGTAAACAATTTTACAACACCAAGTTATAGTCCAACAATTTTATTTTAAAATTCACAAGCTTTCGGAGGCTTTCTCCTTCCTCAGGTGAATGTCAAGAAATCCTCGAACCTCTCGCATTTATAAATCACAGAACAATACCTGGTGATTACAGATAGTCTTTTCAACTGCCCGTTGCCAAGGCAACCAAAGTGTTCAGACAGATAGGTGTTACCTACAGGGCCACCGAATATACAAACGGCCAGAACAAAAAAAAACAGAGGGAGAGAGGCAGAAACATAGAAACATCCGGAAGGAAAAGACAGCAATTGACCCGTTATATTAAAAACAGATAACTTTTGTTCGCTGGTGGGGTTACGTGTAGCGTGACATGAACCCAAGATCCCGGTTGAGGCCGTCCTCATGGGTGCGGAACTTGGCTATCAATTTCTGCTCGATGATTTTGCGTTGTCGTGTGTCTCGAAGGCCGCCTTGGAGTACGCTTACCCGAAGGTCGGTGGCTGAATGTCCTTGACTGCTGAAGTGTTCCCCGACTGGAAGGGAACCCTCCTGTCTGGCGATTGTTGCGCGGTGTCCGTTCATCCGTTGTCGCAGCGTCTGCATGGTCTCGACAATGTACCATGCTTTGGGGCATCCTTTCCTGCAACGTATGAGGTAGACAACATTGGCCGAGGCACAGGAGTATGAACCATGCACCTGGTGGGTGGTGTCCTCTCGTGTGATGGTGGTATCTGTGTCGATGATCTGGCATGTCTTGCAGAGGTTACTGTGGCAGGGTTGTGTGGTGTCGTGGACGCTGTTCTCCTGAAAGCTGGGTAATTTGCTGCGAACGATGGTCTGTTTGAGATTGGGTGGCTGTTTAAAGGCGAGTAGTGGAGGTGTGGGGATGGCCATAGCAAGGTGTTCGTCGTCATTGATGACATGTTGAAGGCTGCGGAGAACATGGCGTAGTTTCTCCGCTTCGGGGAAGTACTGGACGACGAAGGGTACTCTGTTGGTTGCGTCCCGTGTTAGTCTTCTGAGGAGGTCTATGCGATTTTTCGCTGTGGCCCGTCGGAACTGTCGATCGATGAGTCGAGCGTCATATCCCGTTCTTACTAGGGCGTCTTTCAGCATCTGTAGGTGTCCATCGCGTTCCTCTTCGTCTGAGCAGGGCCTGTCCATAAGGGGATGGCCTCTTTGACGTGGTTAGGGTGGAAGCTGGAAAAGTGGAGCATCGTGAGGTTGTCCGTGGGCTTGCGGTAGAGTGAGGTGCCCGTCTTTGATGGAGATTCGTGTGTCCAAGAAAGAAACTGATTCTGAGGAGTAGTCCATGATGAGCTTGATGGTGGGATGGAACTTGTTGATGTTATCGTGTAGTCTCTTTAGTGATTCTTCGCCGTGGGTCCATAGAAAGAAAATGTCGTCGATGTATCTGGTGTATAGCGTTGGTTGGAGGTCCTGTGCAGTGAAGAAGTCCTGCTCGAACTTGTGCATAAAAATGTTGGCGTATTGGGGTGCGAATTTGGTCCCCATGGCTGTTCCGTTTGTTTGGGTAAAGAACTGGTTATCGAAGGTGAAGACATTGTGATCCAGGATGAAGCGGATGAGTTGTAGGATGGCGTCTGGAGATTGGCTGTTGTTGGTGTTGAGTATTGATGCTGTCGCAGCGATGCCGTCATCGTGGGGGATACTGGTGTAGAGTGCCGAGACGTCCATCGTGGTGAGAAGTGTTCCTGGTTCAACTGGTCCGTGGGTACTGAGTTTTTGTAGGAAGTCTGTAGTGTCGTGACAGAAGCTGGGGGTTCCCTGTACGATGGGTTTCAGGATGCCCTCGATGTATCCAGAGAGGTTCTCACACAGGGTTCCGTTGCCTGATACGATAGGACGTCCGGGTGTGTTGGCTTTATGTATCTTTGGGAGGCAGTAGAAGTCTCCCATGCGGGGAGAACGTGGGATGAGAGCGTGTAGGATGCTTTGAACAAGGATGCTTTAACAAAGCAGAGGATCCACACCTGTAGCCTGCTACTGCCTGACTGACTTTGGATGTCTGTGTTGATTTTTTTAAAAGCCCTCTTGTGACAGATTACGTACTTAGAACGATTTTTAACTTACCTGGGCGGCTTGCTCACCGCTTCTGATTCACGCCTGGTTTCGCCTGATCAGGGAACAAGAAACGAAATGAAGTACATCAAAAACCATTGCACGACATTAAAACACAAAATCAGCCTATCTTTCCACCCTACTCCAATGTCCGATGTCTCCCTTTCCGATCTCGCCCTCTTCATCCCCCCGATCTCCCCCTCTTCATCCCGATTTCCCCCTCTTCACCCCGAGCTTCCCCACTCCCCACCCCCCCCCCCCCACCCCCGATCTTTCACTCCCCCACCCCCACCCCCCGATCTTCCATTCCAGCGCCGGATGCCGTCTCGCTCTCTCTCTCTTTCTCTCTCTCCCACCTCGCGTTGCAGCTCCTGACGGCAGCTGCAACGTCAATCAGGCTGGCTGCCGGGTGCGAAACCCCCCCCTCCCCCCACTGCCAACCCACCACCATTTCAAAATTGAGCCCAATGTCCCTGTTTAATTCTAGGGTTTTATCAAGATATTTTTTCCACGCGTATTGCCAAGGTTTACTCCCGTAAGTGAGCCATTGCTCTCCATGGCCATATGCTCACAATGTCTGGTAACGTATCATTGCCCAATTACCAAACAGGACACTCTTGTTACTGTAAACTGCTCAGTAAAAATGGCACAAGCCTGCTCATGTTCTCTTAGCCTTCAGATAACAGAAGAATGATCACTTTTAGACCACATGACTTAGGCTACCACCTACAAATCAGTTTCATTGAAGAAACAAGAAATCAAACTGTAGTAAAAGATTAACACAGTAAATTTCACTTTAACATATGCAGAATGGCGGAGCAGGCTCAAAGGGCCGAAAGGCCTACTCCTGCTTCTATGCCCAGATACAATATAATACAAAGGAAGAAGAACTTGCATTTATACAGCGCCTTTCATGACCTCAGGGTATCTCAAAGCACTTTACAGCTGATGAAGTACTTTAGAAGTGTAATTACTGTTGTGATGTATGAATCACTACACAACTCTCCTAATAATATTAGAGTGATTCTGTAATCCAGCACTCTCAGCAAGGAATGGCCCTCAGGCAAGCACAGGCCCACAGTCCAATATTTCCTGAGATATGCCCCCTACAAGCATCACTCTCCAAAAGGAGTGCCAGATCATGGAATCACCCCGACTGAACCTGGACCAGTATCCATGCAAAAATCTTATATGCGAGGTTTACTATAACCCCAAGACCTTTTGCATGCTCACTTCTACACTGGCTGTAGTACAGTAGAACATGAAGAACTGATGAATTGAGAGAGGCCTGCCAAATACATTCCTTTGGCTGAGCAGGGGGCTGTCAATCAGCACTTTGTGGGACATTCTCCCACCATGAGAACTTGAGTACTTACTTGAGTTGAAGACAGGCAGTTGGGTCGGGCAACCAACAAACAAAAATACAAAGACACATGTCTGGCTTTTATACAGAGCAAAAGTGACTCTGGTAACTCAGCCATTAGGAATAACAATATGTATTTGCAGTGTCCAGGTCTGCGATATCCGCAATAGGCCTGGACAAACAATTGAAACAGTTAAGTCACCCGTCCTAACAAAAGGCAGACTGACCCCCTATGCCATTGCATGAGGAATCGGATTCTTTCCCAACCCAGAGAACCCAAGACTGTAGTAAGCAAAATTAAAGTGACTATCAGAATCTTGTGCATAGATATTAAAAATATAGAGTCTTTCTTAAAATAGGACAGAACTCTCCATTTGACACAGTACCATTCCCAGCGGAGAAGCTGAGCAGGGAACTTGCTTCCTATCCTTAGTGGCTGCCTGTGCTGCTATGAACCAACTGAAAGGATTATGCAAGTTTGATCGAGGGCGATTAGGTTTAAACTCTAATCTTTTTTACTAATTCTGTTACTTTCACAACTAAAAGGTTTAATTAATGATCATCAATTATTTACCAAACTATAAAGTCTTTGAGCAGAAGCAGATAATCAGCACAGAGCAGCTGACATTTGTGTACTCCAGACAAGCTGTCCACCAGTCTGCCTCAGCTTTTTCTGCAACAGTAAGTAAATACTCGAGTACTCACGTAAGCAAAATGCAAATCACTTTTTAAGAAACCTATAATATGTATGATGTAATTATTCTTTTAAAGAGTCATATTTATTGATAACTTTCTTTAAACAAGGACCTATATATGAAATGACAGCATTATAAATATTAACAATGGTGTCAGTTGGTAGAAATGTACTTTGTCTAGGTCTACATTGTAAAGAACTGGTTGTTAAAGAGGTGCTGTCTAACTAGAGAAATTACTGAACAGGTTGCTTAGGAACCTATGATGAGCAGACTCAAGATTTTAACAAAATGAAATACATTTAAATATAGAGACACACACCATATTCAGTCTTCACTTGTGATGTGTTTGATGCCTCTCAGGATAGCCATGTTATGGATCATGCAACATACTGCTATAACCTTACATGTTTTGGCTGTCTCATATTGTAATATCGTATTATGTAGTACCATATTATGCTCCTGTGAAGCGCCTTGGGATGTATTCCTACATTAAAGGCACTATATACAACTACAACAACTTGCATTTATATAGCATCTTTACCGTAGTAAAATGTCCCAAGGCACTTAGTTATTGTTGTAAAGTGCACTCTGAATGATTCAGGCAACAGACCTTCTGTTTTAGTAGACCAAAGGTCTTTTTCTCTGACAGTGCACAGACATTTGTCTGCCTGGTTTATTGATAATCTACTAGTGTGTGCTGATTACTGACCAGTGTTTATAGCCATTTTTTTTCAAGCTGTAGTCCAAATGCCCCCAAAATAAGCCATCCACTCGATCACAGTTGTTCAAATATAGTCAGGAAAAAAGTGACTAAGAATGAACACATCCATGGATTGTGCATTCATGAAGGATCTTTTTTCTCATCACAAATCACCTAAACATTGCTAGGATTGAATCCTTTCCTGCTGAGGTAAGTCATGTGCACAGTTTTGTACATTGATGATCTTTGGGAAGGCAGAAATAGAAAAGAACTGTGACCATCTGTCTAGCTGCTTCTTGATCAAAATGTATTAGGATGCTCTCTGTCCAGAACAGTACTTTGGTGTCTCTATTATACAGATGGGTATCCTTTAGCTTATCCCCATTGGATCCTCACCAACTGCTTGGAGGTAGTGGCATAGAAGTGAAAGACCAGAGTAACATTGACAATCAAATGCAGCGTAATCACAGTTACTGATGAGATTCTGAAGTCAGCAGCTAGCATTTCACAATTCTCAGTGATTGCCTTCTTGGAAAGCCTTAACCTTCTCTGGCACTGCTTTTGCTATAGGAATGTTTTCTCTATACATCCTCTCCCTGGGATAATGTCTTCTTCTGAGACTTTGGCCCCTGCGTACCCACATCTCTTATTCATCCCATTTCTCGTACAACCAAATGATAACAGCTGCAAAATAGGTGACAAGGTGTTGTTCACTGAATCATTCAGAGTTTCATGAATGCCATTGCCCTACGAGCGATAGCTCCGAGGTGTACTTACAACAAGCTATATGTATGCCAGTTTAATGTGAGGACGTTAGTTCATAGACTTCTTTAATTGGCACCAGTTAATTACCTTAATTGGAGTTTTGCCAACAGCTTCATAAAAACTTTTTCAGCAGCTGAAACGCATATAGGAAACTTTAAACCTCAGTGACTTGTCAGCAGCGGACAACTGTTTCATTGCATGTGCCATTGCATTTTCCAAGTACCTTTAGGTCATCAGAAATATTTCCAACAACAGAATCACCCCCCTCCCCCCATTCCCAGCCTATAGTGTGTGAAAGTCACAAACAAAACACAGTAAAAGCATAACTAAACAGGGAAGTAAATTACATATAAATTGAAAAAAAAATGAAATGATGTTTCTACTATTTTGACTAACTTTAGGTTGCTATATTTGCCTCCCTCTCATTCCCTCTCCATTATTTCTGCCAATGTCTGCATCTCCCTCTCCCCCAGTCCCTAGTCAAAATTAGGAAATACTCAAGCTTTTCAGGCTAAATGTAACAAAAGCCATTAAGTCATCAATCTTGGAAGCAAGCAAAATGGCCACCAAGGTTAATCAAGGTTGTCAGAAATTTTCAGTAGCCATTTTATGAGTTTCCAACTTGGCTGACTCACATCTTTGCTCAGCAGCCATTTTTAACTCAAGCATGACAAATGGCAGAACAAAGCCCAGCAGAATTTGTCATTTTATATCCTTAGTCAGCTAACTCCTATGAAAATCAAGAATCCTGGTATATATGGGAGCGCTGCCAATTCCAAGGCTTGAATACATAATCTAGGCTGACACTCCAATGCAGTGCACAGAGGGTGTAGTTAGAGGTGCATTCTTTCAGATGTCATGTTAAGTTGAAGTCCTGTCGGCTTCTAGTGATTCAGGCAGATGTGAAAGGACATGTTGCACTATTTGAAGCAAAGCAGGGTGTGCTCCCAGTGCATTGGCCAACTTTCCCGCTCAGCCAAGACCACCAAAAATACTCTATCTGGTCATTCATCTCATTGCTGTTTGTAGAAGCTTGCTGTGTGTAAAATGGCTGCCATGCTTGCCTACTTAACAGTCGCTACATTTCAAAATAATCCGTTCTATGCAAAGTGCTTTGAGATGTTTATGAGTGATACAATTAGGTGCTATATAAACAAAAATCTACTTTGTCATCTAATGAGCCTATAGCTTTTTTTTGTTAATTTGTGACTTTTGAGCTAAAAATAAAATCTTATTGTTAAACTAGGAATTATTCTTTAACCAAGGGTAAAAATCCAAGCATCACATGTTAGTTCCAAAGTATGGTTTGGGTTAATTTCCACAAAACAGCAAAGATCACCATGGAAACTAGGCCCTCTGTTTCCAGAAATTGCAGTTCAACATTGCACTTCAGCTGAATATTGGGCAGTAAATATCAGTAACAATGAATGAGAAAATATGTCCTTACCATGGGTACACCAGGGACCATTTTATCAGGAGGTGAAAAGATAAATTCATAAGTTATGTTTTTTTGACTGTTAAGTAGGCAAGCATGGCAGCCATTTTGCACACGGCAACAAAACTGGTTCAGTAATGTCCTTTAGTGAAGGAAACCTGCTCGCCTTACCCGGTCTAGCCTATATGATACTCCAGTCCCACACCAACATGGGTGACTCTTAACTGTCCTAGCAAGTCACTCAGTTGAATCTGTTTAAGAAGAAGGCCTACATCACCTTCTCAGGGCAACTAGAGATGGGCAATAAATGCCAGCGATGCCCACATCCCGAGAATGAATTTTTAAAAAATTATGTGGGTTTATGTTTTCATATCCGCACTTTATTTCTCCCACTTTGCTTTCCTCTCCCTGTTTACTTTCTCCTCTCCCCTCACCACCCCCCCGCAAGTCATGTATCGATCTTCGGTTTGAAGGGCAGGAAGACAACTCTTTCCAGATCTCTGTCAGTAATGTCGTATAACCAACTGCTAACACAGAAATGGTCTGGGATAACTAGCCCTCCTGATTGGTACTTCACCTCCAATCAGTACTTGTCCATAACTCGCTGATCACAATTAGAAACCCACTGTGGAGATTTGCAATTGTGAATCTGCTTTTTTCCATTCCATGGCGCACAGCACATTAAATCACCACTACTAACTCATTGGGTAAATTCAGCGATCCCACGCTTCCAGCTGGGAGCTGTGCTCAAAGGAAAGCAGTCAGAGAATCAGAGCTACAAGGCTGTGGCTCTGTTTCCAACCTGCACTCCCTTCAAGCGCAGCTTCTCTGTTGAGTGTGTGGGAACACTGAATTTATCCTTTATAATTAAGAATAATTGAAGAAAGGCCATTAACTTGGCGTGCCACGTGCCGCATTGTAAAGTGATGGGATGCCGATTTGTGCCAATGTCAACAAAAGGGTGGTTTCTTGATATCTTTGCCATTGGGAAAGCATGATAAATGCTTTCTTTCCTTCGGCAGTGGGGAGAGAAATTGTTGTTGACCAAATAAGTTCAGAGCCCTCTCATTGTATGTTTGGTCAGAAGTTCCACATCGTTTAGTATTTACAGGTGTGTTTTTTGTATTTTCGTGTTTTACACAGGTTGTATTTCTATAACAATTCACAACTCTAGAACAGGCATTAAAAATTAATTGTGACTATGTTACACTTGCAACAGGGTGGAAAATGCCATTAGTTGGATTGGGAACATGGAAGAGTACAGCTGGCCAGGTGAAATCAGCAGTCTGTTATGCCCTTGAAATAGGATAACAACATATAGACTGTGCTTATGGCTACAGCAATAAACATGAAATTGGAGAAGCTGTCCATGAAAAAATACAAGGGACGGTGCGGCCATTCTGTTCTCCGCGCCCTGTGCGGGGGGAGGGTCGGCCGCGGGCGACGACGACCCGGAGGAGGGTGGGGATTCAGTGGTGGGCACTGGGGACGATTGGGAGTCCCTCGCCAACGAGGTGGTGGATGCCCTCATGCTCTCTACCGAGTCTCCCCTCATCCCCATCGAGGAACTCCGGGATGGTGTCCGGCTCGCCCTCGGCCGTTGGTCAGTGCCGGCGCTGCTGATCCATTCAGTCCGGGCCGCCGTCACAACCGTGGCCGCGGGAAAGGACAGCGGCGGGGTCGGGCTGCGCCGGCTCAGGTATCTCCTAGCTGGGCTCTTGAGGGAGTGGCGGTCAACTAGCGGCCCCGCTCCCTCTGCACGATAGGGGTCGGGAGTAGGTTGCGCTAGGCTCTTGTCATGGAGATAGCCATAGCCAGCCTCAACATCAACGGCAGCAGAGACACCCGCCGCAGATTTGGCAAGTTCTCAGTCCTCCAGGACGGGAAGTATGCAGTGTGCTTTCTGCAAGAAACCCACACCGCTCCGGGAGACGAGGCCACGTGGATCCTGGAATGGGGAGGGGGGGGTCTACTTGAGTCACCTCGCCAGCACTTCGAGCAGGGTGGCCATCTTGTTGGCCTCGACTTTTCAGCCGGAGATCTTGGGGGTCAAGGAGCCGGTGCCAGGCCGCTTGCTCCATGTAGCCCTTCGCCTCGGGGACGTGCCGCTTCACCTGGTGAATGTGTACGCCCCCCCCGTACCGGAGCTGAGCAAGCGAGCTTCTTTGAAGAAGTGTCCACTTACCTGAACTCCGTCGACGCTGGCGAGTGCATTGTCCTCGGGGGGAATTTTAACCGTGCCCTTGAGGCGAGGGACCGCTCCGGACCCCTGCACTGCCGGTTGGCGGCGGAGAAGTTGAGGGACCTGGTTGGGTCCTTTGACTTGGTGGATGTCTGGCGGAATCTCCATCCCGACTCCAGCCAATTCACCTTTGTGAGGGCCGGAGGAGGGAGGTCCAGAATTGACCGCCTATACGTTTCGCGGGCATACGCCTCCTGCAGCCCATCGGCCTCCCTACGGCCAATGCCGTGCTCAGACCACAACCTGGTGTGGATGGAGCTCGCTCTGCTCCGCGCTCGGGCGGGGTCCGCGTACTGGCACTTTAACAACCGGCTGCTGGAGGATGCGCGGTTCTGGGACTCGTTCTGTCAATTCTGGACCGACTGGAGAAGGAAGCAGGGAGGCTTCTCCTCCTTGAGGCTATGGTGGGACGTGGGCAAGGTTCACGTCCGTCTCTTCTGTCAAGACTACGTGATGGGGTCGACCAAGAGGCGGGAGTCCGAGGTCAGGCGGTTGGAGCAGGAGGTGCTTGGCTTGGAGTCCCGTCTCGGTCAAGCCGCTGAGGATCCGGCCCTGCGGCGGGCGTACGAAGAAAAGAAGGGCGCTCTGAAGGACCTGCAACTGGTCGGGTCCCGAGGAGCGTACGTGAGGTCGTGGCTCCAGCTCATTCAGGACCTGGACCGCGGCTCCCCCTTCTACTTGCTGGAAAAGCGGCGGGGGGTCCGTAAGCAGCTCCTTAGGCTGCTGGCCGACGACGGGTCCTTCGTCTCGGACCCAGAGGGGGTCAGTGCTCGGGCACGGTCCTACTATGAGGCTCTGTTCTCTCCGGATCCATCCAGCGAGGAAGCGCACAGAGTTTTGTGGGAGGACCTGCTGAGGGTCGGCCCGGAGGGCGCGACCAGCTGGACGCTCCACTAAGCCTGGCGGAGCTAACCAGTGTCCTCCACCAGCTCTCAAGGGGGAAATCCCCGGGGCTGGACGGGCTGATCGTGGAGTTCCTCATGGCCTTCTGGGACGCCCTGGGGGACGACTACGTGCGGGTCCTGGGGGACAGTCTGGTGACCAGGGAGATGCCCCTTTCGTGGCACAGGGCAGTCGTCGTCCTGCTGCTGAAGAAGGGGGATCTCCGTCACCTTAAAAACTGGCGCCCAGTCTCCCTCCTCAGCATGGATTATAAGGTCTTAGCCAAGGCGATGCCTGCTCGCCTTGGCACCGTGCTGGCCCACATGATCCACCCCGACCAGTCCTACACGATCCCGGGCCGGAGAATCCACGATAACATCCACCTGGTCCAGGACCTGATCCACCATTCCCAGAGGGCTGGTATGTCGGTCGCCTTCCTTTCCCTGGATCAGGAGAAGGCGTTCGACAGGGTGGATCACGAGTATTTATTCTGGACTCTGCGCGCTTTCGGGTTCGGGTCGCATTTCGTCGCCCGGATCCGACTTCTGTACGCCGCCGTGGAGTGTCTGATTAAGGTTAATGGATCCTTGACGGCGCCCCTTCGTTTCGGGAGAGGAGTGCGTCAGGGATGCCCCATGTCCGGCCAATTGTACGCCGTCTGCGTGGAGCCTTTCCTGCGCCTCTTGCAGAAGAGGTTGTCGGGACTGGCTCTGCGCGAGCCGGGCGAGGAGGTCGTCCTTTCGGCTTACGCTGACGACGTGCTCCTCGTGGTCAGGGATCCCGTTGACTTGCGGAGGATGTGTGAGTGCCAAAAGGTGTACTCTGCCGCGTCCTCCGCAAGGATCAACTGGGAGAAATGTTCCGGACTCCCTGCCAGAGGAGCTACGGCCTTTTGCCAGGAGCACCACGCACCTCTGGTACCTGGGAGTCTACCTTAGCCCTGCCGAGGAAGCCTGGCCGCCGAACTGGCAAGAGCTGGAGGCCAAAGGCACCGCTTGCCTAGGGCGCTGGACAGGACTGCTTCGAGTGTTATCCTACAGGGGTCGAGTGCTGGTCATAAACCAGCTGGTGGCCGCAATGTTGTGGTACCGGTTGGTCACTTTGATCCCTCCTCCTGAGTTTGTCGCCAAGATTCAGAAGAAGCTCGTCGACTTCTTCTGGGCCAAAAGGATGCACTGGGTCGCTGCTGCGGTCCTGAGTCTCCCGCTTAGGGAGGGCGGTCAGGGACTTCGATACGCAGCTCCTGTTTATCACGTTGCCGGGCGGCCGCGCGTCTTTGCGGGAGCTGCCTGTCTTTTACCAGGATCTGATCAGGGTCTGGAATATGGTTGCCTCCTGCCGGTGCTCTCCCCCGTCGGGGGTGGCGGCCGTCTTGCAGGAGCCGCTGCTCAGGAATCCGTTCCTCTGCGGTATTGGCTTCGGCAGCTCGCGGCTAACGGAGGAGAGGGCCCTGGCCGGTAAGGTGACCAGATTCAGGGATGGCGGAGGGGCGGGCTGAATGGTGCCGGGGACACTGGCCGCACGGATGTCCTTGCGCCATGTCTGGGACGTGGCCGCCGCCATCCGGGCGTTGAAAGTGGCACTCGGCCCTGACTCCACTTGGTGTGTGGAGGAGGCTCAAGCGTGTGGAGCCATCCCGTCCGATCTGATCCCCGTTCGGACGGAATTCCTCATCGGCGTCAGGCCCCGAAACCTTCCTCGGAGGGCTGTGCCTCACAACTTAAGCCATTTCACTCTGCACGGAGGGATTTCCTGTACCGGCTGCTCCTGCACACTCTCCACTTCCTCGCCCTCGTCTCTTGCCTGGACACGCCCTGCTGTACCATCCTGCCGTCCGGCGGAGGCGGGCTTCTCCAGTGGAGGGCTCTCTACTCGGGGATCCTCCCGTGTGCCATTGGGGATCTGGGGTGGAGAGTGTTGCATGGAGCAGTCGCGACCAACAGGCGTTTACGCCATTTCACGGACTCCCTGGCCGCCTGCAATTTCTGCGGCCTGGACGAGTCCGTGTTTCATTCATTCACAGGGTGTGGGAGGCTGCAGCCCCTGATCCACTATTTAAGGGGGCTGCTCCTCAAGTTCTGGCTGCACTTCAGTCCTACGCTCCTGATCTTTGGCCGCCCGGTGGTGGAGGGGCAGATCGGTGGACGTCCTCGCGGGTCTGCTCCTGGGCCTGTCCAAGGTGGCTATCCACAAGTCCAGGTTAGAAGCGGCCCGTGGGGGCGGTCGGTCCAACTGTCTGACTCTCTTCCGCGGCATTCTCCGTGCCCGGGTGGCCATGGAGAGGAAGCACGCGGTTTCTGCCGGTACGCTTGAGGCTTTCTGCGACCGGTGGGCACCGCAGGGACAGGAGTGCATCCTGGACCGATATAATAAAATTACAATTTGACACTTATTTTGTGTTTTTTTTTATTTACTGCACATAAACACACCCTAACTCCCCCTTCTTATAAAAGGGGGGGCCTAAAACACATTAAAAAAAGGGGGAAAAAAGTTGACTGCACGAAAGAAAAAGAATTTTTTAAAAAATGTCAACAAAGGGTGGTTTCTTGATATCTTTGCCATTGGGGAAGCATGATAAATACTTTCTTTCCTTCGGCGGGGGGTGGGGGAGAGAAATTGTTGTTGACCAGTTAAGTTCAGAGCCCTCTCATTGTATGTTTGGTCAGAAGTTCCACATTGTTCAGTATTTACAGGTGTGTTTTTTGTATTTTCGTGTTTTACACAGGTTGTATTTCTATAACAATTCACAACTCTAGAACAGGCATTAAAAATGAATTGTGACTATGTTACACTTGCAACAGGGCAGAAAATGCCATTAGTTGGATTGGGAACATGGAAGAGTACAGCTGGCCAGGTAAGAGCCTTAAAGTTGTGTACTCTTATTGATCAATTGTTTGATATTTTTAATACATTTAACTATTTCATTTTACTTTTTGGTGGTTTATTTTCTTTTATACTTACCAAGTTGAAAGATGCCAGTGCTGGGGAGTAAAATCAGTGCGAGCACTGAACTCTCCAAAGTCAACTATAGGATAGCTTAGATTCCGAATAAAGTTCCTTCTACTCTGAGCCAAGCTCCACTCCAACTTCAGACAAGTACCATCAGTGTAATGTTTTCCACTTCCCACACCAGCCATTCACGTAGCTTTTCAGAGTGAGGCTAATGCTAATTTGTGCTGCAGCAACAAGTTTGCCACTAGGATCTCAGATAAGGCCGCCCAAAATCATTTAATTTGGAATCCCTTTAGTCAACAGAGAAGACCTTCTTCCCATCAGTCTGAGCTGGATTCAAGCCTTGCTTCCAGAGGTGTCCTAATCCATTGCACTGCGCAGCCTAAATATTTTATGTAAGGAATCTTACAACACCAGGTTATAGTCCAACAGTTTTATTTGAAAATCACAAGCTTTCGGAGGCTTTCTCCTTCGTCAGGTGAAGTGTGGGATTCCTTGAATGTTACCGCATTTATAGTCAGAGAACAATACCTGGTGATTACAGATAATCTTTCCAACTGCCCGTTGACAGAGAGATGTTACATACAGGACCACCAAATATACAAACGGCCAGAACAAAAGACAGAGAGAGAGAGAGAGAGAAACATCCGAAAGGAAGAGAAAGACAGAGAATGACCCATAGTATTAAAAACAGATAACTTTTTTTCGCTGGTGGGGTAACGTGTAGCGTGACATGAACCCAAGATCCCGGTTGAGGCCGTCCTCATGGGTGCGGAACTTGGCTATCAATTTCTGCTCGACGATTTTGCGTTGTCGTGTGTCTCGAAGGCCGCCTTGGAGAACGCTTACCCGAAGATCGGTGGCTGAATGTCCTTGACTGCTGAAGTGTTCCCCGACTGGGAGGGAACCCTCCTGAATGGCGATTGTTGCGCGGTGTCCTTTCATCCGTTGTCGCAGTGTCTGCATGGTCTCGCCAATGTACCATGCTCCGGGGCATCCTTTCCTGCAACGTATGAGGTAGACAACGTTGGCCGAGTCACAGGAGTATGAACCATGTACCTGGTGGGTCGTGTCCTCTCGTGTGATGGTGGTATCTGTGTCGATGATCTGGCATGTCTTGCAGAGGTTGCCGTGGCAGGGTTGTGTGGTGTCGTGGATGCTGTTCTCCTGAAAGCTGGGTAATTTGCTGCGAACGATGGCCTGCTTGTGATTTTCAAATAAAACTGTTGGACTATAACCTGGTGTTGTAAGATTCCTTACATTTGTCAACCCCAGTCCATTACCGGCATCTCCACATCATAAATATTTTATTGTTTTCAATGAAACTAGTATCAGATCTATCTGTATGTATAAATATTGTACCCTACAAACATTTTCAACTGTGTTACTGTGCTTTCTGCAGGTGAAATCAGCAGTCTGTTATGCCCTTGAAATAGGATACCAACATATAGACTGTGCTTATGGCTACAGCAATGAACATGAAATTGGGGAAGCTCTCCATGAAAAAATACAAGCCAGTAAAGTAAGGATGCTGCAGTGATTGTAGAGTCTTTTGGAAGAGATATCAAGGTGGGATTAATTTGGGCCTTTTGACAATAGTTAAGAATAAAGTATGTTTTATACTATAGAAGTGACCAGTTGAATATCATGGATCTTGTTCACCTAGTATCTATAGAAACTGGATGCGTCTGACCAGATCACTGGGAGTGTCATGTTAGTTATCAATGGTAATAGTGTGTTCAGTAATAAACCACTGAATACTAGAAATATTCAAGATTTTTTCACTCATTAATCATGCAAATTACTTATTATTTATCACATTTTCATGACCTACCTGCCACATATGCTCTAAATATTAAACTTAGGATCGAAAGGTAATTTTTCTTCAGTGTATTGTATCATGCACCCCCCACATGCTCTGCACTATGCAAACAATATCCACTACTTCTGCACATTTGTTGTAGTGAGTAAATGCATTACCTGGTGTAGTACTGAGCCATACATACCAGATGCAGTTTTGGATCTTTGCTGATTTAGCAGCACTGGCAGTCAAAATTCTCCATTTGGCCTCAGTGCACTTACATTGGGAAAAGGGAAATTCAGCCACTCCTAATCACCTGCTCCTGCTTGATGTTGGCTGAGGACAGAATTGGCCTTGGCTGCAATGGTGTCCACAATCAAAGAGCTTGCTGACACTCCAGCTTTAATTTCCCTCAGGGTTTACGCCTGATCACCAAGTAAACCTGGCTGCTTCGTTGCCAATGTTCATTTAGAGAGACGGGCCACAGATGGCAAGGGAAGGAGATACAACATTGGCCATGAAAGAGCCGTTTAAATAAAACTGGCAGCCAGAAGAGGAAATTGGATCAGGGAGACTAAGCACTAAATCCTATGACAAACTTTCTCAATGCCTACTGAAATACTGGCCACTGCATACAGGTTATATTTAAACAGCTCTCTCATGGCCAATGTTGTATCTCCTTCCCTTGCCACCTGTGGCCCATCTCTCTAATTGAACACTGGTATATGAAGCAGACAGGTTTACTTGGTGGTTGCCAAGAGGCAGAAGTGGATTTCAAGCTTGAAGATTCTGTTTTAGCTTTCACTGCTGGATACTTTTTTTAAATTATGTTTTTCCCATTTCAACCTTGCTAACAGGTTTCAAACTGCTCCTAGTGCTATGATCCTTCATTTTTTCACCTTTAGGCATTCAGCACAGCACAGACTTCCCTTAGAGATTCCACTTCACCTCTGCTACAATGAGGAGGATGAGAATTGCATAGAATGTATAGCACAGAAACAGGCCATTTGGCCCAGCAGGTCCATGCTGGTGTTACTGTGCTCCATACCAGCCTCCTCCCACCCATCTTCATTTAACGCCATCGAGAAGGAAGAATGCAAGTTTTAAAAAAATATTTCAGTAGTTGCCTTTTTCCTTTCCTTTTAAAAAATTTAATTCTTGGGACCAATTATGCTTTATGAAGTGAAAAAGTCGGTACAGTGATGTCTTGGGTGGCATAGTCGTGCATTGACCTGCTGTTCTAACATGCTATGCCACAGAGCGGTAAGGTACAAGTTCACAAATACACATATAATCTCTACCTGATGAGTTTCCAATCTTGAGCTTGTTACTGGGAAGGGTGCTAACCAGAGTTCAGGTACTTCTGCAAAAAGAAGAAGGTGTTTGGCTATTTGCGGGTACTTCTTGGTGGTCTTAGGTACTAGAAAACAAACCATGTCACCTTCTTGCCCTATCAGCAAGGAGAAATGTAAAGCCCAGGGTTGGGGAGGGAAATTAAAAATGAATTAAACACAGAGGAGGAAAAGCCCCTGCCTTTAGTACTGACTGACATCAGTCTTAAACTTGAACCTGAATTCGAAGGCCACCTTTTTAAAGTGGCCACTTCAAATCAATGTTAGAGGCTGGTGTTAAAAAACAGGTTTTATCACTTTGTTCACAGTTCCTCTACATTTAAACACTTGTTTTGTATGTAATTATTATAGATATTACCAGGAGAAAATATCTTCCTGCAGTATGGAAAAGATATCTGGTACTTCAGAGTGATTAGTATATCATGTAACTATATCCTCCTTCAGACAGCATGATTCATACACTGCTGGATTGCTGGTATAAGCCAGGTCTGGATCCACTTTCTGGAGAAACCATATGGCAGGCAATGTGCCCATGACTATTTTGATTTTGGTATGCAATGACATTGGACAGCGTCAACTCGCATGGTACTCGTATTGCCATGCAGTTTAAAAGCACTGAGTGTGCATTGGGACGACAATTTGTTTTCCCCAGGTTGAACCAACATTCCCCACTTCTTGCATTCCAGTGTAGTTCAAAAATGGCTTGTTTTCTGCAATTATTCTTGTTTTTTTAGTAATATTTAGTTCTTGTTATTGTTAATATATCATTCTATTTTTCCAAAGTACTGTTCAATGCATTGTGAATTACCCTCACAATGCAGAAATTGATTCATCAATGCACCAATCAACACCCAACCAATGCACAGTATGGATCAATGCCCAGATCATTGGACACATGTGGTACCTACTTTAGTCCCAGTGATAACTGCCTCTTGCAATACAAAAGGTTTTAAGCACTGCTATAAAAGGTGCTGCACATTTACTGTTGCAATGAATACCATAACTGTCTATGCTGCCTTTCCTTTAAACATGATGTGAGATGCCAAATTTGCCTAAGCTTCTTGCGTGCACTGATCAGGATCATCAGCAGCGTACGTCCTTTTAATATAGGGGAGGATAATGAAAACACAAAAGAAAATGAAAACAAACATAGTTTGGTCTCCTCTTGTTCAAAGGAGGTGCCGCCATCTCTTTGGTATGAGCTGGAATCAGATGATGTATAGATCTCCACTCCAAGTTCTCGAGAGGAGGCAGCCTGACAGTGGGAACTTTGGCACTGGCTGGGGTCCACACCACACAGGTGTTGCCACACGGTGCCATGGAAATCCACTTTGATGCGAATCAACACCATTGCCTCTGTACTCTGGACTAACATAGTAGCCTATATCCTGTTCAGAATGGGATGAACTTTTAGCCAGCCCATCCCCACTTTCCTGATCTGAATCATTGCATGAGACTTCGGCACTTGCCAATGCCACAGTTCCCACTCTTCAGTGTTGATCAGTGCCATAACAATGGTATCAACCAACACCCAATGGAGTAGGTCTGTTAAGCACTTCCCAGTACCAGGGATCCTTTTATTTTGCTCAACTGTTATGGATGGTTTTGGTCTGAGCCCTTCTGTGTCGTAAATAAACTATTTAGAAGTGGGAACAAAAACAAAGCTGTGTAATTTTTGTTTTTGTTCCCACTTCTAGGGGTCAGCGAATAACAGGGAACAAGTGAACAAGATATAGAGGGATTGGGAAATTGCATCCTTTCCATGGCTGCACTGTGGGCCTTCCTGAAGTGATTATTGATTTTAAAATATTTATAAAGCTGCTACATGGAGTAATCCTCGTTAAATATTAATCAATTTAGTAGCTGTCAATTATTCCATTTTTGTCCAATCTGTACTGATGACTGAGTCTCTCTTTTTTTCCCCATTCCCCCATCATTAGGGCCCTCCCCTTCTTGACTACCACTGAGTTAATCTCAGCAGTATCTGGAGGATGCTGTGTGAAGAAGAAAGATTACCTATCTTGTTATGTCTTCTTTCTTCCTCAATGACATATTGTCCGCACATTGTGATCCCTCAGGCCTTGCACCATTGTAGAATAGTGGCCAAATCAAACTGCTGCTGCAATGCACACTGAAGTATGTTTATCCCATGTGTTAACATGACCCAATGTCATTTTGTTTGCACGTTTCCAGTCAAAATCATGATGGGGGCATCACTAGTCAAGTTTCCTCAGAATGTGGATCCAGGGATGTTTGGAGGATGTATCATAAAAGAGTAAAGAAACCGTACAAGGTCAGTCGGCTTTTTAGAATTTCATTGTCCTTCTGTAGTCTGTCAAGCGCCAGGATATTTTCATTACATCCAAACTTTGGAACACCAAACATCACCCAGAGGATGTGGAACCAGCGTGCCGAAAGACACTGGAGGACCTACAGCTGGACTACCTAGATTTGTATTTGATGCACTGGCCGTTGGCATTTGAGTATGTATCGATGTACCTATTCAACATTGTTCTTTGTTCCAATTTACTAAGCCACTCCCATATGTTGTGTTTCTAAATTATAAGAAGAATTTAAACCACAATCTTCTCACCATTTCTTAAGTAAGGTAACAAAGCCTAAGAAAAACAAACAAGATCAAAATACAGTATTTATTTAACTCTCCTCACTGTTTGCTACTGGACAGTAATAATCCATGTGGTTTGGGATTAGTAATCTATGGAAAATTATTGCCTGGAAATGCTGCAATAATGAAGTCACAGGAGAGGTTATAACATTTAGTGAATATCACAGCCCTGACACCCTGCAACACTCCCTGACAATGGTGAGTATCTCCATTTTAGTTTGTATATAAAACAAAACACAGGCATGATGACATCTGTATATGAAAGTTATTGAAATGGATAACACTGACAGCTTCCTTGGAGGGGGTAACTAAAGTGCAGCAAACATTAAATCCCCGCTTTATTTTCTCTCTCGCATTTGGAAAACACAATTGAAAATATAGTAAAGCCTTATGTACAAAAAATGTCATACTAATTTACTAGAATAAAACACTACCCACCTTCAAGTAGAGCATACATTATTGCTAGTCCCATGGAGACATGATCTCATATGTGACTGATCTCATTAAGCATCTCACAAAATCACAAGATAGGTTTGAATGAAGAAGGCCCTTCAGTCCATTTGATTGAGTACTTCCCGAATACCAACCCTACCGTCTCCCCATTACAGCATTTAAATCTTTCTTAAATGAATCCAGTGTCCTGGCCTCAAGAATCCTGATGTGTCCCAGCTGTTGATCACCCTCTGCGTAAAGAATTCCTCCCCAACATTGGTCCTAAATTTACCCTTGTCCTGTTGCGATAGAATATCTCAAGTATTGCACTAGGTATACTTTTTCTATACCATTAAATATATTTTATACCTCTTCTTTTTGTAACCTGTTAAATATATTTTATACCTTTATAAAATCCCTTTCCAGATATCTCTTTTTGAGGCTGAAAATCCCCAGCTTATTTAACAAATAGTGTCTTTGAAACTGATGGCCATGACCTGGGTTTTGCAATATAAAATGACCCGTGCTGATTATTCCGAACTCAGTAAAGGCACTCATGTGGGTTCCAACTTGAATTGCTGCTTGTATTCTGGTCCCAGGAACATATGGATATTACCAGTATCAATGTTTTGTAATTGCAGCTGTCCTTACCATTTGAGAATTGTTCATATATCAGTTTTTTCCCCTTCTGTTGCTCTGGTTAGCATAGTCTAGACTTTATTTTAATTGTTATAACTATCTTTTAGATCAAATGTTCTAGAGATTCAATGTGAGATTCTGAACTTTCACTCTCGTGGCATCTTGACTGGGATGTCCTTCCTTTCCCCAGTCCTGAACACACTGATCCCTTCCAACCTTTGTACAGCAATTGCCATCAGACAGCCTGAGCAGTAATTGGACTATCTTGCTTATCTTTCTGCTCTGTGTACTTTATAAGTAATCAACAAGTAATTTTAGCATGTATGCACATGGTTTAATGAGCTAGTATTTTTCTTCTGAGCTGAACAGAGAATGTGGTGTGCATCTCATTTATTCTCCAGTAAATAATTTACCACAATCTAGGTTCAGTGCTAGACCTAGGTTGCACTATTGCATAAACTTGCACAATATACAAACTGGGCTGACTATTTAAAAATACAGCATCCATACCTCTTACTAGTCCTCAAAAATACACAAGTTTAGAAATAATTTCTCTCACCACCATCAATGTAAGTCCACCAACTTTCAACTGAAGGCCTAGAAACAAGGATAGGTGTGGGGGTGGCAAGAAGTTTTTTTTTTATTCGTTCACGGGATGTGGGCGTCGCTGGCAAGGCCGGCATTTATTGCCCTACCTTAACATTTGTTGGTCTAGTGCAGCACAATCAATAAGCCAGCAGCAATGCCTGGAGGTTGAGTTAAGTGCAATTTTTAATATAAAAATAATGTTGCTGTTTAAATCAGCAATAAGATTTTGGAACCAGTTTTCCACTCTACTGCCCACAATCACTATTAATTTTGGACTCATGCCAAAGCTAATAATGGAATGAGTTATTTCCACAAAGGAAGGGACAAGGGCAGATCAAAGTGTTCTCACAAACTAGTTTCTGGCTCAACAGCAAAGGTGAAAGCTGAGGAATGTTGGGTGCTTGGAGGGACCAAAAAGTAGAGCAGATAGTTTACAAATTAGGGAGTGGGGGGGTAGGGGGGTAGATGAAGTGAAGTGCCTCATTTCCAATCAAACTGATGAGCTAAACTGAGACACAAATGAGAGTGCAGACTGCAGAAGCTCTGAGCTGCAGTGCGGAGATGAACTCCATCTCCCAGCAGATAATTACATTGTTTTATGTCCCTGCAGACGTGGTGACATTATGATTCCGAAGAATGATGATGGAACAGTGCGTTACGCTAATACTGATTACAAGGATACCTGGAAGGCCATGGAAAAACTACTGGAAAAGGGTTTGGTCAAGGCAATTGGCTTATCCAACTTCAATGCAAAGCAAATAGATGACCTACTATCTATTGCAACATACAGACCCGTTGTTAATCAGGTTTGTGCCAACATGACAATTTGCAGATTTGCCTTACCTTTTTAAAAACTTTTTTTTGTGAAACTGACTTTCAGTGAAGGACATATATTTATCATACCATGCAACACAATGTGAACATATATGTAGTGGTCAAACGATAACTGAAGAAGCACATGCAAAGAAATGGAATAAACCAACAGGAATATCGGATGCAATGGATTCATTCCAGGAGTCTATCTCTGAGGCATCACTAGGTTCCTTGCACTCTGGGAGCCTGCGTCTTCAGTATGGCTAGGAGTGCTGTACAGTCCTTTCTCTCTTGTAGTACTCCAGTCTCAATTTGAATACCACTGAATATATTTTCTTCTGATCACTAACTTGTGTGAAAAGCACTGCAAGTATAAAAGAGAAGTGGATAAATATTTGAAAAGAAAAATGTTAAGAGTATGGGGAAAAGGGAAAGCCAGTAGTTCTTTCAGAGAGCTGGCACAGGTGCAACGGAGCATGTGACATCATTCTGTGCTGTACAATTCTATGATTCTAACAAGGATCACCCACTGCTAGTGCCTGTTGGGCTGAGTGCCATTAAGTGCAGGATGATTCCATCTGATTTTCTTTCCCTTCCCACAGGAAGAGTCTAGGCTAGTCTCTGTTTGGTGCCTCCCCACGATGGTAATGCTGGGCATTTACCACGTGGGAAGTCGCAGGTGCAAACTCGTGACCTAATACTCCATGGTTCATGACATAGCAGCTATGCCAATATCTCACGCACGGGAGCATCTCTTCTTTTTAGCAAAGTTCAAAGGAATAGTGAAATCTTTATCTAAGTAACACCATGTACTCCCTATACTCGGATATCATGGTATCACTGTAGGTAGAGCGCAGGAGGAGGCCATTCAGCCCATCGTGCTGTGCCGGCTCTTTGAAAGAGCTATCCAATTAATCCCATTCCCCTGCTCTTTCCCCATAGCCCTGTAATTTTCATTCCTTCAAGTATTTATCCAATTCCCTTTTGAAAGCTACTATTGAATCTGCTCCCAGCACCCTTTCAGGCAGTGCATTCCAGATCATTACAACTCGTAATACGTAGAAAAAATTTCCTCACGTTGCCGCTGGCTCTTTTGCCAATCACCTTAAATCTGTGTCCTCTGGTTACCGACCCTTCTGCCACTGGAAACAGTTTCTCCATATTTACTCTGTCAAAATCATTTATGATTTTGAACACCTCTATCAAACCTTCCCTTAACCTTCTCTGTTCTAAAGAGAACCACCCCAGCTTCTCCAGTCTCTCCACATAACTGAAGTCCCTCATCCCTAGCATCATTCTGGTAAACCTCTTCTGCACCCTCTCTAAGGCTTTGACATCCTTCCCAAAGTATGGTGCCTAGAATTGAATACAATACTCCAGTTTGAGGCCTAACCAGTGTTTTATAACGGTTTAGCATAACTTCCTTACTTTTGTACTCTATGCCTCTATTAACAGGATCCCATATGCTTTTTAACAGCCTTCTCAACTTGTCCTGCCACCTTCAAAGATTTGTGTACATACATCCCCAGGTCTCTCTGTTCCTGCACCCCCTTTAAAATTGTACCATTTAGTTTATGTAACCTCTCCTGATTCTTCCTACCAAAATGCATCACATCACACTTCTCTGCATTAAATTTCATCTGGCATGTGTCTGCCCATTTCACCAGTCTGTCTACGTCTTCCTGAAGTCTGTTACTATCCTCCACATTGTTTACTATATTTCTGAGTTTCGTGTCATCTTCAAACTTTGAAATTATATCCTGTATACCCAAGTTCAGGTCATTAATATATCAAAAAGAGCAGTGGTCCTAATACTGACCCCTGGGGAACATCACTGTATACTTCCCTCCAGTCTGAATAACAACCGTTCACCACTACTATAAACGTTCAGTGTTCACAAGTCTTTCCATAAACTAGATAGCTCAAGAAAAGTGAAGTCACAACATCAGAATAAATCAGGAGTAGCCACTGAAGACTTTGTAAAATGAAAATATAACGCTGTACCTTTCCACATCATGAATTAAATGTTTATCCGTTTTGTACTGCAGATAGAATGTCACCCATACTTGATCCAAAATCGGCTTGTGGACCACTGCACAAAACGAAGGATCGTTGTTACAGCATACAGCCCTCTCGGGTCACCTGATCGGCCCTGGGCCAGACCGGGTGACCCAAAGCTGTTAGAAGATCCAAGAATACTGACAATTGCGGAGAAATATGGAAAATCCCCAGCACAAGTTATTATACGGTGAAGTTCCAGTTTGATACATAAAAGATTAAATTTCAATGAAAAAATACATTTATTTCTTACTTTATATTTTCTATACATACACACAGGATTATACTTTCACTAACTAGCTCTAATTTTCTATAACCAATCTGCTCAGTAATTCACACAGCTGTTAAATAGTGCTGTGTTCCAAAGATGTACACTGGTAAATAATATCATCTCCCTTCATCTCCAGTTCGACTTTCTTCTGGTAGACATTGGCTGAACTTTCTATTTTCATTCCCTTCATTTTCTTGGTTCGAGTTGTTTTACATAAAAGTAGTATCAGCTTAGTATCACATCAAAGGAACTAGAGGAGGGATGAGGAGACATTTTTTTACGCAGCGAGTTGTTATGATCTGGATTGCACTGCCCGAAAGGATGGTGGAAGCAAAATCAATAGTAACTTTCAAAAGAGAATTGGATATATACTTGAAAATGAAAAATTTGCAGGGCTGTGGGGAAAGAGCAGGGGAGGGGGACTAATTGAATAGCTCTTCCAAAGAGCTGGCACAAGCATGATGGGCCAAATGGCCTCCTTCTCTGCTGTAAGATTCTATGATATCAATGTATTAGAAATGTTTGTGCCCACACCTCCCTGTATGATGAGATCCAAGCACAACAGTTTGAAAAAAATCAGGGTAATCAAAATCCAGGTTCCCCTCTCATACCTGCTAGTAGCGGATTTTAAACCTGCATTGGGCCAGGGAATGATGCATGGTATGGGGGAAACCTCCCCAAAATAAAGAATGAAATAATTAAGAAATGAAGGAAGTTTATGTTTTAAACCTAAGCATACAGTGGACTCTGGGAACCACTTCCTTGCTTTTGCCCTGGGTTGTGTTTTTCAAGGTGTTGTCCTTAGTACAAAATATCCAAAAATTATTTGGCTGTTTTCACCCATAAGTCTTATTAAGCAGTACACAAAGCAGTGTACTGAATTATGGTCAAATTTTCCAGTCGGTTCAATTTTACCGATATAACCTATACTTCCAGTGTCCAGGAGTTTTGGTGAATTGTCATCAAGTCCAGCTCAGGATTTAATAAGTAATTAGCATCATGTAGCATGCAGTGAATGAGCTGATGTCCCTCTTAGAGATCACCTTGCTCCAAATTCTGGCTCGGGTTCTAAAATTTATTACAGGCAGACATCTTCAGGCCTGGGCATTTCTCAGGTACCTAGGGCTTTTGACATCCACTATTTACTTAGTAATAGATATATAATTGCACAAGAATAGACCTTTCCACACTTGAGTTGAGCCCTGATTTTCCAATCGCCATTATTTTAATTTCGGAGTTAACCATTTACTTGAAATGGGTTAATGTCAGCATTAAAATGATGCCAAATCAAACGTGTGGGCCACACCTGAGCATTGTGCCTGTCAAGACTATTTGAGCGCCAAGACTGTACAGCCACTATACACCTAGTCAGTTGGGAAGGGCACTAGACTGTGAAGCAGTAGGCTTTTCACATCAATCTGTTGGAGTTATTCATTTTAAAAGGGAAGTGAAGCCAACTCCATCTCTGCCATAGCAGGGAATTTGTATTTTTAAAAAATGAACAATATAATGAACAATAAATGAACATTATTCATTAAAAATATAGATGTGGGCTCTCATAGTATTATCAAATTTGTTTATAGCACTATGTTCTGTGCCCAGGCAACAATAATAAGGGAAAAAAATCCAAGTCATTAAAATTATGAGAGGCATAGATGATGTATGTGTAAATAACCTATTTGCTTTAGACAACGAATGGCAAACTAGGGGATACAGGTTTAAAATTAACAATTCTTGAACTAGAGTAGAAATCAGAAGAATATTTTTTCCCTCAGAGTAGTGGATATATAGAACAGATTTCAGCTGAACCAATTAATGCTATGTCGATTAAGTCCATCAGAATGTAGCAAGATAAATATATTTTTGGAAACATGATTGGAGGTTACCGATATAGATATAGACATATATGGATATAAGCTAATCATCTTCCTTCCATCATTATTCATCCCATTATTATTCTTTCCATCTTCATAGTTTAATACTGCTATATGCAATCCTAGGAGAGTCCATAGAGAACATTTGAATGAATTAAAACAATGGGTCAAATACCCTAATTCTTCCAAAAGATGTATTTTTGTACATTGTCTCCTGATTATTTTGCAAATTTGTTTTGTTTTGACTTTTTTTTGGATGGATCAAAAGTTGAACTGGGGATAATTGAAAATGGCATAACTTTAAATGGCTTATAATGATCATATAAGAACACAGCGAGATTGTTTGAATTGTACTGCTTCCACCGTTCATTCACTTGGGAAATGTAAAATCCGGTGAGTAAGTGCAGAGCAAACATCATTCACTTTTTTTAAACAAGTAAATTGTACATGGTATTAAAGCTTAAAGAAAAGAATTCCGAGGGGACACTGAAATGAAATCATAATGTAGTACAGAATGGGGCCAATTTTTGCTTGCTATGCTTGCCGTTAAAGGGGCCTTAAAATGAGTTTGTTATCCTTACCGCTCCGTTAATACTGACGATGCGGCCAGTGCCATTTTCAAGGGTGCCTACCACTGGGCACCCAAAGCACTTGCCTATTTCAGGTGGTAGACTCTTTTCGATATGCAAATTGGGGTTCTAGTATTTAGGTTGCCATTTTAGGTCGGAAATGGTCAGAGCGTCGGCACTCCCTCTAGGATCCCCCCTTCTGGGATCGTGACCCCCCCCCCCCCCCCCCCCCGCCCCACTTACCTAGCTGTCAGTCAGGGTGGTCCAATATTGGCCAGCCTTAATCCAGAGAGCTGCACCGGAACATCTGTTTTGCGCCTCGCAGCTTTTCGGCCCGATGTAAATAAGGCCGGGACCTCAAAATGACGGCCGACTCTTCACCGTGGGTACAGGAGACCGTCCGGCATGCTCTCCCAGTCGGTCATCCAAAAGTCAAATTAGACCCCAATCATTTTAGAACTAAGCATCTATGCATAATCAGTGCCCTTTGATCTTAACCTCTGAAGTGCCCCCATCTCTTCACAGACCAATACTACTTTCTTTATACATACGTTGTTTGAAATCACTTGCTCATTCCCTAGAACTCAGACACAACAGTGGCCACCACTCACTAAACTAAGATGTCAGTTCACTCATAAGTTTTGGCAGCTTGAAAAGACAATAGAGTTTATTTTCCTAAGCTGGTTAAACCTTGGTTCCAATGGGGACTAACTAAGTTTAATTTCATATTTATTATATACACTGATGGACACTAGAAGTGTTCAGATTAATAATTTAAAATCCTCTGCCACACAAAAATCAACAAACTGAAAACCAAATCAAACTTTTTTCACTTTTAGGTGGCAAGTGCAAAAAGGAATAGCATGCATACCAAAGAGTGCTACACCATCCAGGATTAAGGAAAATATTGAGGTAACAATTTGTCCTGTCAATGGCATAATGATTTGCAAACTTCAACTAGTTTTAGGCATCTGAGTATGCAATTGATAATATTTATCATGCTTCTGATTTAATAATACAAGACCAATACAATTCAACAAAGATGTTAAAAGTGTATGTATGGCATAACAATAAACAGAAGAACTTGCATTTATATAGCGTTTTAATGTAGAAATGTAGAATAACTTCCCAAAGTGCTTCACAGAGGCATAATCAAAAAAATGGATGCCAAGATAATGAAGGAGATATTGGAAGGGGTGAGAAAAAGCTTGGTCAAAGAGGTAGGTTTTAAGGGGTTAGTGAGGCAGAACAAGTTAGGGAAGGAATTCCAGAGCATGTTGCCTAGGCAGCTGAAGGCATGGCAGCCAATGGTGGGGTGAAGGGAGGGGGAATGCACAAGAGGCCAGAGGAATGGAGAGTACCGGGGGAGAAAATTGTATGGCTGGAGGAGGTTAAAGAGATGGAGAGGGGTGAGGCCATGATGGAATTTAAGCACGCGGATGAGAATTTTAAATTTTACGGCTTTGGGGGACTGGCAGCCAGTGTAGGTCAGCGAGGACAGGAGTGATGGTGAATGGAACTTGGATATACTGGCAGCGGCCTGAGACAGTAACTAGAGAGGGGGTGGAATTGGTGGCAAGGGTATGGAACTTGTGGCAGGGGCAAAGATGATGGCTTCGGTCTTCCCAAGGTGTAGCTAGAGGAAATTGCAGCTCCTCCAAGATTGGATGTTGTCTATGCAGTCTGACAACACAGAGGCACTAGAGGGATCGAGAGAAGTGGTGGAGAGGTAGACCTGAGTGTCCTTAGTATACAGTGGAAACTGAGCCCATGTCTGAAGATGATGTAACCAAGGGACAGCATGTAGATGAGGAAGGGGAAGGGGCCAAGGATAGATCCATGGGGGACTCCGGAGATAACTGTGTGGGGGTGGGAAGAGAAGCCATTGCTGTAGATGATCTGGTTGCAATCAAATAGTGAGAATTGAACCAAGCAAGGGCAGTTCTATTAGGCTGGACAACAGAGGAGAGGCATTGGAGGAAGATGGTTTGGTTGGTCATGTCAAAGGCTGCAAGGAGGTCAAGGAGGATGAGGAGGAATAATGCATCATGATCTCAGTCACAAAGGATGTAATTTATGACTTTGATTAAGGCCATTGCGGTGCTGTGGCAAGGGCGGAGATAAACGGAAGTGTGCAGTGACTCAATTGTTCAGTACCCAGTAAGTGTTTACTAAAACATAATAATATTCACGAGCAGCCACAAAAAACAAACAAACCAGTCTGTAAATAGACTGACAAAATTACAAACTTACCGGATCTACTAAAGGCTCCCTCGTGGAGCCCTGTAAATATATTTCTGGGAGATAGCAGTTGAGCGGAAAAAAGAATTTGTATAGTCCAATTAATTACACTAAAGTTTCAATTCATGAACCTCACAGTATTGGGGCAGTGGGACCCCCCAAACACTACTGGAAAACAGAGGTATTCGTTTTGAGCCTTAAACCAGGAAACATTATATAAGACAACATATGTAGAACATAGAAGAAACATAGAAAATTTACGGCGCAGAAGGAGGCCATTCGGCCCATCATGTCAGTGCCGGTCGAGAAGAGCTACGCAGCCTAATCCCACTTTCCAGCACTTGGTCCGTAGCCTTGTAGATTATGCCACTTCAAGTGCATATCCAAGTACTTATGATGAGGGTTTCAGCCTCTACCATCCTTACAGGCAGTGAGTTCCAGACCCCCACCACCCTTTGGGTGAAAAGATTTTTCCTCAGCTCCCCTCTAATCTACCAATCACTTTAAATCTATGCCCCCTGGTTATTGACCTCTCTGCTGAGGGCAATAGGTCCTACCTGTTCGATCTATCTAAGCCCCTCAAAATTTCGTACACCTCAATTAAATCACCCCTGTTCCAAAGAAAACAACCCCAGCCTATCCAATCTTTCCTCATAGCTAATATGTAGGCAGTGAGTTCAGAGTTGCAATCTAACGTCAAGGTTAAGAGTCAGATGATAAACACTGTCTGTATCCTTCCATTACTCGGATTGTGACACACACTGAGACACTGGTTATTGTATATATGTTGAAGAATCGGAACGAAGACATCTGAGGCAGGAATGGAAAATTCTAATGACCGGAATTGAGAGTTAGAAGTGATGAAAATTGCCCAAAGTTCATTTTTAAAAAGTCACTCAAGTGATGTGTCATTGGCAAAGCTGGCATTTATTGCCCATCCCTAGTTTCCCTGAGAAGGTGGTGGTGGGCCTTCTTCTTGAAACGCTGCAGTCCATGTGGTGATGGTGCTCCCACAATACTGCTAAGTCGAGAGTTCCAGGATTTTGACGCAGCAACAATAAAGGAACAGCGATTATGTCCAAGTCAAAATGGTGTGTGACTTGGAGGTGACTGTGTTCCCATGCACCAGGATTGAACCTGGGATCTACCTAGTCTGTGTCAGACTATATAGATCTGTTTAGCAAAGTGAATACTGTGTGGTTATCACAACAAATCAATTGATTAGTTATTTAAATTTTTGTTGTTGCTGTTTACTTTGACAGTAAGGAGTCTACTACAATAACTAAAAGAAGTGAAACATTTCCTTTAACATTTCATGTATGCACTAACTGAGGTAATGTTGAACTCAAGGTTTAAGTAATGGGAACATATGAAAATACATGTCTCATAAAACAGGTCTTCGATTTCATGTTGTCTAACGAAGATATGAAACAAATTGAATCACTTGACTGCAATGGAAGATTGATTGTTCCAACAATTGAAGTAAGTAAAAAAAAAAGTAGTCTTGATAGCTGCGATTTTAACTGGGGGCAAACATACAGGCAGCAGAACAGACAACAAGTTCACTTGGCCACGGTGGTGAGTGTTCCAAGCCATTTTAACCTCCGGGCTTAATCATCCTGAGGCAGAGAGTGTACCGTAGTGCTGTGCACCAAAGTCAGTGGGAATGACGTGGTGGCTAGCGAGTGGGAGTGAGATTTCGGATGGCAAGAGGCCGCACCACAGACCTGCAGAAGCAGTTCCCGGCACTAAGGTAAACACCGCCTGCTCCACAAAGGAACCATTACAATTTTTTTTAAACTTACCTTGTTTGGGCCTCTTTGGGAGTAAAAATTGCAGTTGACGAGAGTGCAACACCAACAGGGAGGTAACACGCCTTGTTCTTCTCGGGTGCGGGGTGTTAAAATCGGGACTCACATTTACTGCTTCTCCTCTAAAGCAAGCTGTTTATTGGAAACTCCCCAGAACCATAGTGCTGTGTTCCGTAAGTACTGTGTACCCTTCCATGTGTACCATAGTGCTGTGTACCATTCCATGTGTACCATAGTGCTATGTACCATTCCATGTGTACCATAGTGCTATGTACCATTCCATGTGTACCATAGTGCTATGTACCATTCCATGTGTACCATAGTGCTATGTACCATTCCGTGTATACCATAGTGCTATGTACCATTCCATGTGTACCATAGTGCTATGTACCATTCCGTGTGTACCATAGTGCTGTGTACCATTCCGTGTATACCATAGTGCTGTGTACCATTCCATGTGTACCATAGTGCTATGTACCATTCCGTGTGTACCATAGTGCTATGTACCATTCCATGTGTACCATAGTGCTGTGTACCATTCCGTGTGTACCATAGTGCTGTGTACCATTCCGTGTGTACCATAGTGCTGTGTACCATTCCATGTGTACCATAGTGCTGTGCATCAGTCCATGTGTACCATAGTGCTGTGTACCATAGTGCTGTGTACCATTCCGTGTGTACCATAACACTGTGTACCATTCCATGTCTGAGAGGATTAGCAACTGACTTCCTAGTCCTCAGCAATGCCACCCTGTAACTGGCCTCCAGCAGCTGTACATCAGTCTCGGGTGGTTTGCCATTTTCTCCCCCTTATTCCCTCTCTCTTTATGGAAATGCCTCCAATTAATGTCATGGTGGAGAATGCTCACTGCAGAAGGTCCACTGATAAAGATGTGAAAAGCAGCACAACTGTTACAGAATTTGCCACCTGAAATGCCAGTTTATTTGTGATTTCCAATTACCTGTATTGGAAAAAAAATGCAGAAAAGCTACAAATGTTAGCAACCTAAGAAACACAAAATGTTGGAAACATCAGCCGGTTAGTCACCGTGTCAAGAGAACAGCAAGCTAACATTTCAGGTGCTGACTGACCAGTTTATAAACCTGCTCCTGCACAGAAATTTACACGTTTCAAAGCGCCATTGAATAAATGTGCGACTGGCCAGAAATACTACAGGACCTGATTGACCTTTCTTTACTTTTGCAGAGAGATGGAATGAGAGTTTGGAGAGATTCAAGTCATCCGTACTTCCCTTTTAATGAGCCTTACTAAAGGTCAATCTACGGTTCCAAAAACATCCCTAACATATTTTGGAGATTTTTTTTAAAATCAACTTTTATTTCTTCTCTTAAATTGATGGAACAATTAACAAAATATGGGAAAATAACTTTAATCTCAAGCATATAAACAGTTATTTCTTTAAGACATACATAATCGCTACCATATATGGTTGGGTAAGGCAAGTAGAGGTGGACACACTTGATTTTAAAAGTGGCAAATCTAACAAAAGTTCAATCATTTCTGAACAATTCAATAATTAAACATGACACAATTATCAGTAAAATTCTGGGTGCTGATTTTCAGTGGGCTTTTCAAAAACCTCACTAAAGGCAATGGACTTCCAGTAAGAATGTAATTGTGCAGTGTGTTAGTACGCACATTGCTAGTGCTGCATTGTTAGAACTAAGATGTATGTTAAATCATTATTTTTACTGACTGTCTTCTACACATCAAAAATTAAAGAAATTGTTTAAAAGCAGAGACCGAAGTGATTTTTTTTCAGTGATGTGCTGTTCTACACATCAATCTCACGTAAATTAATTTAAATATAGTGCACTTGTGTTAAGTGTATAACTACTGTCGCAATTTTTTAATATAACTTTAATTTATTTAATGAACCCATCTGGTTCACTAATGTCCTTTAGGGAAGGAAACCTTCCGTCCTTACCCGATATGTGACTCCAAACCCACAGCAATGTGGTTGATTCTTAATTGCCCTCTGAAATGGCCCAGCAAGCCACTCAGTTGTAAAATCTCGCTTAAAAAAAGTCATAAGAAGAACAAAACCGGACAGACCACCCGGCATCGGACCACTAGGCACCGGACACGACAACGGCAAACCAAGCCCAGTCGACCCTGCAAAGTCCTCCTCACTAACAGCTGGGGACTTGTGCCAAAATTGGGAGAGCTGTCCCACAGACTAGTCAAGCAACAGCCTGACATAGCCATTCTCACAGAATCATACCTTTCAGCCAATGTCCCAGACTCTTCCATCACCATCCCTGGGTATGTCCTGTCCCACAGGCAAGACAGACCGACCAGAGGTGGCAGTACGGTGATATACAGTCAGGAGGGAGTGGCCCTGGGAGTCCTCAACATTGATTCTGCACCCCATGAAATCACATGGCATCAGGTCAAACATGGGCAAGGAAACCTCCTGCTGATTACCACCTACCACCCTCCATCAACTGATGAATCAGTCCTTCTCCATATTGAACACCACTTGGAGGAGGCACTGAGGGTAGCAAGGGCACAGAATGTACTCTGGGTGGGGGACTTCAATGTCCAAAAACCAAGAGTGGCTCGGTAGCACCACTGATGACCGAGCTGGCCGAGACCTGAAGGACATAGCTGCCAGACTGGGCCTGCGGCAGGTGGTGAGCGAACCAACACAAGGGAAAAACTTACTTGACCTCGTCCTCACCAATTTACCTGTCGCAAATGCATCTGTCCATGACAGTATTGGTAGGAGTGACCACCGCACAGTCCTCGTGCAGACGAAATCTTTGCACTGAGGATACCACCCAACGTGTTGTGTGTCACTACCACCGTGCTAACTGGGATAGATTCAGAACAGATCTAGCAGCTCAAAACTGGGCATCCATGAGGCGCAGTGGGCCATCACCAGCAGCAGAATTGTATTCTAGCACAATCTGTAACCTCATGGCCCGGCATATTCCTCACTCTACTATTACCAACAAGCCAGGGGATCAACCCTGGTTCAATGAGGAGTGTAGAAGAGCATGCCAGGAGCAGCACCAGGCGTACCTAAAAATGAGGTGCCAACCTGGTGAAGCTACAACTCAGGACTACATGCATGCTAAACAGCGGAAGCAACATGCTATAGAATGGGTGAACGTCATATCTCTTCCATGGTATCTGACCAGCCTGCCTTCCTCTCTTCCTCCTCCTCATCTTCCTCCAAGAAGCACAGAGGTAGTCCCAATTTTAATCCTGTAGTGGCCTCCATAGAATGGGTGAGGCGGGAAAAATGAAAGCCCCACTTCAGAAAGCACAAAGGTAGATGTTGAAGCAATGGTCTGTATTGCTGTCAGCCTTTAAATTTAATTCCACTTTTTCTAGCACCTAGCAATGTTGTATGCCCCTAAATGAGGCAGTAATGACAGAAAATGGGAAATATATCATCATGTCCGTGCTGCCTGAAATTGTGTGGTACAATAAGGGAAAATCCAGGCTTATGGCACCTCCTAGTGTCTGGTTTCAGAATAGCTGTGGTGGAGGTCTGGTAGCAAATTGCCTACTCACCCTCTCCTCCAGAATTGGGCATGGCACAGGAAAGCACAGCCAGGATGAGGTGTCTTGACAATTTCCCACTTGAAACAGGAGGCGGTGGTGTGGCGTGAAGCCAAGCCCACTGCTGCCACCATGATGGATGTTTAAACAGAAATTATGGCCCAGATTTTGCTGAAAGAATAAAGGTGTCTAAACGTCGCATGCCATTATTAATGCACAAATCGGCCAGCAACTTGTGGCGAGGAAGACATACCCTGTGAATTGCAAATCACAAGCTGCTGGCCGATTTGCGTCACTCCGCCGTTAGTTTCACGAACTCGGCATCTCGCCCTCAACTTCCCCTTGATTTTCATGAAGTTGCTGCATTTGCACATTAATTCCTCATTAAACTTGTCACAGAAAGTTAAGCCTAGTAATTAACAGCATAAGTACTCTTTTAACAACATGATAATTGCTCATGACTGTCAATCAACCTCTCGCCACAAAGTGAACAATTATAAGTGTGGAGTCTCATTCCTTCAGGTTGTGAATTGTCTTAGATTTTTAAAAATTTAAATTTTTAATATTTTTTTCTTACTTTTCCTTTCTGTCTCTTTTTTCTCTCTCTTAATCCAATCTTTCTTTCCCTCTCTTTATCTCTCTTTCTGTACCTGGTTTGACATTGAATTCACCCACTCTAATTCACCCTCCTTCTCAATCCTTCCTCTGTTTATTTCTCAATCCTTTAATCTCATTGATTAAGAAGATAGCCTGTTTGTCCCGTTGTTCACCAAGGTCCCAGGTGCCCTGTTGCCCTCACTGCGCCGTTATCAGCTCGCACTTCCAGCAACTTTGTGGGCAAAAAACGTTAAAACCTAAACATGCACTAACAAGTCTACTAACTGATGCCCCACTACAGCAAAATCTGGGCCAAAGTGACAGGATGGGGAGAGAAGAAACAAAGTACTTTTTTAAATAGTAAAAAGTGGATGTACAGAGAAGCTATTGGGTGAGATACACGTGAGAGATGTTTGTGAAGTGAGAGGAAACTCATAGCATGAGATGTCACGTGCTGAGTTGCTGTGCAACTAGTGGGAAGGATATGGAGGAGCAAATTTGCAGGGAAATTACAGAGAGGTGCAAAAGCTGTGGGGTATTGATAACTGGGGACTTCAACTATCCTAATATAGACTGGGATAACAATAATAATATAAGGGGGAGGAATTTTGAAATGTGTTCAGGATAACTTTCTTAACCAGTACGTTTCCGGCCCAGCAAGGAAGGAGGCATTGCTGGACTTGGTTCTATGGAATGAGGTGGGCCAAGTGGAGCAAGTGTCAGTGGGGGAGCATTTAGGGAGCAGCAATCATAGTATTATAAGGTTTAGAATAGCCACGGAAAAGGACACTGACCACTCTAAAGTAAAAATACTCAATTGGAGGAGGGCCAATTTCAATGGGATGAGAACAGATCTGGCCCAGGTAAATTGGAATCAAAGATTAGAAGGCAAAATTAAACAGTGGGCGGCCTTTAGGGAGGAGATGGTTTGGGTACAGTCTAGGCACATGCCCACGAGACAGAAAGGTAGGGCAACTAAAGCCAGAGCTCCCTGGATGACAAAAGAGATAGTGAGTAAGATGAAACGGAAAAAAGGGGCGTATGTCAGATGTCAGGCTGATGTCAGAAGTGAGAACCAAGCAGAATACAGAAAGTTCAGAGGGGAAGTGAGAAAGAAAATAAGAGGGGCAAAGAGAGAGTATGAGAATAGACTGGCGGCCAACATAAAAGGGAATCCAAAAGTCTTCTATAGGCAAGTAAACAGTAAACGGGTAGTAAGAGGAGGGGTGGGGCCGATTAGGAACCATAAAGGAGATCTACTCATGGAAGCAGAGGGGATGGCCGAGGTACTAAATGAGTACTTTGCATCTGTCTTTACCAAGTAAGAAGATGCTGCCAGAGTCTCAGTAAAGGAAGAAATAGTTGACATACTGGGTGAGCTAAAAATTGATAAAGAAGAGTTACTTGAAAGGCTAGCTGTACTTAAAGTAGATAAGTCACCCGGTCCAGATGGGATGCATCCTAGGTTGCTGCAGGAAATAAGGGTGGAAATTGCGGAGGTACTGGCCATAATCTTCCAAACATTTGTAGATACGAGGGTGGTGCCAGAGGACTGGAGAATTACAAATGTTACACCCTTGTTCAAAAAAGGGTGTAAGGATAATCTCAGCAATTATAGGCCAGTCAGTTTAACCTCAGTGGTGAGGAAACTTTTAAAAACGATAATCCGGGTCAGAATTGACAGTCACTTGGATGAGGGTGGATTGATTAGGGAAAGCCAGCACAGATTGTTAAAGGCAACTCGTGTTTAACTAACCTGAAAGAGTTTTTTGGTGAGGTAACAAAGAGGGTAGATGAGGGCAATGCAGTTGATGTGGTGTATATGGACTTTGAAAAGGCGTTTGATAAAGTGCCGCATGGTAGGCTTATCATCAGGTTTGCGGCCCATGGAATAAAGGGGGCAGTAGCAACATGGATACAGTATTGGCTAAGGGACATGAAACAGAGAGTAGTGGTGAACGGCTGTTTTTCGGACTGGAGGGAGGTGTACAGTGGTGTTCCTCAGGGGTCAGTACTAGGACCACTGCTTTTTTTTGATATATATTAATGACTTGGACTTGAGTATACAGGGCAGAATTTCAAAATTTGCAGATGATAAAAAACTTGAAAGTGTAGTAAACAATGAGGAGGATAGTGATAGACTTCAAGAGGATATAGGCAGGCTGGTGGCATGGGCGGACACGTGGCAGATGAAATTTAACACAGAAAAATGTGAAGTAATACATTTCGGAAAGAAGAACGAGGAGAGGCAATATAAATTAGAGGGCACAACTCTAAAAGGGACACAGGAACAGAGAGATCTGGGGGTATATGTGCAAAAATCATTGAAGGTGGCAGGGCAGGTTGAGAAAGTGGTTAAAAAAGCATACCGGATCCTGGTCTTTATAAATAGAGGCATAGAGTACAAAAGTGTGGAAGTCATGATGAACCTTTACAAAACACCAGTTCAGCCTCAACTGGAGTATTGTGTCCAGTTCTGGGCACCGCACTTCAGTAAAAATGTGAAGGCCTTAGAGCGGTTGCAGAGGAGATTTACTAGAATGATTCCAGGGATGAGGGACTTTAGTTACGTGGATAGACGTAGCCCAACTGCGGAGCTCTTTGGTTCTTGGAAAACTCTCCACCTATATACAAAAAATAGGGTTTGACTTGTTTAATTAAATCGTTAAATAACAATGACTACCTCTGGAAAAAGCACTCGAGGGCATATTCAGGGCTGTGAAAAAAAGATTTAATCTACCCCATTCCTGTCCACAATGGAACAGAATGCAACAATCTTTACCTCAATCAAGCAGTTTCTGTTAGCCGAGTGCACTATTATATTGCTGACCTCAATAAATGTGTTCCAACACTGAGGAGAAAATTATTGAAAAGCAAGACGCCATACGACCCTTACAGCACCCAGTGAAAACAGTCAATAAAAGGAAGAAGATAGTGGAGACCCAGCTTGCAGATAGTGAAATAAGTCAGGAGCAGAATAACAAAATGGGATGATTTTCAAAGGAAACAAATATTCACTTCCACGACCGCTGGGACCATAAATACTCTCTGCTTCACTTGACTTTGATCATGTGCACAAAATCACAGGAGGTCAAATTGCATAAGTACCTTATTAGCCAAAATTCTGAGATTTAAAGTTAAAAAGATCCTATTGGCAACCAATAATAAAGGCAAATGAAGTACTAATGGCAGAATATGGATTAACATTGCAAAAATGGAATAAGACATTGTCGGGGGTTCTATCGTTGGATGAGATATTAAACCAAGACCTTGTTTGCCTGTTCCTCTGGCTCAAGATCCCATGGTGCTGCTCAAAGAAGTTTTACTGGTCACCTGGCCAGCATTCCTCCTTCAACCAACATTACCAAAAGCAGATTAGCCAGCCAATCATCGCTCAGTGTGTGGGATATTGCTATGTGAAAAATGGCTGCCATGTGTACCTACATTGTTTAAAATTGATCATGGGATGTGAGCAACACTCGCAAAGCCACATTTATTTGCCATCCTTAGTTGCCCCGAGATGGTGATGGTCGAGCACCTTGAACTGCTGCAGTCTATGTAATGATGGTACCCCCATGATGGTGTTAGGTAGGGAATTTCAGAATATTGACACAGTGACAATGAAGGAATGACAATATATGTCCAAGTTAGGATGGTGTGAGCCTTGGAGTGTAACTTGGTGGTGATGGTGTTCCCATGATATTGCTGTTTGTCCTTCTCAGTGATAGTAGAGGTTGAGGTCATGAGGTCACGATGTGCTATCAATGCAAGCTTAATGAGTTGCTACAGTTCATTCTGTTGGCATGCTGCAGCCACAGTGAATCACTGGTGTAGCAGGTGGATATTGAGTTCAGCAGCAGAGGGGGGTTATCAAGCAAACTGCTTTGTCCAAATGGTGCCACGCTACTGAGTGTTGTTGCAGCTGCACACATCCAGGCGGCTGATGAATATTCCATCAGACTCCGGATTTGAGCTTTGTAGATGGTTGAGAGCCACTGCGAGGACAGGAGCAAAACACTCGTTGAAAAGTATGCAGTTTTTGCCCTGGTTTTGAACCCATGGTGTTAAAATGGTTGGTCCAGTTAAGATTCTGGTCAATGGTGATCGCCCAGAAATTGATTGTGGGGCAATAATGGTGCTGTTGGAGGTTAGTCATTGGTCTTTGGGCTTTCTCCTCTCAGAGATCGTAATTACCTGGTACTTATGTGCCACAAATGTTACCTGCCACTTGTTAGCTGATGTCTGGTCCTGTTGAAATGGGCTGCTTTATTGTTGAAGAATTGTAGATGGAGGTGAATACTGTGGAATCATAAGCAAATAACCTCATTCCTGACCTTATGATGGAGGGAAGATCATTAGTCAAGCAGCTGAAGAGGGTTGGCTTGAGGACATTTCACTGAGGAACTCCTGCAGTGATGTCCTTGAGCTGCATGATTGGCCTCCAGCAGCAATGACCATATTTCTCTGTGCCAATAATGACTCTAACCATGGAAGGGTTTTTCCCTTGGCTCCCAATGGCCTCAGTTTTGCTGGGGCTCCTTGGTGCCATACTCGGTCGAGTGCTGTCAACATATCAGTTACTGAATTTCAAAATAACTTACTGTATGCAAAGTGCTTTGAGACCTTTTTGAGACATGTTGATAGACTGCCACATTAATGCAAGGCTTTCTTCCATATGCAGGAAAGAAAATTGGCAATTATCTGTTGTAATTACTTTGATAATACAAATACAAATTGCATAAATCTTGAGATTCTTTCTCTAGTCAAATAGCTGTTTGGAAGCTCTTGCCGGTGTGATAAGCAAGATCGTTAATATTCTCAGAAAAAAAGATGCAGAAGAAAGTCATTTTTCATAAACACTTAAATTGGCAATTTAGAACAGAGGTTTTCAAAATGAGGTCTCCGAATCCTAGGGGGTCATCAGATTTCTCTATTTTTCTGTAGTTATTGACTTACCAGTATGTTACTTCTATTGTTGTACATTAATAATAAAAATATTTTCTGCAACTATAACATTATTTTTCTTTGGACAGCTGATAATTGTCTTTCAGAACTTAGGACAGGAAGTCCTCAGGAATGTGTTGATATTTGTAGGAGGTCCTCCACCCATTAGTTTGAAAGCCATCAATTTAAGCATTATTCTAAAGATTAAAACCACTATTAAAACAAGGCTAAACTTTCTTTTAAAAGAAAGAAATTAGTTGCATTTATATAGCACCATTCCATGTTCTCAGGATGCATTTCACGCCCAATAAATTATTTTGAAGTGTAGTCACTACTGCTACGATGACAAACACAGCAGCCAATTTGCCCACATCAAGATCCCACAAACAGCAACAACATAACAACAATTTGCATTTATATAGAGCCTTTAACGTAGTAAAATGCCCCAAGGCGCTTCACAGGAGTATTATCAGACAAAATTCAACACCAAGCCTCATAAAGAGATATTAAGATAGGTGGCCAAAAGCTTTGTCAAAGAGCTGGTTTTAAGGAGCGTCTTAAAGGAGCAGGGAGAGTCTTAGGAAGGAAATTCCAGAGTTTAGGACGTCGGCAGCTGCAGGCACGGCCGCCAATAGTGGGGATTGGAAATGGGGGATGCACTGGAGGCCAGAATTGGAGGAGTGCAGAGATTTCAGAGGGTTGTAGGGCCGGAGGAGGTTAGGGAAGGGCAAAGCCATGGAGGGATTTGAACACAAGGATGAGAATTTTAAATTTGAGGCGTTGCCGGATCAGGAGCCAATGTAGGTCAGCGAGCACACGGGAGATGGGAGAACATGATTCGGTGCGAGTTAGGATACGGGCAGCAGAGATTTGGATGAGTTGAAGTTTATGGAGGGTGGAAGATGGGAGGCTGGCCAGTGGAGCATTGGAATAGTCGAGTCTGGAGTTAAAAAATGTTTGGATGAGGGTTTCAGCAGCAGATGGGCTGAGGCAGTGGCAGAGATTGCCGATATTACAGAGGTGGAATTAGGCAGTATTGGTGATGGAGAGGATATAGGGTCGGAAGGTCAGCTCGGGATACTGAGGTTGTGAACGGTCTGGTTCAGCTCAGACAATGGCCAGGGAGAGGGATGGAATCGGTGGCTAGGGAACGGAGTTTGCAGTGGAAACCGATGACAATGGCTTCGGTCTTCCCAATATTTAATTGGAGGAAAATTCTGCTCATCCAATACTGAATGTCAGACAAGCAGAGTCACAAATCAGAGGCAGTGAGTCGAAGGAGGAGGTGGTGAGATAGAGCTGGCTGTCTTCAGTGTACATGTGAAATCTGACGTCGTGTTTTCCGATGATGTCATTGATGGGCAGCATGTAGATGAGAAATAGGAGGCGACCAAGGATAGATCCATGGGAGACTCCAGAGGTAAAGGTGCAGGAGCGGGAAGAGAAGTTATCTGTTTTATGGAATAAATGTTGATCAGGACAACGAGAGAACTCCCCTGCTCTTCTTCAAATAATGTCAACGGATCTTTTACATCCACCTGCGCAGGCAGACGGGGCCTAATTCCAAAGTCTTAACCGAAAGACTGCACCTCCAACAATGCAGCACTTCCCCAGATTCGCGCTGATCACATAAAAGGGAAAATCAACTGGGACAAGAAAGTTTGTTAAAAGTTTAACAAATTCAGAAGGGGAGACATACAGGTCCCGAAATTTCTGGGGTCTGCTTTGCCAGTGCAAGATCCCCCAGGCTGGAGACTCAAAGCCAATTAATTTGTTGAATTAATATTGAAAGTTTATGCTTTGCTATTGTACTAATTTGGTTATAGAAGGTAGGGTCACGTCATGAGAATCTATTGTCTTGGCATTCCATTGATAATGTCAAGTTTCCTTTGTTTAGCTGGATGTATCATTTAGGTGTATATAGTTCTATATAGATCTTAATGTCTGTGGTGACTAAAGGTTTAACATGCTTGTCAATGTTTAAGAACCACTGAGTATGTTGTTTCTCTTACGTCAGTCTAGTGTGCATTTACACTGCAAGTTTAGCACTGGTGCAACCTACACTAAACTTGTAATGTAAATCCGGATTCCAGAGCAAAGCAGAATGTGACACCTTAGTGGAAGGGGTCTCACACAGGGTGGGTTTGACACTGCATGGAGTGTAAATCCAGTACAGTCTCAAACCTGGTTTACAATGTGCTCAGGTTATCCGTTGGATCTCCTGGGCAATTTTTAAACCTGTCTACCTTTTTATAAATGTTTAGGAAGCAGAGACTTTTCCTTCTGCATTTTCCAAATATTTCAATTTCTAACTTTTGGAGAGAGCTCTGCATATGCCGTGTATACAAGCATGTGTAGAACTCTTTCATAAATGGGACAGTAGAGTCAGCCAGGCAGGAGTCAAGCAATGTAAATGCATCCGAAAACCAAGGCCAAATTTTATCATAAAATATTTAACTCCAACCAAAAATCAACATTAATATTTCCTATGTGTATGGTCAGCAGCCGCAAGAATGGATTTGGTAGTGATTTTTATCCTATATACTGTACATTCTAAGTTTTACTGTACTGTTTTTGCTTTCATAAGTATTTTGAGTACACTTGTAAGCAATTTAAATTGGCCTTTTATGGTTTAATGATCATTGTAAGAATTTTAATCTAAAAATGAAGGAGAAAAAGTTTTTTAACTCGAAATATTAGTGTCTGATACAGCACTCATGAATTTTTTTTATTTATTCATGGGATGTGGCCGCCGCTGGCAAGGCCAGCATTTATTGCCCATCCCTAATTGCCCTTGAGAAGGTGGTGAGAGCCGCCTTCTTGAACTGCTGCAGTCCGTGTGATGAAAGTTCTCCCATAGTGCTGTTCGGTAGGGAGTTCCAGCAACGATTTTGACCCAGCGACGATGAAGGAATGGCGATATATTTCCAAGTCAGGATGATGTATGACTTGGAGGGGAAAATGCAGGTGGTGGTGTTCCCATACGCCTGCTGCTCTTGTCCTTCCAGGTGGTAGAGGTCACGGGTTTAGGAGGTGCTGTTAAAGAAGCCTGGCGAGTTGCTGCAGTGCATCTTGTAGATGGTACACACTGCAGCCACGGTGCGTCGGTGGTGGAGGGAGTGAATGTTTAAGGTGATGGATGGGGTGCCAATCAAGTGGGCTGCTTTGTCCTAGATGGTATCGAGCTTCTTGAGTGTTGTTGGAGCTGCACACATCCAGGCAAGTGGAGAGTATTCCATCACACTCCTGACTTGTGCCTTGTAGATGGTGGAAAGGCTTTGGGGAGTTAGGAGGTGAGTCACTCACTGAAGAATACAAGGGGAGGTGGCTAGACTCTCTCTTGTTGGAGATGGTCATTGCCTGGCACTTGTCGGGCGAGAATGTTACTTGCCACTTATCAGCCCAAGCCTGGATGTTGTCCAGGTCTTGCTGCATGCGGGCACGGACTGCTTCATTATCTGAGGGGTTGTGAATGGAACTGAACACTGTGCAATCATCTGCGAACATCCCCATTTCTGACCTTATGATGGAGGGAAGATCATTGATGAAGCAGCTGAAGATGGTTGGGTCTAGGACACTGCCCTGAGGAACTCCTGCAGCGATGTCCTGGGGCTGAGATGATTGGCCTCCAACAACCACTACCGTCTTCCTTTGTGCTAAGTATGACTCCAGCCACTGGAGAGTTTTCCCCCTGATTCCAATTTTACTAGGGCTCCTTGATGCCACAGTCAAATTGTTTATTAAGATGTGAAATATTGATTTTAGAAGAATTCAGCTGATAGAATATTTGATGTTAATAATTTAAGTGATTATATCTGCATTAATAACAATACATAATGACCATTATCCTTCTATTCACAAAAAGTATTATTATGGATATGTGTCTTTTTTGACCCATGTTCAAACACATAATATAATTTTATGCTTAAGATTAGAATTACGTTTATATATATATAATGCTTAATGCAACTCTTGACTCCGCCAAAAACAGAAAAGGGATTAAGTCATTCCAAACTAAAAATATATGTGCTTACTATACAATGGGTAAATAAATATATATTACATATATTCTATGAATGTGCTGACCTAACAACTCGCAAGTGACAAATAGCCAGTGCTACAGGTGGGATACAAGCCATTTCCCACAGGTCTCCACCAGGAAGTAATTCATATCATGGGAACTGATGCGATTCATAGGCCTGCAATTTCCTTGCCGCTGTAACTTCACCAGAAATGCAGCGGAAACCCCATTTACGCGCGTAAACAGGGTTACAGTTGCACTTGTGGCGAAGGAGTGGGAGTTGCTCGGAGAAAAGTCCCTGCCATTATGCTGCCCAAGTGGCAAAACTGAATTCAGTGAGCCTTTTTGTTTCAAATTATGAGGTCACCGTCACAAAATAAAGCACTTTTGGAGGATGTAGATGAACGTGCGTAAATGTAATATTTAGGAATTACGAATTGAATGAAACAAGGAAAGCAGCTATTAATTTAGAAAGAGGTATAAAAGTAAGCAGTATTAAATGCCCATTTTTTTAAACAGGTTTCTAATAAGCGAAAGTTTCATTTTCTAAATTCCTTGAATTTGGGATTTTATATGGCCACTGCTCATAGAAGTCATTCCACAATTCTGTGCTCCGAGCAAAGAAACCACGATTGGACTGTTTGGAGTCCTGCACTCCCTGTAAGTGGAACTTCTCACTGCGAGGACAAATTCATGGAATCGCCCGTTCAAAGTGTCCCTGTAGGGCTCCATTGTACGCGACTAACTGGCCCACTGGGATAAAATGCTTGGACATGGCTGATGTATTTTTTAAAAATAGTTAACATAGTTACCTTTGATAGGAATCTGTTCCATATATCTATTATCCCAAGAGGATTATCATTTTTCATAAGAACATAAGAAATAGGAGCCGGAGTAGGCCAATCGGCCCCTCGAGCCTGCCCCGCCATTCAATAAGATCATGGCTGATCTGATCCTAACCTCAAATCTAAATTCATGTCCAATTTCCTGCCCGCTCCCCATAACCCCTAATTCCCTTTACTTCTAGGAAACTGTCTATTTCTGTTTTAAATTTATTTAATGATGTAGCTTCCACAACTTCCTGGGGCAGCAAATTCCACAGACCTATTACCCTCTGAGTGAAGAAGTTTCTCCTCATCTCAGTTTTGAAAGAGCAGCCCCTTATTCTAAGATTATGCCCCCTAGTTCTAGTTTCACCCATCCTTGGGAACATCCTTACCGCATCCACCCGATCAAGCCCCTTCACAATCTTATATGTTTCAATAAGATCGCCTCTCATTCTTCTGAACTCCAATGAGTAGAGTCCCAATCTACTCAACCTCTCCTCATATGTCCACCCCCTCATCCCCGGGACTAACCGAGTGAACCTTCTTTGTACTGCCTCGAGAGCAAGTAAGTCTTTTCTTAAGTATGGACACCAAAACTGTATGCAGTATTCCAGGTGCGGTCTCACCAATACCTTGTATAACTGCAGCAATACCTCCCTGTTTTTATATTCTATCCCCCGAACAATAAAAGCCAACATTCCCTTGGCCTTCTTGATCACCTGCTGCACCTGCAAACTAACTTTTTGATTTTCTTGCACTAGGACCCCCAGATCCCTTTGTACTGCAGTACTTTCCAGTTTCTCGCCATTAAGATAATAACTTGCTCTCTGATTTTTCCTGCCAAAGTGCATAACCTCACATTTTCCAATATTGTATTGCATCTGCCAAATCTCCGCCCACTCACCCAGCCTGTCTATATCCCCATGTAGGTTTTTTATGTCCTCCTCACTCTCTACTTTCCCTCCCATCTTTGTATCATCTGCAAACTTTGATATGTTACACTCGGTCCCCTCCTCCAAATCGTTACTATAGATTGTAAAGAGTTGGGGACCCAGCACCGACCCCTGCGGAACACACTGGCTACTGGTTGCCAGTCTGAAAATGTACCATTTATCCCAACTCTCTGCATCCTGTTAGATAACCAATCCTCCACCCATGCCAGAATATTACCCCCAATCCAGTGATTCTTTATCTTGAGCAATAATCTTTTATGTGGCACCTTGTCGAATGCCTTCTGGAGTTTTCTCATCTCTTAAGGCTGATTAATTTTATATTTGTGCCCTCTAATTCTGTGATCCACTTAGTTAAATAACCTGGTTTCAGTATTCTGAAGAGTTGGATCATAACCCATTCAATCTTCTCTAATGAAAGTATTTCAATTCCCTTAATAATTCAAAATTTTAAGTCTTAAAATCATTCTTATTTCTCCTTAAATTCCTCTAAAGTCCCTTTGAAGGTAGGATTCTAAACATTGTAAACAATCGGCCAAATGTTGCCTTAATAGAGTCATATAGGGTTAAACTAATCTGTTTTAACATGATAAAATATCCTGTACTCTGTATTGCACACTCACCCACTCCTGATTACTGTTAAGTAACTGGTGCTGGAAAGTTACAATTTATATTCATTTGCCTTGAGTTTACCCGTGTTAATTTAGTTTTATTTTGAGAATATAAATTCGGACCTACTAGTGACAACCTTTCTATTAAGGGAGTTGGGGGCAGTTGTTTAAGGAAAATCTTGGTGGTATCCTTTTCCAATCTACCCGCCACTTAGAATAGGACTTCTACTGAAAAGTAAGCAGGTACAGATGTCAAGTGAATCAAATGGTCTGTTGATCCTCTCTCTAGGTTTCCACAAGAAGAGTGGTCGGTTGGGTACGGTAGCGGAGGCTGGGCAGTACCTTTAAAACTCTGCTCCAGCGTGAGTCACCGTCCCCAAAAAAAAGGAAAATTACTATTTCCTTTACTAGGTAAGATAGTTGATTGAAGGCAAGGAGAATAAAGGGGGGATATGTGAACAAAAATAACACATGGGACTAGGATTACTGCCGGTCACCAACACGAACTGTTTGCATTGAAAGGCCATGTTGTTAATTCCTATGCAATCCTATTCTCTCAGCGCTACCATTTCTGGGAACTCTGAAGGTCAATAAAAAACAAAATAGATTTTGATAGATCTGAAATCGGAGAGGACAAAGATACAACGTTTTCTATCCAAGCCAGTACTTTACTGCTGACATTAGGATCGATGCCAGGGAATTAAAAATACAAAGACGTTATTCATATTAATGGGCGGCTCTGTCACACATTAACTCTTAAACATTAAAAAAACCCTCTAAAACATTTCTAATCACTCTGAAATTGACCACTCCGGTTAACTCCAACTAGCTGAACTAGTTTAGAATCGAAACTGATGCAAGTGAAATCAACCAAGCAACATACGAGGTCTTTGGACTAAGATTTATTTTTAAAGGGGTTCGTCGGTTGATTGAAAGGAATTTAGTGCCAATTAACAATTTTTTGGGGGCGAGGAGGAGAAATTCTAAAGTTAACTGAAACCAGTTGTGTCCCGAAGTTATTCAATTACCCAATGCGCTTCGATTCGTATTATATTTGATGCAATGCGTATGTCGAGATTTGCCCTGAAGGATTGGCCCATACCGAGTAAATAGGCTCAGTCTTGTCTTGGTTGCTAATATTGTTAGCCCTAACCAAGCCTATGGTTGCTAAATCCTCACGTTGGCCTTCACCAAGCTCTTGAAAACGAATGGGATATTCAAAATCCCTAAATGTGAATGAACTGGGACTATCCCCCCACAGTTGAGGGAGTCTGTGACACGTGGTCAGGAGTCTTCTTGGAGATGATAAGGACACTAGGAGCCACCAGTGTTTCCGTCTTTCCCTCCTTCACTTGCCCTTCACACCATTGCCATGCCAGGTTCTGAGTCGGCTGCTCCCTTCTCCTTTAAGGAATGGGCTTTCTCTTGCCCTGAGCGCCTCGATAGCCCTGCTAACCTCGTGTGTGATTTTTTAAAAAATAAACTGCCTTTTAACCAGTCAGCGAGTATCTGTCTGAGAAAGAAAAGGAAACTCCGCCATCGAACAAGCCACCAGTCCCAATATCAGGAAGGGGACCGAGTCAACTCTGGGCAGATTAGCCGCTCCGCCTCTCATGGGACAGCTCCGATCCGAGTCTAGCCTCGGACTCCAGCCGCTGGCTGATGCTGTAGAAGTTATTCCCAGTTTAAGACTGTCTGACAAAATGATCCCAATGATTTCTAATCCCCGTGATCTACACTCCCACAAACGCCAACCAAGGGCTCGGAGGAATTCCTCTATTTTGTCGGTCTGGGCACCAATCGTTCATCAAACGGTGTCTTCAAGTAGTATGGATGTCAGCCAAGGCCAGACGCTCCTACAACCACTTCAGTTCAAAGTGTAAGTTTTAATAATGGAGATGTTTTAGCTTTCACTGCATCGTAGCATTCATTTGTTTCTCAAATGATTCTAGGGCTTTTGCGCCATATCGGAAAGTTTATTCCACACATTGATCACTCTGAAGAATTTCCTGATATTGCTCCTAAAGTTACGTTTACCAGTTTGAACCTGTTCCCTAGTTCTTCAGTTTAATTGAAAATATTCTGGATTTCTTTTTCTTCTATATTCAATCTTCTAAGAAAGCAGAGAGTAGTAGTGAACGGTTGTTTTTCAGACTGGAGGGAAGTATACAGTGGTGTTCCCCAGGGGTCAGTATTAGGACCACTGCTTTTTTGATACATATTAATGACCTGGACTTGGGTATAATTTCAAAGTTTGCAGATGACATGAAACACGGAAATGTAGTAAACAATGTGGAGGATAGTAACAGACTTCAGGAGGACACAGAGAGGCTGGTGAAATGGGCATACTGGAGGCAGATGAAATTTAATGCAGAGAAGTGTGAAGTGATGCATTTTGGTAGGAAGAATGAGGAGAGGCAATATAAACTAAATGGTACAATTTTAAAGGCGGTGCAGGAACAGAGAGACCTGGGGGTGCACATACACAAATCTTTGAAGGTGGCAGGCCAAGTTGAGAAGGCTGTTAAGAAAGCATATGGGATCCTTGGCTTTATAATAGAGGCATAGAGTACAAAAGCAAGGAAGTTATGCTAAACCTTTATAAAACACTGGTTAAGCCTCAGCTGGAGTACTGTGATCAATACTGGGCACTGCACTTTAGGAAGGATGTCAAAGCCTTAGAGAGAATGCAGAAGAGATTTACTAGAATGGTACCAGGGATGAGGGATTTCAGTTATGTGGAGACTGGAGAAGCTGGGGTTGTTCTCCTTAGAGCAGAGAAAGTTAAAGGGAGATTTGACAGAGGTGTTCAAAATCATGAATGGTTTTGACCGAGTATATAAGGAGAAACTGTTTCCAGTGGCAGAAGGGTCAGTAACCAGATGTCACAGATTTAAGGTGATTGACAAAAGAGCCAGAGGCGACATGAGGACATTTGTTTATGCAGTGTGTTGTAATGATGTGGAATGCACTGCCTGAAAGGTTGGTGGCAGCAGATTCAATAGTAACTTTCAAAAGGGAATTGGATAAATACTTGAAGGGAAAAAATGTACAGGGCTATGGAGAAAGAGCAGGGGAATGGGACTAATTGGACAGCTCTTTCAAAGAGCTGGCACCGACACGATGGGCTGATTGGCCTTCTGCGCTGTACCTACTTTGATAAGCTCACCTCTCCGATGCCTTTGCGGATTAAAATGTCCAAGTGTCTCCATTCCTTTCTTATAACTCAGACCCCTGACACTGGGGATCAGTCTTGTGGCTTTTCTCTGGACTGCCTCCAGTGCTTGAATGTGTCTCTTGTTTCTTGGTGGCCAGAACTATTCAAGGTGTGGTCTGACCAGAGCACTATACAGTTTGATCACACTCTTTCCTATTCCATTCAACATCCATCTGGCATTGTTGATTGCTCTGCAGTAGTTGGATATGCATACAGAGACCCCTGGACGTGTCTCTGCTTCATCCTTAGCTATTTCAACAACATTCAAGGCATGCATGCCATTTATTTTTCTTCCTATGTAGAAACAAGAGTAGACCATTCAGCTCCTCGAGCCTGTTCCTCCATTCAATCAGACCACGACTGACCAGTACCTCAACTCCATTTATCTGCCTTTTTCTGCCTTGATATCCTTACCCAACAAAAATCTATTGATGTTAGTCTTGAACATTTCAATTGACCCAGCATCCACAGCCTTTTGGGGGAAGCAAGTTCCAGGTTTCCACTACCCTTCATGTGGAAAAAGTGCTTCCTGATTTCACTCCTAAATGGCCTAGCTTAGATTTTAAGATTATGCCCCTTTGTTCTGGATTCCCCCACCATGGAAATGGTTGCTCTTGTATCTACCCTATTGAATCCCTTATTTTAAGTACCTCAATTAGATCACCCTGAGCCATCTAAATTCATATATTGCTCTTTACTCCATTAAATTACATCAGCAATTGTAGAGAAGGCTGTGGAACAGGAGTAGACCATTCAGCCCTTTGCACCTGTTCTGCTGTTCTATTAGATCATGGCTGATCTGCACCTCAACTCCATTTACCCACCTTTGCTCAACATCCCTTGACATCCTTAACTAACAAAAATCTATCGGTCAGTATTGAAAATTGACCCAACATCCACAACCTTTTGAGGGCGCGATCCAGATTTCCACTAACCTTTGTATTTTTTAACCCATTCTCTGGATATGGGTGTTGTAGTGAGACTGGTATTTATTACCCATCCCTACTGGCCCTTGAGAAGCTTGTGGTGAGCCTTCTTGAACCATGTAGTCCAGGTGGTAAAGGTACTCTTACAATGGTGTTAGGTAGGGAGTTCCAGGATTTTGACCCAGCAACAATGAAGGTACAAGGATATATGTCCAAGTTGGGGCGATCTGTGACTTGGAGGGGAACTTGGAGATGATGGTGTTCTCATGCACCTGCTGCCCTTCTAGGTAGTGGAGGTGACGGGTTCAGGAGGTGCTGCCGCAGAAGCCTTGGTGACTTGCTGCAGTGTATCCTGTAGATAGTGTACACTGAAGCCACGGTGCACTGGCGGTGGAGGGACTAGATGTTTAAACTGGTGGATGGGGTGCTGATCAAGTGGACTACTTTGTCCTGGATGATGTCAAGCTACACCCATCCAGGGAAAGTACTCCATCACACTCCTGCCTGAGCCTTGTAGGTGGTGGATGGGCTTTGGGGTGTGAGGAGGTGAGCCAATCACTGCAGAATACTCAGCCAGTAGTTATGCCATTTATGTGGCTGGTCCAATTGAGTTTCTGGCCAATGGTGGCCCTCAGGATGTTGATGGTGGGGAACTGGGTGATGGTAATACCATTGAATGTCAAGGGGAGGTGTTTGGCTTTGTCTCGTTGGAGATGGTCATGGCACTTGTGTGGCATGAATGTTACTTGCCATTTATCAGCCCAAACCTGGATGATGTTCAGGTCTTGTTGCATACTGTGTGAAGAAGTGTTTCCAGATTTCACTCCTAAATAGCCTACCTCTAATTTTAAGATTGTGCCCCCTTGTTTTGGGTTGTTCCACCAGAAGAAATAGTTTCTCTGTACCTACACAACCAAATCCTTTATCATTTTAAACCCATTGATTAGATCATCCCTCAACCTTTTAAACTCAAGGGAATACAAACTGAGTTTATGCAATCTGTCAAAATTTAACCCTTTAAGTCCTGGAATCATTCTGGTGAATCTCTCTTCCTTCATCCAAGTCATTTATATTTATATATATATATATATATTGAAAAGCTGAGGCCCTAGTACAGATTCCTGGGGAACACCACTCGTAACATCTCGTAAAGAAGGGTTCCACTGGGATTGGTTGTTAACTTTGACCTGCATTGAAAGGTGATCCCAAATAAATTGCGCTTTGTTGTGACTACTATTGGACAGTAAATTTTCCAGTATATGATAACTGCAATAAATTCCAAATGCCTTGATTTCAAGACTCTTGTGACTATGCATCTTCTCCTTGTCTTTCACCCTTTCATTTTTTTTTTGCTCTTCCCCTTTGTTTTTGAAAGAAATATTAAGTTGTCCAGCATGTCTGTGAAAGCCTATGGGTGCCTATGATTCTTATGATGATACACTCTTCTGAATCGTTGAATTTCAAAGGATTATATTATTGATGCTTGGAGTTCTCTGAATTTTTGGGGGACAGGAGGAGTAGTGTGAAAGAGCATTCACCAACTTCTTCCCAAAGGTTACAAAATTTAGGGAAAAAAAGTTCAATTATCACTCCTGGGTAGTCCTCATACTGATCCAAGCCAAGGCCATCATTGATAGATGCCTAAGAGTAGTATTCCTGCTCTTTCTGAACTGAAAGTAGCATGTGGGATGTTGAGAACTAAGAGGAGAATTTAAAATGAACTACAAATGAAACTGTTTATTCCAATAATTTTTAATTTAACAGGTCATACCAGGCAATCACTGCACAGCTTTGAGACAAAATAATATTCTGATTGTCAGCCCTCTTGATTCCATTCACTTTGAATATGCCAGTAACATTCCTTATGAAGACAGTAACTTTCATACATCTGCCACGTCATCCATGGGACCTGGATTGGACAGTGATTTTGGAGCCAGTGCAGGTAAATGCTGGGATTATGGAAAACTAGTCTTGCTGCAAGTACTGTACAAAGATTGTTTTGTATAATGCAAATTTCATTTCCCCTTTCTACTTCAAGTTTGTCTCCAACAAATATTGTGAAAGTATAGGGTTTGAAGAAAAAATTATGACTGAAACTACAGTCAGTAACCAGTTTCTCCTAGATAGCCTCAGATGATCAATGTCCTCAGCTACCTCCTTCAATGTGCCAGCACTACTGGAGAGCTTACCATTATAGTTTGAGCTGGAATAGGGACCTAAAACCAGAAAAAACATGACATGCTTTTTAAATTATGACTGAATAATATACTTCAGTTGGGGTGTACCAGAGAATTAATAATGGGCCCTGTGCTATTTCATTCTTCAACTAACCTCAATCCTTAGTACACTATAATAGCTGACTATTATTTAGGCATTATTCTCAGAGTTGATCATTCCTTTAAGATGAAGGATATATGAAATTCAAGTAACTGAGTATGCAATCTGGTAATTCTAGCTGTACGGGGACATAAATTTCAGTGGAAGCTCTTGGTGAATGGCGACCGAGCTATAACAATCGTTACTGTACAATTTATTAAAAATTGCCATGTTTCTTAATTTTAGGAGTGGGAGTAGGCAATTCAGCCCCTCAAACCTGTTCCGCCATTCAATTAGATCACGGCAGACCTGTATCTTAACTCCCCATTTCCACACTTTGGTTCCGTAACCCTTAATACTTTTATTTGCCCCATGTCATTCCTGAAATGGTATAGTGCTTTCAGCCATGTGTGTGTGAGAAACCAGATATGCCCCCACCTCCCCATGTGGGATAATAAATTGTTCCATTGCAACTGCAGGTAACATTTTTTTTGATTCAGGTATTTCTATGAGAATATTATCCTCGGATGGTGTCAGCTGCTCGAATAATGCTATTCCTTGGGTGGCAGGACTAGAGTGGAACTACTATAATCCATGCTTCAAGGAAAAAGATGAACATCACAAGACTAATGGAAATCCTGCCCCTGTTCTTTGCACCAAACAATGCTGGGTGTAACTATGTCCAATCAGTTCACATCTCTACCAGGTGCGAATTGTACAATGTTATGATAAATATTTTAAATGTGTAGGTAAAGTTTGTTCACCAATGTATTGATCTCACAAAAACCTCCTCAATGTACTGAAAATTAGAAAAACATTTTAGTACTATTTTGCACTTAAAATCACATCTTAAACACTTTCCCTCTTTGTAACCTAATAAGTTTTCGTTCTTCAGAACAATGCATCTTTTAAAAATTAATGTGTTCTAGAATAAATTTAACTTTTTGATAATGTCTTCTGACTTTTTTTAAAAAAAACTAAATTTAACTTTTTAAAGTTCTGGATCAAGTAACTGACATGTGCAGCATACAAAATTGAGGAGATGGAGGGAGGGTGAGGAGATGGAGGGAGGGTGAGGAGATGGAGGGAGGGTGAGGAGATGGAGGAGGTTGATCCTGTGTTTTTCTTAGCAGTTGTCCATTGAATAAGGTGCTGGGTGATCCTAACCAGGTAAACATGTAGGGAGAGGGGGAATTGGTCCTTCTGGCTGGTGGTTGTATAAAACCTACTGCTGTAGAAGTATAAAATCTTTTAACGTCAGTAAAGTTACAACAAGTTCGCTTTGCAAATTATCTGATCTATTCTAAAAGGACGTTTTAGGAGGGGGAACATAATGAGGTCATCTCCAAGTGATTCTGCTGAACAGTAATTGTGATGCAGTTTATTTGGATTTACAGAACTTTTCCAAGTTCCACATCAAAGACTTTTAATTAAGAGCCCACCAGATTCTAGGGTAGAACGTGATAATATAAGTAAGAAGGGCATGTTGTTAATCTACATTGATATCAAAAGCAAATGCAAGCCTGCCAAATTTGCTGCTGATTCTAAACAGTAGAAACAGAGAATACAACTAAATATACTTGGGATCCAGATCAATTATGTTAATTAGGCAGAAAAATGGCAAATTAAATTTAAACATTTGAGAAGTGCATCCAAGATTGAAAAATGCCTGTCATAAATATGTAAATTGAACTATCAGTGAAATTTGGAGAAGAACTGAAGTAGCACATTCAATAGTTTCAATATCTAAACAATTTGAAGCATTTTTTTTTAAAAAGCTAATGAATGATTTGTCATATCAGAAGAGTACAAGTCTTGGTGGTTACACATGGGGTATTGTATTCATTTCTGGTTCAATACCATAGAAAATGCTTCATGCATTGAAGAGGGTATAGAGAAGAGCAATAAGTAATTACAAATGTTAAGAAATGAACTATGAGAAAAGATTAGAGAAGCTTCAGTGTGGCAGTCTAATACTCTAGATCTCCTGTCATAGCATCTAACTGTGCTTTGAACATTCCCAATGCTTTTGTTTCTACAACTGCTTGGTAAATTCCAAACATTTATTGCTGACGGAAAATTTTTTGAATTCGCTTTTGACTTATTTAAATTTGTCCTCTGATCCTGCCGCCTAAGATCTATTCTGGTACACTATTTCTAGGGAATGTGCTTGTTTGGCAAATTTAATATTGGCATTTGTCAAACAGTGAGCTGGGTAATTAGAATTATAGCTTATAAACTATGGAGTACTTATTAATATATCCGGATTCACTTTCTGCCTAAGCTGCTGTTGAATGGAGGAAGGTTAAGAGACTCTCCTTATTGCTTATAATTGAGACAAAGCTCAATATTTCACCAGCCTGTTTATATCCTGCTTCAGTCTTAATACATAATTTACAGCCTCCTCACTTTCTCAATTCAAAGGTGTCCCATGTGAATTTTCTGTAATGTTTCTGCATGCTGACTCATAACAATTTGCTGCCTCTGGAAATTTAATTGCTGGGCGCTTATCTCAAAATCCAGTAATCAACTATTTTTTTGAAGCGTAATTGCTTTTTGGTCAGATCATCCATTTTGTGTAGGCTCTTTGAGAATCTGCATTTTTCTGTTCTTAGTCCTCTGATATGCGTAAGTCTTTGTTTAGATGCTATCATGCTGTGTCCAGATACTACCTTGCTGCAACTCTAGTGGTCTTTACTAAGGGCTTATGACAAGGGATCAGCTGCACACATTAATTATCCAGGAGCATATATTGCATTCTTGGTGGATGAAGATTGGTATCTTAAAAATAAAAACCAAAGGCTATTGATCAGTCTCAATTTCTGAAAGCTATGGAAGTCCTCAGAAGCAAAAGTCCTGCTAGTATTTTCTTCTCTAGCCAGGCCTTAAGTGGCTGCTGTTGAGTAAAATTAAAAGGTATTATTTTCCACTTGTGCTTCTGGAGCAATACAGCACAAACTGAATTATTGCTGATTTTTTTGATAAGCTTAAGAAAACTCTGATTCTTGTTCCATAAACACCTTTTCATGAAACTGTGGCCATTGTATATATTTTTTTCTCTAGCAACATTCTCAGAGGTGCTAATCTGGTTGACTTGTTTTGAATATATCTAGGTAATTTCCCATTCTGAGCCATTGTAGATTTTTTTGGGAGATGGGTCTATACATTAATTACTATCTTAACTTTCTTGTTATCTAGTTTCATACCCTTGTCTGTGATACTATGAGAACTTGCATTTATATAATGCTTTTCAAATCCCCAGGATGTTGCAAATTACATCATAGCTAATTAATTGTTTTTGAAGTATAGTTACTGTTATGTAAACAAATGCAGGAGCCAATTTGCATACTACAAGGGCTCACAAGCAGCAATGAGAAAAATGACTAATCTGTTGTGGTGTAAGGAATCTTACACCACAACAGGTGACCTGACGAAGGAGAAAGCCTCCGAAAGCTTGTGATTTTCAAATAAAACAGTTGGACTATAACCTGGTGTTGTAAGATTCCTTACATTTGTCAACCCCAGTCCATCACCGGTATCTCCACATCATGGCTGTTGTGGTGTTGGTTGAGGGATAAATGTTGGGCAGGATATTAGAGGAGCTCCCTTGCTCCTGAATAGTACCATGCAGTAGCATGGTAGCAAGTGGGGCCTCTGTTTACGTCCCATCTGAAAAATGATATCTCCAACAATATAGCACTACTTTGGTAGTCCACTGAAATTTTAAGCTAAATTATGTATTTAAGTCCTGGGATGAGGCTTGAACCCACAACCTTCTGACTCAGATGAGAATGCTACCACCGAGCCAAGCTCAAACTGATGTCACAAGATAATCAGATCAGCTAGTTTATCCATCCAGAAAAATGCTGAAGTCCCCCATTGCAGCATCCAATTATATTTTAAATGATTAAGAACATAAGAACATAAGAAATAGGAGCAGGAGTAGGCCAATCGGCCCCTCGAGCCTGCTCCGCCATTCAATAAGATCATGGCTGATCTGATCCTAACCTCAAATCTAAATTCATGTCCAATTTCCTGCCCGCTCCCCGTAACCCCTAATTCCCTTTACTTCTAGGAAACTGTCTATTTCTGTTTTAAATTTATTTAATGATGTAGCTTCCACAGCTTCCTGGGGCAGCAAATTCCACAGACCTACTACCCTCTGAGTGAAGAAGTTTCTCCTCATCTCAGTTTTGAAAGAGCAGCCCCTTATTCTAAGATTATGCCCCCTAGTTCTAGTTTCACCCATCCTTGGGAACATCCTTACCGCATCCACCCGATCAAGCCCCTTCACAATCTTATATGTTTCAATAAGATCGCCTCTCATTCTTCTGAACTCCAATGAGTAGAGTCCCTATCCACTCAACCTCTCCTCATACGTCCACCCCCTCATCCCCGGGATTAACCGAGTGAACCTTCTTTGTACTGCCTCGAGAGCAAGTATGTCTTTTCTTAAGTATGGACACCAAAACTGTATGCAGTATTCCAGGTGCGGTCTCACCAATACCTTATATAACTGCAGCAATACCTCCCTGTTTTTATATTCAATCCCCCTAGCAATAAAAGCCAACATTCCATTGGCCGCCTCGATCACCTGTTGCACCTGCAAACTAACTTTTTGATCTTCTTGCACTAGGACCCCCAGATCCCTTTGTACTGCAGTACTTTCCAGTTGCTCGCCATTAAGATAATAACTTGCTCTCTGATTTTTCCTGCCAAAGTGCATAACCTCACACTTTCCAATATTGTATTGCATCTGCCAAATCTCCGCCCACTCACCCAGCCTGTCTATATCCCCTTGTAGGTTTTTTATGTCCTCCTCACTCTCTACTTTCCCTCCCATCTTTGTATCATCTGCAAACTTTGATATGTTACACTCGGTCCCCTCCTCCAAATCGTTAATATAGATTGTAAAGAGTTGGGGACCCAGCACCGACCCCTGCGGAACACCACTGGCCACTGGTTGCCAGTCCGAGAATGAACCATATATCCCAACTCTCTGCTTCCTGTTAGATAACCAATCCTCCACCCATGCCAGAATATTACCCCCAATCCAGTGATTCTTTATCTTGAGCAATAATCTTTTATGTGGCACCTTGTCGAATGCCTTCTGGAAGTCTAAATACACCACGTCCACTGGTTCCCCTTTATCCACCCTCTACGTTATGTCCTCAAAGAACTCAAGCAAATTTGTCAGACATGACTTCCCCTTCACAAAGCCATGCTGACTTTGTCCTATTAAATTATGTTTATCCAAATGTTCCGCTACTGTCTCCTTAATAATAGACTCCCAAATTTTACCCACCACAGATGTTAGGCTAACTGGTCTATAATTTCCAGCCTTCTGCCTACTACCCTTTTTAAATAAGGGTGTTACATTAGCAGTTTTCCAATCTGCCGGGACCTTTGCCGAGTCCAGAGAATTTTGGAAAATTATTACCAAACCATCCATAATCCCTACTGCCACTTCCCTCAAGACCCTAGGATGCAAGCCATCAGGTCCAGGGGATTTATCCGCCTTGAGTCCCATTAATTTACTGAGTACCAATTCCTTAGTGATTTTAATCGTATTTAGCTCCTCCCCCCCCCCCCCCAGAGCCCCCTGTTTGTCCAGTGTTGGGATATTCTTAGTGTCCTCTACCGTAAAGACTGAAACAAAATATTTGTTCAGCATTTTTGCCATCTCCATGTTTCCCACCGTTAATTTCCCGGTCTCATCCTCTAAGGACCTACGTTTGCCTCAGCCACCCTTTTGCTTTTTATATAACTATAGAAACTCTTGCTATCTGTTTTTATATTTTTTTGCTAATTTATTTTCATAATCTATCTTCCCTTTCTTAATCAATCCTTTAGTTACTTTTTGCTGTCTTTTGAAGACTTCCCAATCTTCTATCCTCCCGCTAAGTTTGGCTACCTTATATGTCCTTGTTTTTAGTCGGATACTATCCTTAATTTCTTTACTTAGCCACGGATGGCTGTCATTTCTTTTACACCCTTTTTTCCTCAGTGGAATATATATTTTTTGAAAGTTGTAAAATAACTCCTTAAATGAACACCACTGCTCATGTACCGTCTTACCCTTTAATCTGTTTTCCCAGTCCACTTTAATCAATTCTGCTCTCATACCATCATAGTCTCCTTTATTCAAGCTCAGTACGCTTGTTTGAGAACCAACCTTCTCACCCTCTAATTGGATATGGAATGTAACCATGTTATGATTACTCATTCCAAGGGGATCCTTAACTAGGACATTATTAATTAATCCTGGCTCATTACACAGGACCAGGTCCAAGGTTGCTTGCCCCCTTGTCGGATCAGTTACATCAATTCCAGGGTTTTCACTTTAATCTGAAGTCTATTCCACATGTTGATCCTGATATCAGTCCAAAATTTACCAGTTTTGTGTAAACCCTTGTTCTATTCTTGCAATTTGAGTTCAGTGATTTTCTAGATTTACCTTTTTCCATACTATTTACTATTTTGTTTGCAGTATCTCTTGTATATTTTTTTTAAAATCATCTCCCTTGAAGGCTCAAAACCACAAATTTTTCTAGGCTTTCTTTATAAGTTAGAAGTTTGATACTTGGGATCAATTTCATGACACTTCTACTGTGCCTCCTAGAAAGTTCTTCTGTGTATCAGTGACCAGACTGAACACAATACTCAATGTGTGGTTTGACCAATGGACTAGACAGTTAGCTCATGACTTGCACTCTACGGTTTTGGCTATGTAGTTCAGTATTGTATTGGCTTTGTTCTTGCTGCTTTATATTAGCTGGAACTGTTACTTGTCGAGTCTACTAACGCTCCTTGGTATCTTTCAATTTCATCTTTAACTGTTCATGGAATATGTGTGATGCTTATTTTTTCATCCCTTTGTGCATTACTTTACAATCCTGTATTAAATTTCATCTGCCATTCTCCTCACTTGCATATTTTGTTCAACTCACTAATTTCTGAGCTGCCTCCTCTGCTTCCACTGTCCCTCCTAGTTTGGTGGTATCTGCAAATTTGACCACTTTTTATTGAGTTTCTAAATCCAAGTCATTGATGTAAATTATGAAACAGTAGTAATGCCATCACTGATGTCCCACTCTGTACTCCACCCTCCACCCATTCTGACATAATTCCTGTAACAAATATCCATTGTTTTCTACTCTTCAGCCAGTTTCTTATCCATCCTCAAGTTTTTCACTGAATCCCCATAGCTCTGAGTTTAACGAATTGCCTTGGAACTTTGCCAAATGCCTTTAGTAAGTTAACGTACTCCACATTGTAGAGCTTTCCACAGTCCAGAAATATACTTTATTGCTTATTTCCAACTTGGGATGTCACTTCCTCAAACAAGGCAAGAAGGTTGATCAGGCAGGATCTTCCCCTTCTGAATCCATGTTGACTGCTGTTCACTAGATGATTATTGTAAAGATAATCCTCAAGTTTATTCCTAATAATTAATTCCATTATTTACGCAATTGAAGTAAGACAAATGGGCCTGTAGTTGCCTATGTCTATTGTCACCCTTTTTGAATATAGACACCACGTAAGCCAGTTTGATTCCCTCCAATCAGGTTTCTGCCTCTGCCTCAGTAGTGAAACGGCCCTTATCAAAGTCACAAATGACATCCTATGTGACTGGTAAACTATCCTGCCTCGACCTGTCGGCAGCCTTTGACACAGTTGACCACACCATCCTCCTCCAACGCCATCCCCCCCGCGGGTCGTCCAGCTGGGTGGGACTGCGCTCGCATGGTTCCATTCTTATCTATTCAATCATAGCCAGAAAATCACCTGCAATGGCTTGTTTTCTCACTCCCACACTGTTACCTCTGGAGTCCTCCAAGGATCTATCCTTGGCCCCCTTCCTATTTCTCATCTACATGCTGCCCCTCGGTGACATCATCCAAAAACATGACGTCAGGTCCCACATGTACGCTGACGACATCCAGCTCCACCTCACCGCCACCTCCCTCGACCCCTCCACTGTCTGATTTGTCACACTGCTCGTCCAACATCCAGTACTGGAAAAGCAAAAATTTCCTCCGACTAAATATTGGGAAGACCGAAGCCATTGTCTTTGGTCCCCGCCACAAACTCTGTTCCCTAGCCACTGACTTCATCCCTCTCCCTAGCCACTGTCTGAGGCTGAACCGGACCATTCACAACCTTGGCATCCTATTTAACTTATGAGCTTCTGACCACATATACACTCCATCACCAAGACCGCCTAGTTCCACCTCCATAACGTTGCCCGTCTCTACCCATGCCTCAGCTCATCTGCTGAAACCCACCTCATCCATGGTTTTGTTACCTCTTGACTTGACTATTGCAGTGCTCTCCTGGCCGGCCTCCCGTCTTCCACCTTCTATAAACTTGAGCTCATCCAAAACTCTACTGTCCATATCCTAACTCACGTCAAGTCCCGTTCACCCTTCACCCATGTGCTCGCTGACCTACATTGGCTCGCGGTCCGGGGAAGCGTTGATATTAAAATTCTCATCCTTGTTGTCACATCCCTCCATAGCCTTGCCCCTCCCTATCTTTGTAACCACCTCCAGCCCTACAACCCTCCCAGATCTCTGCACTCCTCCAATTCTTGCCTCTTGCACATCCCCAATTTTAATCGCTCCACCATTGGTGGCCTTGCCTGCATGCTATCTAGGCCCTGAGCTCTGGAGTTCCCTCCCTAAACCCCTCCACTTCTCTACCTCTCTCTCTTCCTTTAAGATACTCCTCAAAAACCTACCTCTTTGACGAAGCTTTTGGTCACCTATCCTAATATCTACTTATGTGACTCAGTGTCAAATTTTGTTTGAAAATCACTCCTGTGAAGCATCTTGGGACGTTTTACTACATTAAAGGCGCTATAATAAATGTAAGATGTTTCCAATCTACTGGAAGCTCACCAGTATCCATTAACTCTCTCATAATAAGTGCTGATGCCTCACAAATCTACTCCTTAGTCTCCCTTGGTGCTCTGGGAAATATATCATTGTCCCTGAGGTCTTGTTTATTTTGAGCTATTTTAGCCTGTCGAGTGTTTTCAACTAATTTATAATGGTCATTCGTTTCGCCTTTTATCTCTGGGGAGGGCATGTTGCTATTGTCATCCATTGTGAATGCTTGGAGGATGTAGTCATTCATTATAAAAAATTACTTTTTTATAACATGTTGCTGCCTGTTCCTATCTTAATCCCAGTGAATCCCTTCCTTTATTTTCCTGGAGGATTTGTAGAGGTGATTTTTACTCTTTATTTCACTTTTGATTTATTTGTTTGTTAATTAATTTAGGGTCGCGCTTATTTAGTCCGAGCTTGCTGATTCTAGGTATGTATTTACCCTGCCAGCTCAACATTATGCCTTTAAAGGTGTTCTACTTGTCTTCTACCGAAGTGTTGAACAATTTATTTCAGTCAATTTATTTAAGCTGTTCCCTAATTTTTTTTCCTTTTTTAAAGTTTATATATCTAACTTCTGAATTTGTTTTTTTTTCACACTCAAATCGAAGTTGAACTTAATTATTCTATGGTCACTCCACAGTTGGTGAGGTTCTTTTCTGGTGAGTGTCTTTTTTTTAAGTCTTCAGTTTATTTTTGTTAAGTTTAGTTAATCTAATAAATTGAGGCATGGCAGGGCAGCTCACACCTATGGAATGCGCATCCTGTGACATGTGGGAAGTTCAGGACACTTCTAGTGTCCTGGACAACCACAGGTGCAGGAAGTGTCGTCAGCTGGAGGAGCTCGAGCTCTGGGCTTTGGACCTTGAGCAGCAGCTGGCGTCACTGCAGTGCATCCACGAGGCTGAGTTACGTGGAGAGCGTGTTTCAGGAGGTGGTCACCCCGCAGCTTAATAGAGCGCAGGCAGAGAGGGACTGGGAGACCGCCAGACAGACAAGGAGGACCAGGCAGGTAGTGCAGGAGTCCTGAGGGCATCTCACTCTCTAACCAGTATTCAGTTCTGAATACTGGTGGGGGAAGAGGATTCCTCTGCGGAGTGCAGCCAGAGCACCATGGGTGGCTCAGTTGTGGGCGTGGGGGGAGGAGAAAGATCGGGAGAGCAATAATAAAAGAGGATTCTATAGTTAGGGGAGCAGACAGGCGTTTCTGCGGCTGCAAACATGATTCCAGGATGGTATGTTGCCTCCCTGGTGCCAGGGTCAAGGATATCATTGAGCGGCTGCAGAACATTCTGGGTGGGAGGGTGAACAGCCAGAGTTCATGATCTATATCGGTACTAACGACATAGGTAGAAAGAGGGATGAGGTCCTGCAGGCAGATTTTAAGGAGTTAGGAAAGAGATTAACGAGCAGGACCTCAAAGGTAGTAATCTCCGGATTACTCCTGGTGCCACATGCTAGCACGTATAGAAATAGAAGGATAGAGCAGATGAATGCGTGGCTGGAGAGATGGTGCAGGGGGGAGGGCTTTAGATTCCTGGGGCATTGGGACCAGCTCTGGGGAAGGTGGGACTTGTACAGGCAGGACGGGTTGCACCTCAACGGAGCTGGGACCAATGTCCTCACGGGGAGGTTTGCTAGTGCTATGGGTGGGGGGGGGTTAAGCTAATTTGGCAGGGGATGGGCACCAGGATGTAGCATTGGAAAGGAGAAACAAGGGGCACAAATGATCGAGAGAAAGATAGCACTAGAGTAAGAAATAGTAAGGTATTCGATGAGGTCAGACCAAGAGAGAGTACAAGAAAGTCTAAGACGGGTTTGAGGTGCATGTGTGAGAACGCACGAAGTGTGGTAAACAAGGTTGGTGAGCTGCAGGCACAAATAGCCATATGGGAATACGATGTTGTGGCAATAATGGAGACCTGGCTCAAAAAAGGGCAAGATTGGGTACTAAATATTCCTGGATACAAGGTGTTCAGGAAAGATAGAGAAGGAAAGATAGGAGGGGAGGGGGCGTGGCAGTATTGATTAAGGAGAATATTGCAGTGCTGGAGAGAGAGGATGTCTTGGAGGGGTCAAGAACAGAATCTATTTGGCTAGAGTTAAGGAACAATAAATGTGCCATTACATTACTCGGCATATTCTACAGGCCCCAACTAATGGGAAGGAAATAGAGGAGCAAATTTGCAGGGAAATTAGAGAGGTGCAAAAACCATAGGGTACTGATAACTGGGGATTTCAACTCTCCTAATATAGACTGGGATAACAGTAATATAAGGGACAAAGAAGGAGAGGAATTTTTGAAATGTGTTCAGGATAACTTTCTTGACCAGTACGTTTCTGGGCCAATGAGGAAGGACACATTACTGGACTTGGTTCCAGGGAATGAGACGGGCCAAGTGGAGCAAGTGTCAGTGGGGGAGCATTTAGGGAGCAGCGATCATATTATAAGGTTTAGACTAGCTATGGAAAAGGACTCTGACCACTCTAAAGTAAAAATACTTAATTGGAGGAGGGCCAATTTCAGTGGGATGAGAATAGATCTGGCCCGGGTAAATTGGAATCATAGATTGGCAAGCAAAACTAATTGAACAGTGGCCTTTAAAGAGGAGATGATTCAGGTAAAGACAAGGTACAACTGCTCAATGAGGGAGAAAGGTAGGGCAACTAAAGCCAGAAGTCACTGGATGACAAAGGAGATAGTGAGTAAGATGAAGCGGAAAAAAGCGGCGTATGACAGATGTCAGGTTGATAACACAAGTGAGAACCAGGCTGAATATCGAAAGTTCAGAGTGGAAGTGAAAAAGGAAATAAGAGGGGCAAAGAGAGAGTCTGAGAATAACTAGCAACCAACATAAAAGGGAATCCAAAAGTCTTCTACAGACATGTTAACAGTAAACGGGTAGTAAGAGGAGGGGTGGGGTCAATTAGGGACCATAAAGGAGATCTACTCATGGAGGCAGTGGGCATGGCTGAAGTATTAAATGAGTACTTTTACCAAGGAAGAAGATGCTGCCAGAGTCTCGGTAAAGGACGATATAGTTGAGATACTGGATGGGCTAAAAATTGAGAAAGAAGAGGTACTAGGAAGGCTAGCAGTACTTAAAATAGATAAGTCACCTGGTCCTGATGGGATGCACCCTAGGATGTTGAGGGAAGTAAGGGGGGAAATTGCAGACGTACTGGCCGTAATCTTCCAGACATCCTTAGATACGGGGGGTGGTGCCAGAGGACTGGAGAATTGCAAATGCTACACCCTTGTTCAAAAAAGGGTGTAAAGATAAACCCAGCAACTACAGGCCAGTCAGTTTAACCTTGGTGGTGGGGAACTTTTGGAAACGATAATCCGGGACAGAATTAATAGTCACTTGGACGAGTGTGGATTGGTTAGGGAAAGCCAGCACAGATTTGTTAAAGGCAAATCATGTTTCACCAACTTAATAGTTTTGTGATGAGGTAACAGAGGGTTGATGTGGATTTTTAAAAGGCGTTTGATAAAGTGCCGCGTGGTAGGCTTGCTATTAAGATTGCAGCCCATGGAGTAAAGGGGGCAATAGCAACATGGATACAGAATTGGCTAAATGACAGGAAACAGAGTAATGGTGAGCGGTTGTTTTTCGGACTGGAGGGAGGTGTACAGTGGTAGTCCCTAGGGGTCGGTGCAGGGACCACTGCTTTTCTTGATATATATTAATGACTTGGACTTGGGAGTACAGAGCACAATTTCAAAATTTGCGGATGACACAAAACTTGGAAGGGTAGTGAACAGTGAGGAGGATAGCGATAGACTTCAAAATATAGACAGTCTGGTGGCATGGTGGACACGTGGCAGATGTAATTTAATGCAGAAAAATGCAAGATGATGCATTTTGGTAGGAAAAATGGAGAGGCAATATAAATTAGAGGGCACAATTCTAAAAGGGGTGGAGGAACAGAGGGATTTGGGGGTGTATGTGCATAAATCGTTGAAGGTGGCAGGGCAGGTTGAGAAAGCAGTTTTAAAAAAGCATAAGGGGTCCTGGACTTTATAAATAGAGGCATGCAGTACAAAAGCAAGAAAGTCGTGATGAAACTTTATAAAACACTGGTTCGGCCACAACTGGAGTATTGTGTCCAGTTCTGGGCACCGCACTTTAGAAAGGATGTGAAAGCCTTAGAGAGGGTGCAGAGGATATTTTTTTTATATTCGTTCATGGGATGTGGGCGTCGCTGGTAAGGACAGCATTTATTGCCCATCCCTAGTTGCCCTTGAGAAGGTGGTGGTGAGCCATCTTCTTGAACCGCTGCAGTCTGTGTGGTGAAGGTTCTCCCACAGTGCTGTTAGGAAGGGAGTTCCAGGATTTTGACCCAGCGACGACGAAGGAACAACGATATATTTCCAAGTCGGGATGGTGTGTGACTTGGAGGGGAACGTGTAGGTGGTGGTGTTCCCATGTGCCTGCTGCCCTTGCCCTTCTAAGTGGTAGAGGTCATGGGTTTGGCAGGTGCTGTCGAAGAAGTCTTGGTGAGTTGCTGCAGTGCATCCTGTGGATGGTACACTGCAGCCGCGGTGCACCGGTGGTGGAGGGTGTGAATGTTTAGGGTGGTGGATGGGGTGCCAATCAAGCTGGTTGCTTTGTACTGGATGGTGTCGAGCTTCTTGTGTTGTTGGAGCTGCACTCATCCAGGCAAGTGGAGAGTATTTCGTCACACACCTGACTTGTACCTTGTAGATGGTGGAAAGGCTTTGGGGAGTCAGGAGGTGAGTCACTCGCTGCAGAATACCCAGCCTCTGACCTGCTCTTGTAGCCACAGTATTTATTTGGCTGGTCCAGTTAAGTTTCTGGTCAGTGGTGACCCCCCAGGATGTTGTTGGTGGGGGATTCAGCGAAGGTAATGCTGTTGAATGTCAAGGGGAGGTGGTTAGACTCTCTTGTTGGAGATGGTCATTGTCTGTCACTTGTCTGGCGCGAATGTTACTTGCCACTTATCAGCCCAAGCTTGGATATTGTCCCGGTATTGCTGCGTGCAGGCACGGACTGCTTCATTATCTGATTTACTAGAATGATTCCAGGAATGAGGGACTTAAATTACGTGGGTAGACTGGAGAAGCTGGGGTTGTTCTCCTTGGAACATAGAAGGTTGAAAGGAGATTTGATAGAGGTGTTCAAAATCACGGAGTATAGACAGAGTAGATAGAGAGAAACTGTTCCCAAAGGTATTAAGGGATATGGGCCAAAGGCAGGTATATGGAGTTAGATCACAGCCATGATCTTATCAAAAGGCGGAGCGGGCTCAAGGGGCTGAATGGCCTACTCCTGTTCCTATGTTCCTATTGGCAGAAGGGTCAAGAACCAGAGGGCATAGATTTAAGGTGATTGGCAAAAGAACCAAAGGTGATATGAGGAAAAACTTTTTTACGCTGAGTGGTTAGGATCTGGAATGCACTGCTCGAGGGAGTAATGGAGGCAGATTCAATCATGGCCTTCAAAAGGGAACTGGATAAGTACTTGAAACGAAAAAATTTGCAGGGCTACGGGGATAGGGCGGGGCAGTGGGACTAGCTGGATTGCTCATGCATGGAGCCGGCACGGACTCGATGGGCCAAATGGCCTCCTTCTGTGCTGTAACCTTCTATGATTCACTGTCTCCCAAAGATGTAATGCAGTAGATTTAATATATTTGTATTTTCAAAAGGCGTTTAATAAGGTACTGCATAGTAGACTCGTGGCTAAGGTCAGAGCATGTGGAGTCAGGGGACAGTGAACAGAATGGATACCAAGCTGGCTACAAAACAGAAAACAGAGTAGGGGTTAAGGGTAGCTACTCAGACTGGCAAAAGGTGGGAAGTGGTGTTCCACAGGGATCAGTGCTGAGATCATAGTTGTCCATAATTTACATTAATGATTTGGACTCGGGAATCAAAGTACAATTTCAAAATTTGTGGACGACACCAAATTGGGTGATGTAGTTCATGCAAAGGCAGAATGTGACAAAATACAGGAAGACATTAATAAACTTGCAGAATAAGTGTGTAAATGGCAAATGAATTTCAATGTAGATAAGTGTGAAGTGGTGCATTTTGGTAGGAAGAATAAGGAGGCTACATACTACTTGGAAAATAAGAGTCTAAATGAGGAGCAGAGGGATCTAGGGGTACAGATACACAAATCACTAAAAGTAGTGATACAGGTTAAAAAAGCCATTTTTTAAAAACAAAAGCAAACCAAGCACTGGGGTTCATTCTGGAGGGATAGAATTGAAAAGCAGAGAAGGTATGTTAAACTTGTATAGAACCTTGGTTAGACCACACTTCGAGTATTGTGCACAGTTCGATATAATAAAAAGGATATAGAGGTATTGGAGAAGGTGCAAAAAAGATTCACAAGGATGATACCAGAACTGAGAGGATATACTTATCAAGAAAGGCTGAACAGGCTGGTGCTCTTTTCTGTAGAAAAGAGAAGGCTGAGGGGCGACCTGATAGAGGTCTTTAAGTTAAAGGAAGGGTAGACGTAGAGAAAATGTTTCCACTTGTGGGGGTGTCCAAAACTAGGGGTCATAAATATAAGATTCACCAATAGGGAATTCAGGAGAAACTTCTTTACCCAAAGAGTGGTAAGAATGTGAAACGTGCTACCACAGAGTAGTTGAGGCAAATTGCATAAATACATTTAAGGCGAAGCTAGATAAGCACACGAGGGAGAAAGGGATAGAAGGGTATCCTGATAGGGTTAGATGAAGAGGGGTGGGAGGAGGCTCATGGAGCATAAAAACTGGCATAGACCAGTTGGGCCGACTGACCTGTTTCTGTGGCATCTATGGACAAAAACAGTGAACATTTCAGGTCAAAGATGTTTCGTCAAAACTGGAAGATGTTGAAGAGTTAGCAGTTTTTAAGCAAGTACAGAGCCAGGGAAAGGGAGGGGAGGAAAGAGCAAGAGTGATTAAATGACAAAAGGGATGATGGTGTAAGGCAAGGAGGGTGGTAATGGGACAAGTTAAGAAACAAAAGATGGGTCTAGAGGAGCTGTAAATGGCAATGTCAGAACCATTACCAGCACGTGCTGTGCCACAAAAAAAAATAATGGGAGCAGTGATTATGGTCTGAAGTTGTTGTGTAGCAAATAGACCTCTACCATGCGGAGGTTAAACACCAACTCTCCGACACGTCCTCTTACCCCCCCCGAACCATGACTCCACCACTGAACATCAAGCCATACTTTCCCAGATGATCACTGACCTCATCTCCTCAGGAGATCTTTCCCCACGAACGGCATAGCCTGTTCCTACCTCTTTCCCAAGATCTACAAACAGGACTGCCCTGGGAGACCCATCGTTTCAGCCTGTTCTTGCCCCACGGAACTTATTTCCTCTTATCTCGACTCTTTTCTCCCCTTGTCCAGTCTCTTCCAATGCCTTCTGCCACCTTAACAGTTTTCGGATCCCTGGCCCTAAATGTCTCCTTTTCACCATGGACATCTAGTCCCTCTACACCGCCATCCCCCACCAGGATGGCCTGCAGGCCCTCCGCTTCTTCCTTGAATGGAGGCACAGCCAATCCCCATCCGCCACCACCCTCCTCTGCCTGGCTGAACTTGTTCTTATGTTGAATAACTTCTTCTTTGATTCCACTTACTTCCTCCAAATAAAAGATGTTGCTATGGGAACCCGTATGGGTCCCAGCTATACCTGCCTTTTTGTGGGATACGTGGAACGTTCCTTGTTCCAGCACTACTCGGGTCCCCTCCCTCACCTCTTTTTCCGGTACATCGATGACTGTACCGGTGCCACTTCCTGCTCTCACCCCAGAACTGGAAAATTTTGTCAACTTTGCTTCCAATTTCCACCCTTTCCTTGCCTTCACATGGTCCATCTCCGACTCTTCCCTTCCTCGACTTCTCTATCTCCATTTCTGGGGATAGGCTGTCAGGCAATATTTGTATTAAGCCCTCCGACTCCCACGGCTACCTTGATTACACTTCCTCCCACCCCGCTTCCTGTAAGGACTCTATTCCCACCTCCCAGTTTCTCCGTCTCCATCGCATCTGTTCTGATGATGCCACCTTCCACACCAGTGCTTCCGATATGTCTTCCTTTTTCCTCAACCGAGGATTCCCCCTCCACTGAAGTTGACGAGGCCCTTGACTGTGTCCGTCCTATTTCCCGCACTTCTGCCCTCACTCCCAGAACCATGATAGGGTCCCCTTATCCTCACCTTCCACCCCACCAGTCTCCACATTCAACGTATCATCCTCTGCCATTTCCACCACCTCCAGCGCGATCCCACCACCAAACACATCTTCCCCTTTCAGCATTCAAAAGGAACTGCTCCCTCTGCGACATCCTGGTTCACTCTTCCATCACCCCCAACACCCGCTCTCCTCCCCACGGCACCTTCCCGTGTGAGCGCAGGAGATGCAACCGTCCAGGGACCCAAACGTTCCAGGTAAAACAGTGGTTTACTTGTACTTTCAATTTAGTATATTGTATTCGCTGCTTACAATGCGGTCTCGTCTACATTAGGGAGATCAAACGCAGATTGGGTGATCACTTTACTGAACATCTTTGCTCAGTCCGCAAGCGTAACCCTAACCAGCCAGTTGTTTGCCATTTTAATTCCCAGTCCTACTCCCACTCTGACTTCTCTGTCCTCGGCCTCTTACACTGTTCCAATGAAGCTCAATGGAAGCTTGAGGAACAGCACCTCATCTTTCATTTCAGTACTTTACAACCTTCTGGACTCAACATTGATTTCAATAACTTCAGATCATAACCACTGCTCCCATTATTTTTTTGTGGCACTGCAGCTGCTGATAATGGTTCTGCCGTTGCCATTTATAGCTCCTCTAGACCCATCTTTACTTGTCCCATTACCTTGCCTTGCACCGCCATCCCTTTTGTCATTTAATCACTCTTGCCCTCCACCCTCTCACAGACCTCTTTTTTTGTTCTCCCCACGCCCCCCCCCCCCCCCCACACACACACGTGCGCACACACTTTCCCTGGCTCTGTACTTGCTTAAAAACTGTTACCTCTTTAACATCTTCCCATTCTGACATTTTGACCTGAAACGTTAACTCTGTTTCTCTCTCCACAGATGCTGTCTGACTTGCTGAGCTTCTCCAGCATGTTCTGTTTTTATTTCAGATTTCTAGCCTCTGCAGTAATTTGCTTTGATTTGGTCTGTTTCTGTGCTGTGCTATGTAACTATGCTAAAAAAAATTCTATTTTCTGTACATTGGCTAGATTCTGGTTTTACACTTATCAGGTCAAGATGAGCACTTGTATGGTTTTCCTGACATTCATTCACATCCTCCGTTTTCTTGGTGAACTCCATGCCTTTCCCAAATACTTAAGAGAACATTATTCTAGTATATCATAGTAGGTACATCACAGGAGGAGACCATTTTACTCTGTGCTGGCTCTGTGAAAGAGCTATCCAATTAGTCCCAATCCCCTGCTCTTTCACCATAGCTCTGTAAATTTTCCCTTCAAGTATTTATCCAATTCCCTTTTGAAAGTTACTATTGAATCTGCTTGCACCACCCTTTCAGGCAGTGCATTCCCGATCACTCTAACTCAGTGTAAAAAAGTTTCCTCATGTCGCCTCTGGCTCTTTTGCCAATCACCATAAATCTGTATCCTCTGATTACTGACATCTCTGCCACTGCAGTTTCTCCTTATTTACTTTTATCAAAACTGTTCATAATTTTGAATACCTCCATCAAATCTCCCCTTCACCTTCTCTGTTTTAAGGAGAACAACCCCACCTTCTCCAATCTCTCCACCTAACTGAAGTCCCTCATCCCTGGTACCATTCTAGTAAATCTCTTCTGCACCCTCACTAAGGCCCTGACATCCTTCCTAAAGTGTCGTGCCCAGAATTGAACACAACACTTCAGCTGAGGCCTAACCAGTGCTTCATGAAGGTTTTGCATAACTTCCTTGCTTTTGTACTCTATGCCTCTATTAATAAAGCCCAGTATCCCATATGCTTTTTTAACAGCCTTCTCAACCTGTCCTGCCACCTTCAAAGATTTGTGTATGTGCACTCCCAGGTATCTCTGTTCCTGCACCCTCTTTAAAATTGCACCATTTAATTTATATTGCCTCTCCTCATTCATCCTGCCAAAATGCATCACATCACACTTCTCTGCGTTAAATTCCATCTGCCATTTCACCAGTCTCTGTCATCCTGAAGTCTCTTACTATTGTCCACATTGTTTACCAAATTTCCACGTTTTGTGTCCTCTGTAAACTTTGAAATTGTACCCTCCATACCCAAGCCCAGGTCATTAATATATAGCAAAAAGCACAGTGGTCCTAATGCTGACCCCTGGGGAACTACTGTATACTTTCCTCCAGTCTGAAAAACAACCGTACACCACTACTCTCTGCTTTCTGTCCCATAGCCAATTTTGTATCCATGCTGCCACTGTCCCTTTAATCCCTTGGGCTTTAATTTTGCTAACAAGTCTATTATGTGGAACTTTATCAAAGGCCTTTTGAAAGTCCATCAACCCTCTCTGTTACTTCATCAAGTTAGTCAAACATGATTTTTCTTTAATTAACTTTCATTTATTTGCCCCTATTTTTCCAAGTGCCAATTAATTTTATCCCAGATTATTGTTTCAAAGTTTCCCCACTACTGGCATTAGGCTGACTGGCCTGTAATTACAGGGTTTATCCCTCTCCACTTTTTTGAACAGGGGTGTGATATTTGCAATCCTCCAGTCCTCTGGCATCGTCCCCATATCGAAGGAGGATTGGAAGATTGTGGCCAGAGCCTCCACAATTGTCATCCTTACTTCCCTCACTAAGTATCTCATCTGGACCGGATGAGTTTCAGCTAATGCAACAGTGCGCATATCCAACAAAAGTATAAGGATCGGTATAAATCGAAAAGCACAAAAGCTCTAAACACAGCAGAGAACGAGAGCTACCATGCTGTGCTGCTGTCAGGGAGACTTGGAACTGGGTAATATCAACCTTGTATTCTGTTGTTGCTGAAATACTGTATTGATGATTCTGCTGATATAATAAAGACTTGTTATACCCAATTGGGACTGCCAAGCAAATTATTGGAAGGGTAACCTAGGGCTGAGTGCCCCCAAAATGGGAACCCTATCTCAACATTTAGTACCTCAGCTATGCCCTCTGCCTCCACAAGGTTCTTTTTTTGTCCCTAATCTGTCCCACCCTTTCTTTGACTACCCTTTTACTATTTATGGTTATAAAAGACTTTTGAGTTCCCTTTTATGTGAGCTGCCCTCCCTCACATGCTATCACCAGAAAGAGTAACAATGTGTTTCTCATTGCTGTTTGCATGCAAATTGGCAGTCATGTTTGCCTACAACACAGTAATTCTTCAGACATCAAAAGTAATTAATTGGCTGCACAGTGCTTTGGGATATCTTTAAGACGTGTTATAAATGCAATTTTTTTCATTTATTGCCTTCTAGGAAATTCTAAAAGGCCCTACTAGACCATGTTAGTGACATCAATTACAGGAGTGTCCTGGAGGATTATGAATTCAACCAGCCTGAGAACTGATCAAGAGCCAGCCCCCCATCCTCCCTCCCCAGTAATGCTAGGTACCTTAGATATTATCTTGCTGTACATTCTTAATTTTAAAACTGGTAAGGGATAAAAATTAAATAGGCAAAAGGGTATATATAAAATAAAGGCCATTTATTTACAAATTTCACAATAATGAAAGTCCAAAGTATCAGCAAAAATCTCAAAAATGGAATTTGACTTATTCAGTCACTGCAAATCAGTGGCCTGATATCTGCTACATAAACACCCCTACTGTTAACGGCATATTCTCTGACTCACTAAGCAACACCATGATAGATCAACACATACCAAATATATTCCCACAGTAAGTCATATGACATGCCATTTTCTAAGCATTATGCCATGTAATCCACAATATATTATCCTGTTAAGATAATCCTGTCACACAAGATAAATATGGATGAGAAGTTCACCCATCCAGAAAGACCCTATAGTTCCCACATTCTCAACTAGCTTGACTATCAACAGTGCAACAGGTCCATTGTGACCAAAACATCACACAAACCCATCATACTTGAAAAGGTAGTAAAGCTGATGTTCTTCCCAACATTTTTCTTTAAATTCCAGGGTTTCCACCTCTACCACTTGGCTCAGAATGGACATATGGGGACATTAGTTTTGTGAAGAACTTCCTGTCATCAGTCCAAAATTTGCCATTCACCAATTTGAATCCATGTCCCCCTCTTACAATTTAGTTTGAAGTAATTTTCTGGATTTATCTTTGTTACATTTGCTATCTTGTATACTTTCATAAGATCACCTCAGATGCCTCTTTACAAGGCTGAAAAGCTCAGGTTTCTCCAATCTTTCACTCATAACTTTGACCTCTGACACTAGCTGTCAGCCTCATGGCTCTTGTCTGCACTGCCTTCAGCCCATGTGTCTTGGTGACCAGAATTGGGCATAGAACAAGGGCCAGCCTGACCAGAGCACTTTACAGTTTGGAAAATTAGCAATGTGAACATAGCAACAAACTCATGTTACTTGTACAAAATTACAAGTTACTTTGCTTTTGAACTCTGGTGGTTAATAGATCTAAAAAAGTGGTTGTTTGTCTTACATATTGATTTTTAAAATTATCTTTATAAGTCATCACTAATGGTACAATTTCTACATTACATCTGTTCTGAACAAAAATTAGATTTTTTCCATTTTGTACTATACCTGTGACCTAGATGACTGGTGACCTGCTTTTGCTAATTCCACTCAATGAATAGGATGTTTCCAGACCCAACCTGACACCTGTCTTTCTTTGAGATGAAAATTATTTATACCATAGATTATATTAATTATGAAATGATTTTTTCCAAGCTATTTCAATTCCTTATGTGGGCACACCAATTGAAAATTGAGCTTTACATTGCATCTGACCATGCTATTCCTGACTTAAGAATTCACAATCCTGACATCTGGTGACAAAAATGGAAAAAGTTTATTTCCCCAGCACTGACACTGCTCATTTTGAGGTGTACAAAAAGCCATTTGAATCTGAAAGGTTTTACCTAAGAATTTTGTGGAACTATCATTTTTAGTTAAGCTGAAATGTAATTTTACCCATGTATTTCTTGCTTATTTTGTGTAGACAAAGGAATTTGAATACAAAGAAAATGTTAAAGCAAACTATATAATTTGTAATCTGAAGAAAATTAGTCAAAACTATTTTTAGCAAATAAATAGCCTAATAACTTCACAACATACCTTAATTCAAAATAAGGATCATTATTAAAATATCCATCTAAAATCAAGTGCTACTTAAGTGATTTCTAGTTCTTTAAAATAGAGAGAAAAGACCTGAACAAAGAGTGCATTGATTGTCAATTTGGCAACAGTATACTGCAGATGACCATGCTAACCTTTTAAACTTCAGTTCCATTTTTAGTGAGGCATTAATGACATAACTGTATTAAGATCATAATTGGTTTTGCAAGCATTAAAAGACTTACAAAAAGCATGCAGTGGATCAATGTTTAATAAAACCTTATTACTTACATGTTGTACAACCATCTTAAACCATTTAATCATTGTAATAATTTCTACTTATTTTCCTTACAAAACTTCCTACAAAAGTTTAAGTTTCAAGCACAACAAATTCTTCCTGCTTGAGAACATAAGAATAATCTGGTTTAGCCATAATAGTTGCCACAATTAGATACTTTGAAAACACTCAATGTCCAGGTGGATGAAGAATGGCCACTTGCAAGAAGTGCTATTGCTGTCTGACATTTTACAGCAGTACAAGTTGCTGGCTTCAGAAAAGGAAAAACAAAATAAATTGATCCTATCTGTGTCATGGAGAACTCAATACTGTAAATATCTGGATTTCCCCCAAAATGGAGTAAAATCAAACTTTCATATCTGAATTGATACTAGACATTTGCTTTGAATTTCTGATATGTTTATGCAGTTGGTTCTGTTTTCAGAACAAGTAAAAATGTGTTTTCCTAAATGGAAGTATTCTCCAATCAAATTAACAATGCTACATACAAATATTATTGATAAGCAGAGTTTTTGATGGACATTCCCATGTTACTGTGATGACAAAGTTGCTAATAACCTATCAAATCAAAATGCTTCCCTTTTAGGTATTAATTTTCCAAAACCATTGCTTCGCGAGCAGTCCTTAGCATAATACTAGGGCCACCTTCCCAAACCACCGAAGTCCTTGAACACTCTTAGGTCAGGATTTTGACCCAGCGCCGATGAAGCAACAGCTATATATGTCCAAGCTGGAACTGATGTGTGACTTGGAGGGAAACCTGGAAGTGATGGTGTACCCGTGCACCTACTGCCCTTGTCCTTCTAGGTGGTGGAGGCCACAGGTTTGGGAAGTGCTGCCAAAGAAGCCTTGGTGACTTGCTGCAGCGCATCCTGTGGATAGTACACATTGCAGACACACAACACTTTAAACTGGTGGATGGTCTGCACATCAAATGAATTATAGATACATTTCCTGAAAATACAAAGGCCAGGAATTTCCTTGGAGCTGCTCCCTCTCCGCTGCCATAACTTTGCTAGCCCTACGGCAGAAACCCTGTTTATGCACATAAACCATCAGGGAATGTAAGCAAGGATAAGGATTTTGAATTTAGTGTGTTGCGAGATGAGGTGCAAATGAAGGTCAGCAAGGATAATGGTGATGGATGAGTGGGACTTAGATGTGGATAGCAGAGTTTTGAACAAGTTGGAGTTTGTGGAGGGAGGAACTCCAGAGGCTGATGAGAGCATTCAAGAAGTCAACTTTTAAGGTTAATAAAACCAGCTAAAAGACTCAACTGCAGACAGAACTTTCCTCAGGGAAAATTGGAGTGCAAATGGAATCCAGATTGAGATTTTTTGCTTACTTTTGTAATAAATCCACCGCACTGTTTTCAGGTTTTACTAATTATTTTGAAAAGAGAAAAAGATTACCAATCTACATTTTTCCAGTAGAGCTGACCTGACTAATGTATAAAGTATACCAGTTTTCAAAAGTTGTTTTAGCTGCCTGGTATAAAGGGATACTTATGTAGTCAGAATTTATCAAGTTTAATGAAATATTGCCTCAATCAAGAACTATGCAATGTTTTCTTAAAAATCGATTTTGTTCACATTCTTCAAGTGCCCATTATATCTGTTCAAGTAATCTTTAAAATCACTGCTCAATATTCTCTCAAATCTTTAGTGGTCTGGCATGTTAAGAACTGATGTAAACTATTAAGGCCCAGTGACTTTTTAAAAAAACAGTTGGCAAGACTAACTTTGTTAAGTATGCAATGTATTTACTGAAGTATTAAAGGCCAACAGTAAGCATAATGCAACACACATTGAAAATGATCTTTTACTCAGAGGTATGGCAGGTCAAAAGCTGCAAACAGACCACATAAAATGTCTTTCATGAACCAATTGGGTAGCTTAACCTGAAACTGCAGCTTTAAATTTAGGCAACACACAATTCATTATTGGAGGTGCAACAATTCAGATTTTATTATCAGTTCATATTAAGTTCCTTAACATTTCAAGTCTCGTCTCGTTCAAACGTGTACATTTATCATATGTCACCTACTGAAATAAAAAAATGAAGTTCCATAAGCATTTTGTATTTTTTTCAGGCTACAGTTATACCCACTGCAAAAGCTGCTGAATCTGCCTTATCAAATAGAACAGAAGTTTCCCAGAAGGTAGTCATAGACTACTCTGCAGTGATTTAACAGTTAACTTCACATCCAACATCAAGAATAGGTTCATTAGAAGAAACCCCTGTACCAGATTACTGACAAGCTGCACACGCTTCTCTGACTGGACTGAAGGGGAGGAAAAAAAAGCAACAGTCCAAGAAATGGAAATTGTACAACTTGGCCTGGTCAAATTTGGTCCACAGTGTATGTTTAACCATACAGATCATCATCATTGTCTTCACTGAACATGTTTCCACCACTTCCACCTCCAGTTCCTTGGCTTGGTCCTGCTCCAGCTTGGCTACTAGATGGGAATCTGCAAGTAATAGAGGCAATGTTAACCTTAAATTCTATTTTACAATATGCAATTTCTGAACAACTTAAGACCCTGAAATCACAGAACTTCAATTAGAGAATGGAGGTGTTCAGAAATTAAGTAACACCTAGGTTTTATCCACATCTATTTGATAAAATTAGGGGGAGGAAACAACTTGCCAGGCATACTTTCACTTTACCCAAAAATGCTTTTAAGTTTAAACTGAGCACTACATGCACTATTTAATATATTGATAAACTGAGAGAATGATTGAGGTTATGCTAAGTCTGGCTCAGCTGATTATTTCTCTCCCCCCACCCCCACCAACTTTCTCCCTTACTCATCTTCTGAAGGTGGTGACTGAGAGGTATGGCACTTCTTCATGTGGGAACCTGGATAGTGAATGTTGGTGCGGTAATCAACCACAGAGGCCAGTGCAGTTGAGCCCATTCCTGTTCGGAGTCCCTCGATAGTGGTAAGGAGTGGCCAATTTTTTCTCTCCCTAGTTTGGAAATGACGCCGATTGAGCTGCCTCCACCACCATCAGCGCACCAGGTCAGTTTGACTAACTTACAGAACCCGAGACATTCCTAGTTTCTATGGCTCAACATGTCTGTGTAGTTACCCACCAAGTTTTGCCGATTTAGTAGCTTGGTTACTTGATTCAGACATTGAATACAAGGAAGAAGTGTGAAATTTTATAACAAAGTTTAAAAAAAAACAGCATTATGAAAGTTAAAAATACTTGTTCAACAAAAGCAAATAGGTACATAGACCACCTACTGATATAAAATAATTACATTATTTGCAATTTTCAAGAAAAGCTATTAATGTACACCAGGAAAACTTCTAGCATGTTATTGTTAGGGCTAACTATTCTAGATTGCCCTTCAGACAAATGACACAATGAAAGATACAAAAAAAAACTTGCCTGAAGCTGCCAAATCCACGACTCTGCTGCAGTGTTTGTGCAAACATTTCATATTTTCGAATATCATTGTCACTGACAGATCGGCGTGCATAGCGCATAGCTTCCTCAAAATGGTCCTTACGTATTTCAGGAACTGGATCATCTTCTTCAACCTCCTGCATTTAGAGCCATTTAAGTATTAGTGAGCATTATTTAAAAGAATCGATAAAATCAGAAGCCAATAATAACTGGTTTAGAATAAACTAGAGCAAGCTCTTAATATTTAATTTGCAGCCTAAAAATGGTTGCCAATTATGCACTTACCATGGCTGATGGGTTGCCCTGTCTTTCACGTTCTCGCCTGATCTCACTTTCAATAGATTCTCTGATTGCAAGCTTACAAGCTCGCTGACAGATCTCAGTCAAATCAGCTCCAGAAAACCCATTGGTGGTCTTAGCCAAATACTCCAAGTCAACTTCCTACAAAGAAATCAGATGTATGGGACATTACAGTATGAACAAATTGCGATAAATACAAAGAGCATTTAGTGCTATGTGTATTGCTTGACAATTGAATGCAGATAAATTAGGCTATTTAAAGGACAGCTTAGATCAGCATGGTAAGTATCTTCTAATGTAACCCCAGTTCAGGTTGAATTTTTCAGTTAACACATGCAAGTTACTCAGTTAATAAGTTAAAAGCTAAAAAATATTTTTTCAGGGTAATGAAATACTAGCAATCCTGACATTAACAACATCAGATGCTCAAAACTTCATCACATCTTCTCAAGGGCAATTAGGGATGGGCAATAAATGCCGGCCTCGCCAGCGACGCCCACATCCCATGAACAAATAAAAAAAAACATCTACACTAATTTAATTTAAAGAAATCACCTGAATGATAAGCATAGCCCTAAAGCAGATGAACTATTACATTTTGAACTCCATACGCTGTAAGTAGGACTGCTGATTTGTTATGGCTAAATATGACAAAAATCACAGCAGTTGCAGTAAAAGTCAGGTTTACTGAGAGCCAGGTTCAAGAAAATCATGTAACCTCAAGGTAAAATCATGCTTCCAACCACAGGTTATAAAAATCAAAAGATTTCTCACAGGATGTTATACTAGCATTAGCAATAACTGCTTCTCGGTTCTACATTACACCAAGTTAAAAAAAAATTACAAGACATTATTTGTTTTTGAAACTTAACTGTTAATAGTCCAACTTGACCCTTTTAATGTTTGTTGTTAAATAACATCAAAAGTTTAAATTTTAGAGGTAACTAAATCATACTTGCCTTAGCAATAGGAGACTTCCTCAAGTTAGCTTTCAGAATAGCACCACGAGACTTTTCATCAGGCAGCGGGATGTAAATCAGTTGGTCAAGGCGTCCAGGACGCAAAATTGCAGGGTCAATAATATCAGGACGGTTGGTAGCACCAATAATAAAGACATTCTTTTTGGTGGACATACCGTCCATTTCGGTCAGGATCTGATTGATGACACGATCAGCAGCACCACCACCGTCACCGATATTGCCACCTCGAGCCTTAGCAATGGAATCAAGTTCATCAAAGAACAGCACACAAGGGGCAGCTTGACGGGCCTGAAAAATGATATGGAGTGCTATTTAGTGTTGTATGTTCACTTTAAAAAGGATTAGTCGGGGAACATTCAGATTTGGGGATGCACTGATTGCTAATTGAGGCCCTGAAGGTTAAAACCACCATCCACCACCCTAAACATTCACTCCCTTCACCACCGGCGCACCGTGGCTGCAGTGTGTTACCATCCACAGGATGCACTGCAGCAACTCGCCAAGGTTTGGGCTGACAAGTGCCAGGCAACGACTATCTCCAAGAGAGAGTCTAACCACCTCCCCTTGACATTCAACTGCCATCACCGAATCCCCCACCATCAACATCCTGGGGGTCACCACTGACCAGAAACTTAACTGGACCAGCCATATAAATACCGTGGCTAAAAGAGCAGTTCAGAGGCTGGGTATTCTGCAGCGAGTGACTCAACCTCCTGACTCCCCAAAGCCTTTCCACCATCTACAGGCACAAGTCAGGAGTGTGATGGAATACTCGCCACTTGCCTGGATGAGTGCAGCTCCAACACTCAAGAAGCTCGACACCATCCAGGACAAAGCAGCCTGCTTGATTGGCACCCCATCCACCACCGACGCACTGTGGCTGGTTTTCAGCCAGCAATTAAACTTTAAGAGAAATATCTCTACAGCTGCAGAATGGAATGCGGATCATTTGAAGCAGAAGACAGGGAAACGTATATTAGAAAAATAAGAAATAAAGTCAAAATAATTAAAGCAGCAAGAGCAAAGTCGACTCCATCCGATGTATTGAAGAGGCTCAAGCACGTGGAGAATTCCTGTCCGATCTTACCCCCATTCGGGCAGTATTTCTCAAAGGCGCGAAGTCCCAAAACCTCCCTCGGGAACCTCCGCCTCACAACTTGAGCCGCCCCTTGGATATTCCATTAGTGACATTCCACTCTGCATGGAGGGATTTTCTGTACAGGCTGTTCCGGCGAGCTCTCTACTTCCTCGCCCCCGCCTTCCGTTTGGGCTCGCCCTGGCGTTCCGTCTTGCTGTCCGGCGGAGGCCCTTCCCTGCACCACTGCGGATCTGGGGTAGAGTGTTGCAAGGAGTAGCGGTGTCCAATGTAGTTTTAAGTTACTCCACTGATACCCAGGCCACTTGCCACTTCTGCTAATTAGATTTTATGTTTAATTATAGCGGTGGTGCCTCCTCAGTTTGAGGGGGCACTTGTGCAGTTGCCTTTCTGTTAAGACACTGGGGCAGCCTATTGGTTTATTTAAAATAAGCAAAATCAAGGGAGTGTGCATGTTTACAAGATAGCCATACTAGAAAAGCCAGTGACTGAGGATAAAGGCAAATGGCAGAGAAGTTTTTAACAATCTATATTCAGAATTTCAGTGCATTTTAGTAGCATTACTTTAAAGCTATTACCATTCAAGCAGCATTACTGTATTAAGCCCTAAACATTATCCAAAAATTGTGACCCACTCCATTTTTCTTATTGGACACATCAACACAACTTGCATTTATATAGCGCCCTTAACGTGGTAAAACGTCCCAAGGCCCTTCACAGGAACATTGTGAAACATAATTTGACACTGAGCCATATGAGAAGATATTAGAACAGGTGACTAAAAGCTTGGTCAAAGAGGTAGGTTTTAAGGAGCGTCTAAAAGGAGAAGAGAGGGGTAGAGAGGCGGAGAGGTTTAGGGAGGGAATTCCAGAGCTTAGGGCCTAGGCAGTTGAAGCCACGGCCACCAATGCTGGAGCAATTAAAATCGGGGATGCGCAAGAGGCCAGAATTGGAGCGCAGAGATCAGAGGGTTGCAGGGCTGGAGGAGGTTACAGAGACAGGAAGGGGCGAGGCCATGGAGGGATTTGAAAACAAGGATAAGAATTGTAAAACTGAGGTGTTGCTAGATCAGGAGCCAAGGTAGGTCAGCGAGCACAGGGGTGTTGGGTGAACGGATCTTGGTGTGAGTTAGGATATGGGCAGCAGAGTTTTGAATGAGCTCAAGTTTATGGAGGGTGGAAGATGGGAGGCTGGCCAGAAGAGCACTGGAATAGTCAAGTCTAGAGGTAACAAACGCATGAGTGAGGGTTTCACCAGATGAGCTGAGGCAGGGGCGGAGATGGGCGACGTTACGGAGGTGAAAGTAAGCGGTCTTGCTGATGGAACGGATATGTGGAAATGTCTGTTGGCAACTGCTCAGCAAACATTCCCTAAAAAAACTATAATTGGCAGTTAGTTTAAAAGTGAAAAAACACACTGGGTCAGGGTACATAATGCTAAAATCCTGAAAAACAGTCATGACTCTACTTAAATACAAACATTTGAGTCACTTTTTTGTGCTACTTAAAATAAGGAGAAACAATTGTCATAAAAATTAAGTTGCAATTATTTTTAATAATATACTTTCACTACGTACCTTATCAAAGATTTCTCGGACATTTGCCTCAGATTCTCCAAACCACATGGTAAGCAGCTCTGGTCCCTTGATTGAGATAAAGTTGGCCTGGCATTCGTTTGCAATGGCTTTTGCCAGCAAAGTTTTACCACAACCAGGTGGTCCATAAAACAGTACACCCTTTGAAGGGGTCATGCCAAACTTCAGGAATTTGTCTGGATGCTCCACAGGATACTGTTAAAAACAAACATATCTGCATGCTTCACATAATTTTTCATGAAGTATTCCAACCCAGGTCAAACATGAAAATAACAGTGTACCCTCAGACACTGTTTAATGCACGAGTCCAATTAAACCTCCAATTTATCAATTATCAATCCATTAATTCTCTTAATGATCTACATGGTAAAGAAGCTACCTGGTGTAGCAGTAAACCACAAAGATTGGACGGTGGCAGGTTCAAATCCCGGTCTGTGCTAAATTAAATAATCTCAGCTGGGGCACTACAATTAGACTCAGTGTTCCTGATTGCTGTCCAAAGACGCCTGCTTGAAGATGTACATCTGTGGACAACAAATACATTCACTGTCTAGGCTGAAGTCTAGGAAAGCCACTTGGGCAAGGTACCAGAGGATGTTGGTCCCCATGAAAGCATATTCCAGCAAGACTATGTATCTTCAAAAGAGATGGGGAGAAAAGGGAAGTAGGAAAAAATCCACTGGTATCACTAACATTAATGCAAAGCAGCCCCAGCTTTACACGTATAAATAATTTAATTGGTACAATTTGATTTGAGAATTACATAATTCAATTTTATGACAATTCTTCAACTGAACAAATTTTCCAACCTCTATTTCAGGCCACTAAATTTAAGACACGATTTGAGCATCTAAAAACTCAGTGTAGCTTACTTGTACAAGTTCCTGAAGTTCCCTCTTCACATCTTCCAGTCCACCAATGTCTTCCCACGTTACCTGAGGCACCTCAACCACAGTCTCTCGCAGTGCTGAAGGATTGCTCTGGCTCAAAGCCCACTGCAAACAAACAATGCGTCAACTTCTGTGGCATAAACATTGTAAGTAAGTTTGCTATCTTTATCAAAAGATACAGTCCTACCCTGAAGTCATCCATGGTAACTGCAAGTGAATTCATAACTTCAGCATCAATGGTTTCATCTTCAAGATCAATAACATCCATCTTTTTCCTAATAGCCTGAAGAGCAGCTTCAGAGCATAAGGCAGCCAAATCAGCACCAACATGTCCATGAGTTTCGTTAGCAACCTAAAGAAAGGAAAAATGTTTACTGACCAAAAATTTTAAAGCTTGAATCTTAATGTTCACTTCAATATTTCAATAACTTGCCACCATATTTAATATATTTGACTGAGCAAAACTAATTGTACACTACATCATACATTAGCTCCAAACGTGATAAATAAGCTCTATGGTTCAGAAGAATAAAATACATGTATCACATAACAGGGATGAGAGGTTTTAATTATGAGACACTAGAAAAACTAGGGTTACTTTCATGAGAACTAAGAAGGTTAAGAGATCTAATAGGGGTGTTCAAAATTATGAGTGGTTTTGACAGAAATAAAACTGGGAGAAACTGCTGCTACATGGTCAATGAGTTGGCGACTAGAGGGCATAAATTTAAGATCACCAAAAGAACAAAGGGAGGGGTTAGGATAATTTTTTTTTAATGCAAAGGAGTGTTAGGACATGAAATGCCTCACTAGAAACCGTGGTGGAAGGAGAATCCATAATAGTTTTTCTTAAAAAGGGAAGTGGTTAAGTATTGGAAAAAAAAAATTAAAAGGGTACCAGGAAAGGACAGGAAAATTGTGCCTGTGTCAGCTCCTATCAGCCTCCTCCTGTGCTATAAAATATTGTGTTACCTGGGCAATCCTATATACACTACAGAATAATGGTGTCATTCTGCAAGCTAAAACCAGCCAGTTATCCTCAGAATGCAAGCACAATACTGTATCTGTAAGCAGGCATGCAATCTCCTGACCTGTAGGCTTCACTGCCCACTGTCCCAAATGAAAGGTGGCACTTCCACAGGTAGAACTGTGTAATTGCAGCATAACTAGTTTACATACAGAGTTTCCATTATAAATGCAGACACATGAATTTATAAATGAGAATATATTTTTAAAAAAGACAGAATGTGACACTTCAAAATGGGAACTGAACCACATCTGTGCACCCGGTCGAATTATCCTCCATCCTCTAACCGAGCTTCCCCTGAAGACTACGCTTGGTCTTGACTCCCTGTGAGCAACACTACGAAAAATCAACTAATATATTAAAAAATCTTTTGTATGCAGACACTGCCTCTCCATCTACTTCCTACTGCCACAATGTTTCATCATATTATATGTAATCATCTGCTTGTGACAATGTAGTTAGAACCTCTGGTCACTGAGTGGCATTGTGCACAGTGTCTCACCGTCAAAAAACACTCAACTTCGTCCACCATTTTGTTTTTTTTAAATATAAACTCTTTTCTAATTCAGGTAAGTTGCTCAGTTTCAAATTTAAATTTTAACATTCTTCTCAATTTCACACAGAATTTCTTCCCTGCTCCCTTTCCCACCAGGCCCCACTCCTGCTTCAACCCCCTTCCCCACTTCAGACTCTTAACTTTCTCCCTCCCCATTTTTTTCTTCTTTCCCCAAGTGAACCTGCTCCCATTTCCCTAGACAATTTTTTGCTGCTGAGCCCCACTCATCCACCAAATGTTTCCACTTCGTCAGCACTGCATGTCTCATGCACCGCTCCACTGCCAACTCGAGGCCTTCCACCGGGTTCTGCTCTGCCCAAATTTTTTCCCCCAGCCACTGATGACCAAAAATATTAATTTTAGTCCACTTGATCCTTTTGCCAAAAATTGATTAAATAATTCTTTCTCTGCGCTTATAGATGAATCAAATCTTAACTTTTACTTTATGTCCCAGCTCAGTACTTTTCTTCCAAATATCAGTGAGATATATATGTGAATACCCTCATCATACAAGGTCAACATGGAAAAAATTAATTGGTAGACGACATTTTAAAAAATTGTCCTGACTGTGTGCCACAGGAGATCAACCAGTTGTACATCATTAATCCCCAACATTTTTTAGGGACGTTTCATATTCTTTAAGAGCATATGTAACGTGTGGCTTAAAACATTATACATTCACTCTTCATTACAAATCACCTTACTCTTTGAGAGGTCATCAACTCATTGGCCAGCATATCTCACTAGCCAGCTATTCTGGCCAGTCATTCAGCAAACAATTTTTTAAAAAAAAGTTGTGTGTACCAAATGACAAGTTATTGAGTTCCTTACTGCAGTCTTGCATGAGCACATGTGGCTTTTGCAGCAAAATCAACTGTGTGTGGATTCACTTTTGCACGTCATCCTCACCGCTTTCATTTCGTGCAATACAACAATATTAAAATAAGACATAAACAGGCATCAGGTGGCAAGACCGAACAGGACTCAAAATTAAATTCTGCAGGAAAGGTAATGGCTCAGCTAAGAAAAAAAAATGCACCTTTAAGTTTGTCTTGGAGTGTTCGATCTAGCTCCTGCTCAAATGGTACATTAAATATACCAGAATGTCCACTTCAGGCAAAAATTTCTAGTGCACCACTGCTTCTCGTGAACGAACTCTGGCAGCCAAGTTAATGCTCAATGTCTACTACTACTCAACAAAATATTAAGGATTTTATTTCTCTTTGGAAATCCATTTTAGAACATAAGAGCATAAGAAATAGGAGCAGGAGTAGGCCAATCGGCCCCTCGAGCCTGCTCCGCCATTCAATAAGATCATGGCTGATCTGATCCTAATCTCAAATCTAAATTCATGTCCAATTTCCTGCCCGCTCCCCGTAACCCCTAATTCCCTTTACTTCTAGGAAACTGTCGATTTCTGTTTTAAATTTATTTAATGCTGTAGCTCATTTTACACCACATTTAACTATGCCCTGCAAGATACACACTTACCAGGACCATTTTCTTTATATAAAAAATATTTTAAAAATGTAGAACTAAATGCAACAAACCACATTTGTGTTATTAATGCACTCAAAGTAAGAACATAAGAAATAGAAGCAGGAGTAGGCCATACGGCCCCTTGAGCCTGCTCCGCCATTCAATCAGATCATGGCTGATCTTCGACCTCAACTCCACTTTCCCGCTCGATCCCCATATCCCTTGATTCCCCTTGGGTCCAAAAATCTATCCATCTCAGCCTTGAATATATTCAACCTCTCAGCATCCACAGCCCTCTAGGGTAGAGAATTCCAAAGATTCACAACCCTCAGTGAAGAAATTTCTCCTCATCTCAGTCTTAAATGGCCGACCCCTTATCCTGAGACCATGCCCCCTAGTTCTAGACTCTCCAGCCAGGGAAAACAACCTGAGCATTTACCCTGTCAAGCCCCCTCATAATCTTCTATGTTTCAATGAGATCACCTCTCATTCTTCTAAAATCCAGAGAGTACAGGCCCATTCTACTCAACCTCTCTTCATAGGACAACCCTTTCATCCCAGGAATTAATCTAGTGAACCTCCGTTGCACTGCCTCTAAGGCAAGTATATCCTTCCTTAGATAAGGAGACTAGATTTGTTGGGGGAGGAAGAATGAACTGAGATCAGCAATTTAACAAAACCATTTAGTTAAGACTGCAGAAACAGAGTCCACATATTAAATTATTTAGTTCATCTCATTGTTCTACAGTTTAGCATATTGAACAGTTACAGTAGTTACAACATCTTAGTACTGGACAGTGACATCTCCCATTTTAGATATTTACAAACCTGCTCAAGGTCTACATCATCTGCCAACTTCATGTTCTTTGTGTGAATCTGCAAGATTTCCAGTCGACCGGTGGCATCAGGAATACCAATATCCACCTCTCTATCAAACCGACCTGCAAGTCAAATGATTAAGCCAATTACTTACACATACACACATCATGTCTCCCTCTCTCACGCACAGACAAACAGAAGTTTCAACCTACCAAATCGTCTAAGAGCAGGATCAATGCTGTTTGGTCGATTTGTAGCTGCCATAACAATCACATGAGCCCGCTGCTTCAAACCGTCCATCAAAGTGAGCAGCTGTGACACAATACGACGTTCCACTTCGCCATGAGTCTACAAAGTTAAATAGTTGTAGAAAAAGGGGCAATTAACTTGTCCAACATCAGTATGGAAGCAATCCATGCAGTACACAGTGGAAAGGCAACTTAACAAAGCTCATCAAATGCAAAGTTTGGTGACACTGTATAAATAGCCTAGCTAAAACTTAAGCAATGTAACTGGGAGATAGAAACTGGTTGGAAGGTAGGAAACAGTATGTTAAAATAAAAAGGGCATTCTCAGATTGGTAGGCAGTGACAAGTTGTGTCTTCAAGGATCACTGTGGGAGCCCCTGCTTTTACCTATAACTTGGATTGGGAAGATATAGAGGAATTGATCTAAGTTTGCCGAAGATATTACACTAGGAGATGTAATGCAAATGGACTCAGACGTCTTAAAGCACATTACAATAAGCAAACGGATATGGTGCATACGGAGCATGGGGAAAAGGGAGGAATGGAATAGCCAGGATGGGGAACTGAAAGCATAGATGTTTGAAATGGAGGTTTCTGAGGAGCTTTATGAATGCAGGCACAGGGAGCTGGGTGGAGAGTTCCTGAGGGCAGGAGTGTAGTGGCTCAATGAGAACCCACCAATGGTGGAGCAGAAGAAGCGAGCAGTGGGAGAAGTGAAAGGTGCACACAAGGATGCAAGGCAGAAGATCGCGAAGGTTATGAAGCGACGTGAATACAAGGACGATCATTTTGACGTCTGCAACCTAAGCCAAGGGGAAATGGAGCTCGGAGAGGACAGGGGTGATGGTTATGTCAGATTTAATGTGAGCTACGATATTTTGAATCAGTTGAAGCTTGTTGAGGTGCCAACTTGGAGATTACCAGATTGTTAGGTAGTACACCTTAGACACAAGAATGGCAGATGGGAGTATAATCGAAAAGGGATAATGATGGGGAGGGGGAAAGATGAACAATGATGTAGGAGGTCCCAATCCATTTACTATATTATTAAAATTCTTTCCTTCTTGTCATCTCCATTTCCAGTTGTCATGATTTAGTAAACCTTTTGTAACATTTGGTAATATATAAAAGGTAATGCCTGCTTCTATTACTTTTAACACCTTCTCTATTTACTTCTCCAATGATACTGTAAAATGACCTTTAAAACTGGAAATCCAGCATTTTTCCCCCTTTTATGCAGGCAAGCTTTTTTCCCCCATTGAATATTTCTTTAAATGTCTTTTTAAACTTTATATTTACTTAGTCCTCTTTCCACTAACTCCAGTTTCTTCTATTGATCTGCTGCATGCTGCCTCAACCTTGTCATTGACCTCTTGACCTTGCTCTTCCACTACAATATTGCATCAAATTTTCCACCCCTCCTGCCTGCCTGTTGCAGCCTCTAACCATCCTGTCAAATTTTCCCTTCTCTTACCCACCTCTTGTGGCATCTGACCATCCTACCTACCACCCACTCTCTCAAGTGTCTCCCATGGTCCAGTCAAGCTATGCTATGCTCCCCATTGCCATCTTCACTGCCTTGGTGTCATGCCCAATGTCAACAGGCTTGTGCCCCATCTCCAGAAATCTTCTCCACACATACCACCTGCAAACACTCTCCCTTCTCCTTCACTCAAAACAACTGCTTCAACACCTCTGAGTGCAACTAATCCTTTCCCCCAACCATTGGGGTTCCATAACACCTGAAGTAAATAATGCAGGCAGTGGGATATCATTGAAGGTCACAATGTTCCCAACTCTCCAGTTTCAGCGACCATCTCAACGATACGACACAGTCTGCGGCAGACTATTAAAGGGGGCCAGCTTCAGAAAGAATAGGACCAGGGTATAATTCTCCATTACCAACAGCCTACTCAACAGATACAGCGCGCCCCCAGTAGCTTGTGCGGTGTTAGTGTCATTCTAGCCAATATAAGTTGACAAGTGTTTCAGTGATAGAAAGATTTAAAATGTACAATGAACAAATTATGAAAGATTTCCTGTCTTCAACAAAATAAGAGTTAAGAATGTCCCATTCTATCATAAGGTGTCAGCCTTGGCTCGGTGGTAGCACTCTCGCCTCTGAGTTAAAAGGTTGAGAGTTCCAATCCCACTCCAAAGTCTTGAGCACATATTCTAGGCCGACACTCTAGTGCAGTATTGAGAGAGTGATTCACTGTCAGAGGTACTGTCTTTCAGGTGACATGTTAACTGAGGTCCCATCTGCCCCCTCAAGTGGACGTAAAAGATCCCTTGGCGCTAATTGAAGAACAGGGGAGTTCTCCTGGTATCCTGGCCAACATTTATTCTTCACCAACATCGATAAAAGAGATTATCTGGTTGTTTATTTTATTGTTGTTTGTGGAACATGTTCGAGTTCTGTGCATTCCTGTGTTTCTAGATATTCTGCTGTGCAGTGTACTGTTACAGAACTTGATACCTGACTTTTTTGGCCAGGATGTCAAGGGCAAAAAACAGAGAATGCCTTAAATGGGATTGTTATTAGAAACATGTTTAACAAATGTGCTTGAAATTAAAGACAACAGTGCCATGGTGGACAAGGGAAATATAATAAATGTTATATACTTATATATTTGCAAAAACCATCTGACAAGGTTCCAACACTGGACAATAGCAGCTAAATTAGTCACAGAATAAGGGGAACAGTAAAATACTACATTAAAAATTGCCTCAACGGGAAATTTTAAATCAACTGAAGAGCAATATTTCAAATTTGCAGATGACACTCATTGAGAAACTATAGTCATAGATGTAGCTGTATTCAAAAATTAAAACGGATTATCTTGGAGATTAAAGTTTGG